>NC_041394.2:341195713-341517819 GCF_900747795.2 Erpetoichthys calabaricus | reverse complement strand
TGTGTGTGTGTGTGTATATATATATATATATATATATATATATATATATATATATATATGGTTGAAATAGTTTACTGTCAAATAATGCAAAGAGTATGCGACACGTGTTTTGCCCATATATATATGTGTGTGTATATAATGTAATGTGTATGTATGTGTGTATATATATGTGTGTATATATATATATATATATATATATATATATATATATATATATATATATATATATATATATATATATAATATATGTGTGTATATATAGTGTATATAATATATATATAAAAAAAGAATGTATAGCAAATAGAATTTGGCGAGATACAACCTGATTGTGTTAGATGTGTAACTTCAGGTGGCACAAAAGCTTGTAGTTGTATTCAATTCTTCCTGCTCAGCTCCTCATCTGCACAGGCCCAGGCAGCCTGCTATCTTCAGGCCATCATCTGCTCTGCTTTCATCAGGATGTAACATGGCAGAGAGAAGAATGCAGGCCTTTGCAGGCCTCTGTCTTTATTGTCCCTTCCTGGGCCATTGGAATAGCTCAGGCACGGCCCACCCCAACACCTCAAGCAATTTTGTTTCTTACCAGCATCCTTCACATAAACAACCAAGAAAGGAAATGCAAGTCATTAAGCTATAAAACTCGCCCTGTCTGTCAAAGGTTTAGTCATAAAAACAGCGTTCCTAAAGCTTTGGGGAGGCAGAGAAACAAAAGGAACTGTCTTTTCCACTGTCCTTGCTCTTTAAACATTACAACAAGTAAAATGAAAATTCTGCAAATAAAGACACACAAAAAATGTATCTTATATGCAATACTAGCACTCCACCACAATCAAATATATTGGAAGGCAAAAAAAAAAGAAACCAACATTTGAACATAAAAGAGCAGTATTACGTTGTTCTGAATGGCTTTGTGTTACTTAAGATGGGCTACAGGATTTTACAGATCTACTTTTGCACAGAAGGTTCAGGATTAGCCAGTATGCATTTCTAAATAGTTAGTGTTTTTATTAGTTCAACTTTCAGCATTCTCTGTTTTAAACACCCCCCATTTTTTAAAGACTTTCACTTAGCTACTGCATTAACTGTACCATACGCTTCTTTGTTTTAAATGCCCTGAAAAAAAATGTAAACTTTATAGTTTCCTCATCAATGCTCAAACTCATTCTACCGAATTTTTTATATAACTTTAGAACTTTATTTGTTCTCCTTGTTGGGATTTTGGCTTTTTACAGAATCTCTTTAAATAAATAAATACCTAAATATGTAGGTAAATAAATAAATACACACACACACACACATTTTGGTCTGAACACAAACCAGAATGACTGTAAAGCAAGAAAATTCAAAAGATAGAAAAGTTCTGACTTGACTGTTACAGTCCCAGTGAGGCATTTTGGCAGTGAATGAAGACAACTGCTAAATAAAAATGTATTTTCCTCCATTATAGAAATCTGTTACTGTGCAGCATTTAATACATGCAGGAATTACATTTGTGATGGACGTGGAAGCACACAGCACATCAGTTTATTGACATGAGAATACGTTCCTGACCTTTTCACCGTATTTGAACAGGCGAGCAGTAGATCTTCATGCAAACAGCTCCTTCGGTTAAAGGGGATGTACTTGAATAAAAACACAAGGAAAATGTGCTTTTCCCATCATTTATTCAGGAAAAATATCAAAAGATGTCATGGTCTGCTGAGGAAAAGGTAAGTCCACCCTTGGCTTCAGAAGCTGATATTGACCCCAGCCCCCGCAGAAATTAATGCTTGTATTTTGCATAACTGCCTGCCAGTCTCTGACATCAACTCTGACATTTTTGACCACTCTTCCTTCATTTCAAAAATATTTGGGGGTTGTCTTTGCTTGCACGGTCTCTCAAATCCTCACACAACATTTCAATGAGATTCAAATCAGGGCTTTGATTAGGACAGTCCATAAACCCCAATTTCTTCTTTTTGAAGCATTTGGTAGATTTGCTAGTAAACTTTGGATCATTATTATGCTGAAAGCTCCATTTCAGGTTCAACTTTAACTTTCAAAAAGATGGCCCCACATTCTCCTTAAGCACAGCTTGTTCATCTTCTTCTTCTTCTTCCAGCTGCTTCTGTTCGGGTTTGCCACAGCGGATCATCTTCTTCCATATCTTTCTGTCCTCTGCATCTTGTTCTGTTACACCCATCACCTGCATGTCCTCTCTCACCACATCCATAAACCTTCTCTTAGGCCTTCTTCTTTTTCTCTTGCCTGGCAGCTCTATCCTTAACATCCTTCTCCCAATATACCCAACATCTCTCCTCTGCACATGTCCAAACCAACACAATCTCGCCTCTCTGACTTTGTCTCCCATCCGTCCAACTTGAGTGGATCCTCTAATGTCCTCATTTCTAATCCTATCCATCCTCGTCACACCCAATGCAAATCTTAGCATCTTTAACTCTGCCACTCTGTCTCCTGCTTTCTGGTCAGTGCCACCGTCTCCAACCCATATAACATAGCTGGTCTCACTACCGTCCTGTAGACCTTCCCTTTCACTCTTGCTGATATCTGTCTATCACAAATTACTCCTGACACTCTTCTTCACACATTCCACCCTGCCTGCACTTTTTCACCTCTTTTTCACAATCCCCATTACTTTGTACTGTTGATCCCAAGTATTTAAACTCATCCACCTTCGTCAACTCTACTCCCTGCATCCTCACCATTCCACTGACCTCCCTCTCATTCACACACATGTATTCTGTCTTGTTCCTACTGACCTTCATTCCTCTCCTCTCTAGAGCATATCTCCACCTCTCCAGGGTCTCCTCAACCTGCTCCCTACTATCGCTACAGATCACAATGTCATCAGCAAACATCATAGTCCACGGGGACTCCTGTCTAATCTCGTCTGTCAACCTGTCCATCACCATTGCAAATAAGAAAGGGCTCAGAGCTGATCCCTGATGTAATCCCACCTCCACCTTGAATGCATCCATCACTCCTACTGCAGATCTCACCACGGTCACACTTCCCTCGTACATATCCTGTACAACTCTTACATACTTCTCTGCCACTCCCGACTTCCTCATACAATACCACAGCTCCTCTCGAGGCACCCTTTCTCCAGGTCCTCAAAGACAGAACGCAAATCCTTCTGGCCTTCTCTAAACTTCTCCATCAATACCCTCAGCACCTCTGTGGTGCTCTTTCCCAGCATGAAACTACACTGCTGCTCACTAATCATCACCTCCCTTCTTAACCTAACTTCCACTGATCTTTCCAATAACGTCATACTGTGGCTTATCAATTTTATTCTCCTTATTCTTAAAAATCGGTAACAGTACACTTCTTCTCCACTCCTCAGGCATCCTCTCATTTTCCAAGATTCCATTAACACTAGAATTACCAGAGCCTATGAGAAAACTTGTAAATCCGGCCCACCTTAAATCCTTTCTCACATCTCCGTCAGCGTCTTTTGTAAATGTTTCGATAAGCAGCAAGCAGCCTGGTATTTCATCCCCCCGCCCACCGCCGCAGTTCAATTCACAAAGAAGTTTCTCAGTGCTCAGTGTTTATCTTTGAGTGAAGTGCTGGAGCTTTATCGGGTAAAAAAGTAATCATCATTTGGAATTACATACATTTCATGTGTGTTCTGTGTCAAACAACAATTTATGTAAAAACAACAACAACATTTATTTATATAGCACATTTTCATACAAAAAGTAGCTCAAAGTGCTTTACATAATGAAGAAAAGAAAAATAAAAGACAGAATAAGAAATTAAAATAAGGCAACATTAGTTAACATAGAAAAGGAGTAAGGTCCGATGGCCAGGGTGGACAGAAAAAACAAAAAAAAAACTCCAGAAAGCTGGAGAAAAAAATAAAATCTGCAGGGGTTCCAGGCCACGAGACCACCCAGTCCCCTCTGGGCATTCTACCTAACATAAATGAAATAGTCCTCTTTGTAGTTAGGGTTCTCATGGAGTCACTTGATGCTGATGGTCATACAGACTTCTGGCTTTTAATCCATCCATCATTTTTGAAACATCATGGTACTTAGAGTAGATGGTGGTGGCACAAGCCACCACCAAAAGGACACCAGAAAAGGAAACAGAAGAGAGAGTAGGGGTTAGTACAGATTTTAGAGCCACCATGAATGGTTATTATAATGAATTGGATATACAGGGTATCAGGATTAAGTTACAGTGAAGTTATGAGAAGGCCATGTTAAAATAATGTGTTAACGTTGCTGTGTTAAAGTAAACGTTATTAACACAGAAACTTTTTCATGTTTTAGTAATAATTGAGAAAATGTAGACATGAAATGTATAATGTGTGAAGCCTGAAATACAAATATGAAATACACTTTCACAAAAGGTACAAGTATAACAAAACAAGTGCATTTTTATTCAAGAATTTAACCAAAGAAAAAAGAAAGCAGGTTACGGTAGGTGGTTGATATGACATTTTGCGTGGTGCAAAGCTAAGAAGTGCTGCCTTCCAATCAAGAGGTCACGGTTTCGATATCAGCTGCTTCCCAAATTTACCATTTTGAGTAGTGAGCTGCTCTTATATTTCATATTATACAATAAAAACATACATTTGATTTCCGTCTGTAAATTTACAGTACTTGTCAAAGTTAGCATTTTTTTTTTTCCAGGTTTTATTCTCTCACTCACGTTCAAGCTCCCATACACCCCACCCCCCCAAACAAACTTGTTTTGTTATACCCCCTCTTTATTTGAAAACTGTGTCAGATCTTGTGTGCGAAAGAGACTGGGAAAACTGTGGACGTGGATGTGAGTGGTGTGCGTGACTGAGAATGACTGTGGATATGAATTTTTTTATTCAGTTTTATTCTTGAGTGTTCCTACTCACGCTGAATTAGTATGCACCTTCTGATCCATGATGTCAAAGCCGCACTGACAATAAAAAAGAGAGATTTAGATATATATGTCATTCTAGTGTTAAACAATCTGGTTAAAAACTCCACTACTATCTCTCCTAAACACCTCCATGCTTCCACAGGTGTGTTGTCTGGACCAACGGCCTTTCCATTCTTCATCCTCTTCATAGCTGTCCTTACTTCCTCCTTACTGATCCATTGCACTTCCTGATTCACTATCTACACATCATCCAACCTCTTCTCTCTCTCGTTCTCTTCATTCATCAGCCTCTCAAAGTACTCTTTCCATCTGCTCAACACACTCTTCTCACTTGTAAGTACGTTTCCATCTTTATCCTTTATCACCCTAACCTGCTGCACATCTTTCCCAGCTCGGTCCCTCTGTTTAGCCCATTGGTCCTTTTCTTACCCCTTAATATCCAACGTCTCATACAACTCAACATCCACATCTTTAGCCTTTGATGACTCTCTCTTCACCTTACGCCTTATCTCCTTGTACTCCTGTATACTTTCTTCATCTCTCTGACGATCCCATTTTTTCTTTGCCATCCTCTTCCTCTGCATACTCTCCTGTACTTCCCCATTCCACCACCAGGTTTCCTTTTCCTCCTTTCGCTGTCCATTGCCACCCAGTGCCCGTCTTACCTCCTCCCTGAACTCCACCTCACAGTCTTCCTTTTTCACCTTCCATCATTTGATCCTTGGCTCTGCCCTCACTCTCTTCCTCTTCTTAATCTCAAAGGTCATCCTACAGACCACCATCCTATGCTGCCTAACTATTTTCCCCTGCCACCACTTTGCAGTCTCCAGTCTCCTTCAGACTGACCCTCCTGTATAGGATGTAAACTACCTGTGTGCATTTTCCTCCACTCAGAACATTTCCACCATCATGCCTCAAAGTTTTATGAGGTTCTTCTCCTGAAAATGCTGTCTTTGGTTTGTGCCAAACATGTCTATCCTTTGAGCTGTTTGGCTGCAGTATCTTTCCATCTCCTGTGTAGATCACATTGTTCCAGAAGGCCAAGGGGTCAGATTTGTAAGGCTTGTGCATACACAACTTTCCAAAGTCAGGATTTATAAAAGAGTACTTGTGCGGATTTACAGTGGCTCTGACCCAATGTGTAGAGAACATTTTGAAGAAAGTGAGAAATGACAACGCGCTTGATCAAGTAGGAAGATGTCGCCAAACCCTCTAAATGATGCCATGTGAGTATAGCAATGATAATCATCGAGCTGTTATTAGAATGTGTGTTAACATAAAAAACCTTATTAAACTTAAAAGTGATGAATTTTACGTATAGACTGTATTTTAGTTACCTTTTTAGAGGCCCAATGCTGCCCATTTGCACTGAACAACTAGATTGGGTTTTTCGTCAGTTTATATCAGCCACCTATTGTCACTTCTGAGGATTAGAAAACAATGTAATCACCTATTGTCAATAATTGTGTTAAACAAAAACTCAGGTGTCCTTCACTTACTGCATACAGAGAGCTCTAAATCCCATGTTCTGTAGCCTGTGCAAGTCTAATGGTTTGACACAACATGACTTGATTGGCTCTGCTTGAAGAATATATGAATGGTCAAATATAAAGGGAACACGCTTTTAGGAACTGGCAGAATGTTTTTGCCTATGGTGTTGCCTGGCGTATGAGCCAGTTTAGGCTTCCAAGGGCTATTATCTTGGAAAAATATGCCATGTTGTGCCTGGCAATAATAATAATAATAATTCATTACATTTATATAGCGCTTTTCTCAGTACTCAAAGCGCTATCCACACAGGGAGGAACCGGGAAGCAAACCCACAATCTTCTACAGTCTCTTTACTGCAAAGCAGCAGCACTACCACTGCACCACCTGTGAGGACAATAGAAATACAGACTGCCCAAAATCAGGCTGTGTTTGTTAGGGTTGTGCATCATACTTGTAACTAAAATAGTACAAAAGAATCCAATTGTTAAAGTGGTACGGTACCAGCATTTTTGTATTTTCTGAACCAGAATGGCCCACCCCTCATGCTTCTATTAGTAAAGACAACATCAGACCCTCAGTATCTGTGGTTTAAGTAAGATTTCCCATTGGGATTAATAAAGTATCTATCTATCTATCTATCTATCTATCTATCTATCTATCTATCTATCTATCTATCTATCTATCTACCTACCTACCTACCTACCTACCTACCTACCTACCTACCTACCTACCTACCTACCTACCTACTCGGGTCCAACTGAATACTCCCTAAGGAGGTTCAAATCATTGCCACCTCATCTAGAACACCTGGTTCTTATTTGGTACGTTTGAAGTGGTGACAAATGGACTTTTTCCATGTGGCAAATCTGCAATTTTTGTTCATTTATATTATAAGAATTAATACACCAAGTCAATTTTATGTGTCATTTGTTCAAGTACATCACCTTTATCATTAGGCACTGTTCAAATATTGGATTATCGTGGTCTGTGTATCACTTAGTAGGTTCATTACTTAGGATCATCGTCCACCCCATGCATGTGTCCTTTTGCCCATTTTAACCTTTTTTTTTTTTTTTATTTGCCAGTTCCAGATATGACTTTTTCTTTGAAACTCTCCCTTTTAGGCCAATATCCTGGAAGTGTCTTTTCACTGTTGTAGCTGACAACGGTGTTTTGCTTGTATTTAATGAAGAAGCTAACTGAAGACCTTTTAAGGTGTTTGTTTCTCAAATTACAGATTCTGAAGTCCTTATCCTCTTGTGCAGTTGTCAATCTGGGCTTCCTCTTCTGTTTCTAATCTGGTTAGGTGCAGTTTGCTCTTTTCACTCATAACAGTAATAGACACCTTTGGATGAAATCTTCAGTTTCCTGTCAAGCTGTCCTGTGGCGTAAAATTCATTCTGCAAATCAACACTAGGCCAACACGTTTCTTGTGAAAGCGGTTTTCATTTTTGACCACTTTTGAACCCAGAACTGAACTGTAACTCTTTTAAGGCTAACTCATTTTTTTCTTCCTTTTGTCCCAGGGCTGAATATTTTTACAAAAATGTCAATTTTCTAAAAAGCATACAAAGCAATGGTTTCACACATAAATCAACATAAAATGCTTATTTATGCCAAATGTTTTATGTTCCAGTAGCCCCTACAGTAGGCATAGTAACATATTTATTACATACCTGTTTGCCCCATCACTCATAAGCTGAAAGGCACTTTCTGGTAAAAGACGGCTTGAAGTAGTCGAGGGGCTGCTAATTCGTAGTGTCCACCAGCAGGCCACGTCGTTTAGTGAAGTCCAGTTGCCAGCTTGTCTCTCACAGATTGATTTCTGTGTAGCCCCAGGGTGAAAATTTTCGTTGTCACGTCAGCTGCACGAGCGTGTCCAGCACTACAATCAGCTAGCGAATGGTCAGCTGATGCAGGCACCTGACTTTCGCTTTCAATCTCCAGATCACTTGTATCAAAATTGGAGTTGGATAAGTCAGAGTCTAATTCAGCAATAATACGCAAAAAATAAATTATATGCACAGAGTATTTTGCTTTGTGCATTTGCTTCGTTCTCTCTCTTGATGTCGATGCCATTCTAGACGTTGCTTACTCTACGCTACTTACGCACATGCAGGGTTTCAACATTAAGTCAATGAGTCTAACAGTCCTCCGAGCAAAGAGGGTCTACCTATAACGTAACGGTGAGTTTTATCAGCATTTACAGGTTTCTTTCGCCCTCTGCCCTTGATATCCATCCTCAACCCCTTGTGTCGACAAAAGTTGACATCCGCCCTAAAAGAGTTAAGAAGACTAGGACCTTGAACCCCAAGTGAACAGAATAACAGGCTTCAGCTGTGCAAATGCAATTGCAAAGGTTTCTCTAATAACCAGGTTTTAGAATTTTTAACACTGTGGTATTATACAGTTTTGTTTTTTTGGGCCATTCCTAGTTGGACTTACCCCTGCGCAGTGTGTGCACTTGTTGTTTTTGTGCTATTTCACAATACAATGCATTTCCTCACTAATGGGCAGATTCAGAAGAAAATCAAAAGCAGAGAACTTCACTGATCGGCAGGAAGAGCTGAAACTCTTCATGATATACAAGCTGATTAACATCACAATTCTTGATATTTGAAAATCAAGTTACACGTATGTCCGTGACAGTCTAATGTGAAATCAATTAAACATACAGCCCTATTTTAGAATGGGTTTCCCATTGAAAATCAGCTAAGAGTAGGTTGTCAGACTCAGAACAAACCATGAATGGACCTCACGATAGTCTCAATTCTTTCAAAGACATCCTCACTAAGAACAGGAAAAGTGGGCCTCATTCTTAGAACCAGGCTTGGAAGTGGTGATCATTGGTGAGCACGTGATGGCCAAGTGGCCCATGTAGACTGTGGACGAAAGTTGAGACAACAGCAGGCAGACACCAATAAAAAAGTAAAAAAAAAAGCAATTTCTTTTTTCTTGGTGGCAGAGAGACTTCCAGCCCCTGTCAACCAGTTCCACTGACCGTTAGATCAGCTAGCCTATAGAAAGAAGGAGTTAGCTCAATTTTATACCAGTTTGTTTAATAAACAAAAAGAGAAAGTATGTCGGTTCAATTTGAGGTCACGCAGAGTTTGCAAGTAGACACAGCAGATCAGTATTGGAGAAGTACACGGTTGTCTTTAGATAAGAGGAACTGTCAGCATGTCCATAGTGCCAGGCTTCCTACCCAGCTTAGGCTATGCAATTCAGCTATGGCTAATTTTGCAAGACAGTTACAGAGACAGCACTTTGCAAAACATGTACTTCCCTATTCTTCTGCACCATCAGGGTTACAATACTTCAACGGCTATGTGGCAGTTACAATTTACGAATCTTATTATAGCTTGCATTTCGCACATAATGATCATCACACATAATAATTAGTTATACAATATCAAAAGCTAAGTTAGTTTAGTACATTTGTCTTACAGAAATACACTCTTACAGCTTAGTGTCTGTATTAGATTACATTTGTTCAGTTAGCTTAATACATCCTTAAATTGTACACAAGCTTAATTCTTTATATATATATATATATATATATATATATGATAAACAAATCATATAGAAATAATAAATCATATACAGTGGTGTGAAAAACTATTTGCCCCCTTCCTGATTTCTTATTCTTTTGCATGTTTGTCACACAAAATGTTTCTGATCATCAAACACATTTAACCATTAGTCAAATATAACACAAGTAAACACAAAATGCAGTTTTTAAATGATGGTGTTTATTATTTAGGGAGAAAAAAAAATCCAAACCTACATGGCCCTGTGTGAAAAAGTAATTGCCCCCTTGTTAAAAAATAACCTAACTGTGGTGTATCACACCTGAGTTCAATTTCCGTAGCCACCCCCAGGCCTGATTACTGCCACACCTGTTTCAATCAAGAAATCACTTAAATAGGAGCTGCCTGACACAGAGAAGTAGACCAAAAGCACCTCAAAAGCTAGACATCATGCCAAGATCCAAAGAAATTCAGGAACAAATGAGAACAGAAGTAATTGAGATCTATCAGTCTGGTAAAGGTTATAAAGCCATTTCTAAAGCTTTGGGACTCCAGCGAACCACAGTGAGAGCCATTATCCACAAATGGCAAAAACATGGAACAGTGGTGAACCTTCCCAGGAGTGGCCGGCCGACCAAAATTACCCCAAGAGCGCAGAGACGACTCATCCGAGAGGTCACAAAAGACCCCAGGACAACGTCTAAAGAACTGCAGGCCTCACTTGCCTCAATTAAGGTCAGTGTTCACGACTCCACCATAAGAAAGAGACTGGGCAAAAACGGCCTGCATGGCAGATGTCCAAGACGCAAACCACTGTTAAGCAAAAAGAACATTAGGGCTCGTCTCAATTTTGCTAAGAAACATCTCAATGATTGCCAAGACTTTTGGGAAAATACCTTGTGGACTGATGAGACAAAAGTTGAACTTTTTGGAAGGCAAATGTCCCGTTACATCTGGCGTAAAAGGAACACAGCATTTCAGAAAAAGAACATCATACCAACAGTAAAATATGGTGGTGGTATTGTGATGGTCTGGGGTTGTTTTGCTGCTTCAGGACCTGGAAGGCTTGCTGTGATAGATGGAACCATGAATTCTACTGTCTACCAAAAAATCCTGAAGGAGAATGTCCGGCCATCTGTTCGTCAACTCAAGCTGAAGCGATCTTGGGTGCTGCAACAGGACAATGACCCAAAACACACCAGCAAATCCACCTCTGAATGGCTGAAGAATAACAAAATGAAGACTTTGGAGTGGCCTAGTCAAAGTCCTGACCTGAATCCAATTGAGATGCTATGGCATGACCTTAAAAAGGCGGTTCATGCTAGAAAACCCTCAAATAAAGCTGAATTACAACAATTTTGCAAAGATGAGTGGGCCAAAATTCCTCCAGAGCGCTGTAAAAGACTCATTGCAAGTTATCGCAAACGCTTAATTGCAGTTATTGCTGCTAAGGGTGGCCCAACCAGTTATTAGGTTCAGGGGGCAATTACTTTTTCACACAGGGCCATGTAGGTTTGGATTTTTTTTTCTCCCTAAATAATAAAAACCACCATTTACAAACTGCATTTTGTGTTTACTTGTGTTATATTTGACTAATGGTTAAATGTGTTTGATGATCAGAAACATTTTGTGTGACAAACATGCAAAAGAATAAGAAATCAGGAAGGGGGCAAATAGTTTTTCACACCACTGTAGCTCTCTGCATCATGCTTAATGCAAATTACAGTTATTGGTATTGAGAGTTAAATACTTATAATCATTTCAGTTAATAATGTTTTTTCTCTTTCTCAAGACCATCAAGGAAAGTCTTTACAAAGACATGTGGAGTCTTGGAAGCTTGGGCAGATTTGCGGCAGATGGCATTTAATGTTAGTAAATGTGAGATATTACACATAAGAAGTAAAAATTTTAGGTTTGAATACACAATGGGCGGTCTGAAAATCAAGAGTACATCTTATGAGAAAGATTTAGGATTCATAGTGAACTCTAAGCTATTGACTTCCAGACAGTGTTCAGAAGGCTAACAGAATGCCAGGTTATATAGCGCCTTGATGTGTGGAGTACAAGTCACAGGAGGTTCTGCTCAACCTTTGTAACACACTGGTGAGGCCTCATCTGGAGTACTGGGTGCAGTTTTGGTCTCCAGGCTACAAAAAGGACATAGCAGCACCAGAAAAGGTCCAGAGAAGAGCAACTTGGCTGATTCCAGGGCTACAGGGGATGACTTATGAGGAAAGATTAAAAGAGCTGAGCCTTCACAGTTTAAGCCAACGAAGATTAAGAGGTGACATGATTGAAGTGTTTAAAATTATGAAGGGAATTAGTCCAGTGGATAGAGTCTGTTATTTTAAAATGAGTTCATCAAGAACATGGGGACACAATTAGAAACTTGTTAAGGGTAAAGTTTGCACAAACATTAGTAAATTTTTCTTTACAAAAAGAACAATAGACACTTGGAATAAGCAACCAAGTAGTGTAGTAGACAGTAAGACTTTAGGAACTTTCAAAACTCGACTTGATGTTTATTTAGAAGAATTAAGTGAATAGGACTGGGAAGCTTTGTTGAGCTGCATGGCCTGTTCTCATCTAGAGTGTTCTAATGTTCTAATATGTGGAGTCCCCATGCAGGATCACAAAGTGAAGGATGAGTGTTGAGTGCAGTGACAGTTTTTTTTAAGAACAAGAGTGGGATGGATCAAATAATACCAGACACACACACAATGCTACCTACGTCTCTGCTGTACACACAGCATTGGCAATAGAATTGAAATTTTTGCAGTCA
Organism: Erpetoichthys calabaricus; assembly: GCF_900747795.2. NCBI lineage: Eukaryota > Metazoa > Chordata > Cladistia > Polypteriformes > Polypteridae > Erpetoichthys > Erpetoichthys calabaricus. Next base: position 341,505,147 of record NC_041394.2, on the reverse strand, counting down.
AGGGTGATCTCATTTTACCTCATCGAAGACATTTTAAATGATTGTGTGGGAACTCAGAAGACCTGAACTTGAATGTCTTCACTTTGAGTTTCTTCCAGAAGATTAGAAAGTCACCTCAGCAATATTTCACATTGCATAGCAGAGAACTTTCAACATATTTGTATGTGTGTACCCAACAACTTTTCTGAGTATGTGGTCTCTTTAGAGACTTTGGATTCAGAGTACCATCTACAAACTCTGTAGACTAACTAAGGGACTTCAACAGTCATGTAGGGAAAGATAGAGCTACATGGAGGGATGTGAGTGAAAGAAATGACCTGTATGATTTGAGCCCAAGTGATGAATTGCTATTGGATTTCCTTGCTGGTGGATGTTTCTCTTCACCAAATACCATATTTGATCACAAGATTTATCATGAGTTTACCAGAACACCTTGGGCCAATGGTCATTGATTGACTGTGGTTTCTTAATCTACTCTGAGGGCCACTTGTTCTCATCATTTGGTTTAAGAGAAGAAGTGAGCTGTCAACTGATCACCACTTAGTGCTGAGCCAGTTCAAATGGATGACCCACACAGACAGTGAAAGCTTCTGTTCAGATTGAGTATGTCTCCAGATGAGCTTCTACTGCATCTTGGCAGGCATCAGGGGCACAGAGTCTGAAAAGACCCCATTCAAAACCTCAGCTTAGAGACAACCGCTAAGAGCTCTGGCCAGATGCTCATTGGTGCCTATCAAGATAGCAGGTTTAGCAGTAAGGGAAGCTGTCAAGTTGAAGAAAGAGGCTTCACTGTAATGTTAGCAAGAGAATTTCCTGATGTGAATGAAATGAATCAAAAAAATGTCAGCCACCTAAGTTTTTGATTAATGAGAAAGAGTGCACATCAATGGGAGTGAGCGACATCTGTTAATAGCAGAGTGAAGTGAATTTGTTCATTTCCCATTTTAGATCCATTTGATTTATTTTTGTGTACGACTTTTCACTGGGTACAGACTTGGTTGGAGTGCTTGAAGTTTCCAGCTATAAAGCTTTGACAGAAATAATTAAAGCAGACATCAGTTACATACATAAACACAAAAATGATGTGAAATAAGTATTAATACAAACCAAATTTGAAAAGATTTGAAAAGCATAAATAAGTCCTGACTATACATGTGCATCAGTCATATATCTTTTTATATATTTTTATATTGGACAAAATGATAATTGAGATTTTTGTAAAAATGTTTGACTGTGTTCAAAACTGAATCCCATCTCTACTGGCATAGATTTTAAACATGGCAGTAGAAAGGAATGTAATGGGATAGAAGAGGACAAGGAGATGCTGCTGCCTTTGAGGAATGACCTTAGCTGAAGGTAAAAGTAAAAAGTAGAGGGTGACACTAAGAATTTACAGCAGAGGTCTTGTAATGAAAGGTTTAAACTGTTTAGTTTACAATTTAAACTTTATGTATCTTGTGATTGTTCTCATGTGATTTGTAGTTGTAACACAGAAGTCAAAATTATGAAGTTCACACACTTTCCATGTGCAAGTCTTATGATCGTTTATTTGTATGAAAGATTGTTCATAATTTTAACTAATGTTATTTAATGTCAATAATAGGACATTGGGTTGAAAATATATTTTGCCTTTTTAAACTTCATACAGGAAACAAACCCCACTGCTGTTCTGAATGTGGAAAGCAATTTTCCTACAGAAGTCATCTTCAGAGCCACATGAGATTTCACACAGGAGAGAAGCCATATGGCTGTTCTGAATGTGGCAAACGATTCTCCAATAGCAGTCATCTTCAGAGCCACATGAGAATTCACACAGGAGAAAAGCCGTATTGCTGTTCTGAATGTGGCAAACAATTCCGTGAAAGGAGAGATCTGCAGAACCACACTACAGTTCACACAGGAGAGAAGTCATATTGCTGTTCTGAATGTGGCAAACGATTCTGCTACAGGAGTGGCCTCTGGACCCATAAAAAAATTCACACAGAGAAGAATCTGCCATATTGCTGTCCACAGTGTGGCAAACAATTCCGTGAAAAGAGGAATCTTCAGAAACATTCTGCAATTCACACAGGAGAGAAGCCATATTGCTGTTCTCAATGTGACAAACGATTCCGTTATAGTAGTCATCTTCAGAGCCACAAAATAATTCACACTGGAGAGAAGCCGTATTGCTGTTTGGAATGTGGCAAACAATTTCGTTACAGTAGTCATCTTCAGAGCCACAAAATAATTCACACTGGTGAGAAGCCATATTGCTGTTTAGAATGTGGTAAACGATTCTCGTACAGGAGTGGCCTTTGGACCCACAAAAGAATTCACATGGGTGAGAAGCCATATTGCTGCTCAGTGTGTGGCAAGCAGTTCAATGAAAGGAAGGATCTTCAGAATCACATTACAGTTCACACAGGAGAGTCTGAATGTAGCGCAAAATTCCATGAAAAAGAAGACATGCAGAACTACACTACAATTCACACAGTAGAGAAACTATATTGCTGTTCTGAATGTGACAAACGTTTCTATTACAGGAGTGGCCTTTGGACCCACTCAAGAATTCACACAGGAGAGAAGAAGCCATATTGCTGTTCTGAATGTGGGAAGCAATTCCGTGAAAGGGGGGCTCTTCAGAATCACTCTACAATTCACACAGGAGAGAAGCCATATTCCTGTTCTGAATGTGGCAAACAATTCCATTATAGGAGTGGTCTTTGGAGACACAAAAGAATTCACACAGGAGAGAAGCCATTTTCTTGTTTGGACTGTGGCAAACAATTCTCTGACCGGAGTACTCTTCAGACCCACACTAGAATTCACACAGGAGAGAAGCCATTTTCTTGTTTGGAATGTGGCAAACAATTTTGTGACAGGAGTAATCTTCGAACCCACAATAAAACTCACACAGGAGAGAAGCCATTTTCCTGTTTGGAATGTGGCAAAAATTTCCGTAACAGGGCAAATCTTCAGAGCCACACTAGAATTCACATTGGAGAGAAGCCATGTTGCTGTTTGGAATGTGGCAGAAAATTCTATGATGATGGTGATCTTCAGAGACACACTAGAATTCACTGTGGAAAAATCACTCCAGAAAAACAAGCGTTTTTTGGGACTCAAGAGTGAGGTTCATTCCTGTCTTGAGAAGTTGGCAAACTAATCCATTGTTGAGAAATTAGTCCCCTGACAAAAGCCGTAAGGAGTAAATTAGACATGGAAGGAGTCAATTGTCACCCACCTAACTACTCAAGTCTTGATGAATACTTTCATGTAGCGGGCTTCATTGCACAAGAGACATACTAAATCTCATCAAGGCAAAACTACATTCTTAGCAGGAAAATGATCAAAAATAAATCATAGTGGCTGAACATCTCCGCCGATCAAAAGGTGTTCAACCACCCTGCCTCACCAATAGGGCAGGTGATGGTGATAGCAACTTTGAAACATCTTGATATAAAGAGAAGACATCAATGCGTGTGACAGTCAAATGGATGGTGATGCTGGTCACACCACAACAGAACACACTAATTAATGGCTCAGTTGAAGAGTTGAGGTCATGAAATGTTCAAGTAAAATTCCAATAGTTGAAACTGCAGTATTCCATATTAACATATTGTAAGGTTTCTAAAACTCTTGTGGGACTCCCCCTAACAGGACAACATGCTGAAGAATGTCCTGAAGCGCAATCGCAACGTTTGTAGAAGACCGCCTATCAGTTGCCAGGGCAACCGCAGGCTCCCAGTGCTGCAGTGGCTCATCACAAAAGCAAATCCGAACCACCCGTGGTCACACTAGCCTGTCGTCAATGGGTGACGCAACGAACATTATAAATGCAGATAACAGTATAACTTGGCTACGACCCTGCCTGACTGCTGTGCCTGTGTATAAGAGGGTGGTAGATCCCGCTACAATAAATAACCATGCTGTTCCTGTTTCAAGCTGAATAAAGCTGGTTTAGCTAAAGTACTGAGACTCAGCCTCATGTTTTGGGGTGCAAGACAGGGACTCGCACATCACAATATGAAGACCTTATCTTTACAATGGCAAACGTTAACCTCAAAACATTGTTGCTGAAGCACAAAAGTTAAGAAGGTACAAATGACAACACAATGAATGGGTGCAGAACGGACTATTAAGGGGTTAATGCAAAAAAAATTCTATAGTGGACGTGAAAGTAACTATATCACCTGACAGAAAGACCCTACCCCAAAGAAAAGTGACTTCTTAAACAACTTCAGATTCTCAAACCTGCTTAGCTTATCCCAACTGCTTAGCCTATCCCAGTAGCACCTGACACAAAGCAGAATCCAACCCTAAATGGCGGGGCGCCGCTCACTGGTAAGGGGGCGCTGATACAGAAATCCCAAATTAACCTAACGTGTTCAGTTGTTGGATGTCAGAGAATATGATTTTCTTTTGATATCCAGTGGCTGTCTTCATTCGTACGGGATTTCTGCATGCTTCACAGGCAGGACACTTTCGCGTCTCACAGATCGACAAGTCAGATCCCAGGTGGCTGGCGCACCATGGGGGGAATTCAAAAAGCGGCTGCTCTGTCGACTTGGCTGCTCGATCGCCTCCTTCCTCCTCCTTCTCCTCGTCTCTGTTCTTTCCCAGCCAGTGATACTCACCGAGCGCAGGGCTCAGAGCTGACGTGATCAGACTGCCAAGCTCTTGTGGCTGCACGCTAAATTAACCTGCCATGATGTTAATTCGGTACAGCTCAGTGCCGGAGACGCGATGTGACAGGAGCTGATGTGGGCAGACGGTGGCAGAGAGCGAGAGAGAGAGCGAGCGCACTGCATTTCTACACTTGCGTACACTGACATCCTGACTGATGGCGACATTACACTGGCACAGACCACTATTCGGTTAGGGCACTGTGCCCACTTTTGAGAATGCTGAGCAGTCGACATAACTTGCAACCATGATCTATCACCAGAATGGCCATTCAACAATCCTGCACGCTCGTCTTTTTGTACATAAGTCTGCAATTGGCACCTCTGCCACATTCATTGGCACACTTTGTTCTGAGGCCGTGACAGCTGGTATAACAGGCAGGGCCGGATTTATATGAAAAGAGGCCCTAGGCTATTCCACTTATGAGGCCCTTTCACCTTCCATTTTTAAGTTTGTAAATTACATGAGAGATAATAAAATACATCATTACTGTGATTAACCAATACATTTTTATGTTTGTTTATTAGTCATATGCGTAGAATTTCTCCTTATTTTCGGTTCAGTGTTTTAGTGTTCACTGTTTTTAGAATAGTGTAATTTTAATTTTGCTAACAATTTGAATGTAGGCCCCTCTTGATCTTGAGGCCCTAGGCTGAAGCCTAGTTAGCCTATAGGAGAATCCGGCCCTGATAACAGGGCATCCATTGAGGACCTTTATTTCACACTGCTGCTTTTTTGTTGCGTATTTCTTTTCCGCTTTGATGGTAGTTGCATTTATTCACCAGTAGATGGCATAACATTCCTCATTTAACATGTTAAAAACACATTTTATTTATATAGTGCCTCTACTCTGCTCAAATTGCAAACAAGCTCCGGCCCCCGACAGAAACAGCAAGTGGGCATTTGGGCAGAGTTCGGGGTGGGGTTGTTGCGCCTGATGTGATAATATCCTAAAAACCCAACATGTAATACACTCTTAAAAATAAAGGTTGTAGAAGGTATCTTCTGAACAGTTCCATAGACGAACCATCCAAAATAACTTTGATTTATCTGTGTCCATAACAAGGTCCATAAATAACCATGAATAGATGATAAAAGATCTGTTCTGTAAAATGCCAAGGGGTTCATGATTGTAAAAGGACTCCTGCCACAGGCTGAGCCTCAGTTTAGCTTTTCTTGGTCAGTTGTATCCTGCTAGGTAGCCTACTACTAGAAACTGCAGATTTGCTTTGCCCATACTGGAACATTAGACAATTAGAACAATTGAGAAAAGAACAGGCATTCAGTCCAACAAAGCTCGCTAGTCCTCTCCACTTCATTCTTCTAAAATAAGATCAAGTCTAGTTTTGAAAAGTCCCAAAAGTCCTGCTGTCAACCACACTACTTGGTTACTTATTCCACTTGTCTATGGTTCTCTGTGTAAAGTAAAACTTCCTAATGATTGTGCAATATTTACCCATAACCTGTTTCCAACTGTGTCCTTGTTTTCTTGAAGAACTCATTGTAAAGTCACAGTCTCGATCCACTGTACTAATTCCCATCATGATTTGTGGTCGAAGGTTCGGTTCGAGACAACAGCAGGCAGACACTGTCTTGAACAAATAGAAATCTTTTCTTCTTGGTAAGCAGAGGTCTGTACAGAGCCTGTCAGCAAATCACTGACAGTATCACGTCACACACACTGCTCGGTTTTCACAGCAGGCTTTTATATTTTCTCAATCACGTACGCAAAGCTTATCTTATATTTGAAGCTTCACAAGCAGCCCTTCCTTATTGGCAGAGTAACTTCTTCTTTCACTAACTAGGACAGGGTGTTGTCTCCCAAAAGCTGACCCAACCTTTATTTATTTCATTTATTCATCTTGTGGCTACTTTATAAATTTAGGCTCTAATGCTTAATAACCTTAACTTTCCTTCATCACAATCTTAATGCATTCATATGGTTAACACACAGAACTCTTATACTTGCAAATACATATACATATACATTTTCTTAGCATCGGCTGGGTTAAATAATATATTTTCCATCCACCCAAATGCACACAGATAGTAATCACCAAGACGTTTTAGACTTGTTTATCCAAATACAAAATATTCATTGCACTAAGGCGTAGTCCCAAAATCTTCTTCCCCTCCCTTAGACTAGGTTAAAAGCCCTCAGCCCAAGATTCTTTGTTCAAATTATTATTTTAATACACTGATTCAAATTTTATTATTCCACAGATTTTAAACACTTCAATCAGGTCTCCTCTTAATCTTCTTTTTCTTAAACTGTAAAGGCTCAGCTCTTTTAATCTTTTCTTCATAACTCATCCCCTGTAGCCCTGGACTCAGCCTACAGTTTTCTAGTGCTGTGGTGTCTTTTTTGTAGCCTGGAGACCAAAAACTGCAGACAGGACTCCAGATGAGGCCTCACCAGTGTGTTATAAAGCTCGAGTAGAACCTCCTGTGACTTGTACTCCTCATATCATGGCGCTATATAACCTGACATTCTGTTAGCCTTCTTAATGGCTTCTAAACACTGTCTGGCAGTTGAAAGTGTTGAGTCCACTACAACTTCTCAAAAGATGAACTTTCGATGTTCAGACCTCCAATTGTGTATTCAAACCTCACATTTTTACTTCCTATGTGTAATTCTTTACATTAACTGACATTAAATTTCATCTGCCACAAATCTGCCCAAGCCCGTATGCTGGTCAAGTCCCTCTGTGATGATTCAACAGATTCCAGATTATCTGCCAATATGCCTATCTTGGTATCATCTGCAAATTTAACCAGCTTGTTACTTATATTGCTGTCCAAATCGTTTATACTGTATATATTAAAAACAGCAGCGGTCCGAACACTGACCCCTGCTGGTCACCACTCTTAACATCGGCCAGTTCTGATGAGATTCCTCTCATCATCACCTTCTGCTTCCTGGGTACAAAATTGGCTCAAACACATCTATACACAACACCCTGAACACTTCATTCTTTTAGTCTGATACCCAAACTCTCATGTGGCACCTTATTACATATTAGGATTCTTTACAAATCCCAAACCAACTTCATATGCAGAGAACCCATCAAAAATTAAATGCTTCTTTGTGAAGCAACAGTTGTAAGCAGAATCACACAACCCAGTAAAATGCCATCACAGAACCAGTTTTTATAAGAGTGTAGTGTAATCCGACAGCAGGTCTGGCATGTTAAATAATATGAGTGCCAAGTCAGCAACAGTTAGCATCAGAAATGGAGTGAGCGCAGCGATCACAGTACTTTTCAAAATGCCACATGAGGCAAGGTACGCTTTTGCTGCCCAGTCGCCCCAGCCAACATATATTCGTATCAGACATGAGATGATACCCTTCATTCATTTGCGATACGTATTGATGGACAGTCTTCGCTAAACAGGACAGTCTCTGAACATCGGACAAAAAATGTTAAATATTTTCAGAAATAAAATAAAACCGTAAAATACTATATCATATGAAAATTATATTATAAACAATGAAATGTAAAATATGAAATTGAATTCAAAACAAAACTCAGCGGTGTCACCCCTCTGGCACGCTTCTCTGGATACTTTGGCTGTTTCAGACTGCCTGCCCTTCTAACAAAACACTCGCGGTATGAACTCAAGTGACGTTTAACAGACATTGTGACTGACACCCTAAAAAGATTCCAGAAATTAACAAAATATTACAAAACGACATAAGCAGTATGCATACAAAGCGATGTGCATGGGCGCCGACCCGTCATAAATATTATGTATACTAGACAAAGAGCCCATTTCGACAAAGTAAGATGAAATGGGCATGAGTGGAATAGTAATAAGTATAAGCGCCACAAACCTGATATAGGTGTATTGAATGAATGCGTAATTGAATCAGAATGCGTAATTAGGCCTGAAGCTGTAGTCGAAATCGCCTTTCAGGCCTCTAGAGCTTTAATCAAAGTCGCCTTTCTCTTTGAATTTTTGCGGTCGTAAATCCACCGCCTGCCGCGATGTTGGGGTTGGATGTCGGTCGAAGTCGCCTTTCTCTTTGAATTTTCGCAGCCGTAAATCCGCCGCCTGCCGCGATGTCAGTCTTGTAAGGTTTTTCTGGCAGCTGCACAGAAGGCGACTGCGCATTCGGCTTCGGACGGACATGAGTGAGTGAGTGAGTGAGTGAGGAGGCTGGCGAATTATGTATTAAGATTATCATACCCCTTTATCCAAGGCAACTTGCAAAGCAAGTGATAATACATATATAATAATGATTCAACGGTGCAAGTACCAAAAGCAATGGAGATCAAGAATAAAAAATGAGCAAGAGGGAGTCGTTCTGCTACATAATTATACCTGCAATTAGACGAAAACAGAAATCAGGGTCATAAAGTCTTTGTCAGTGCAACAGCAGCTGCCCTATAGATATTGCAAAAAGTGGTCAAATAGTACAGGTCACCATATAGATAATAATCCAGCAACAACAACAAGAAGATGACTTTAAATACATTGCTAAAGATATTGTTCAATGATTATTTCGGTAAAATTTCAAGGGGCAAAACAAGGCGCCTGCACCTAAAAATTCTGAATGGTGATTGTAGATGGAACCTGTCAATCCAATAGGGGCGGTGCTTATGAAAGGTTAATGGCACATGCTCCCGACACCAAGTGTCACACGCTACTGCAAATAACGGCAGAGTTTCTGAGAAGCAGTTGCTCCTCCAATCTGGTGCCAGCACACAAGCAGCATTACTAGTCTGAGGTCTGCGCATTGCGGACCATAGACATATATAGATAGACGCCGCATTCACTGTGTTGCCCAGTCGACGCGGTACATCAGCACGTACACCATATTGCGAGTGGCAAAAGTGCCATTTAAACTAATACAGGTAAATGTGGAAACCGGGTTTTCTGATGAAAAAACAATAACGTTTAAAACAGTATCGCTTACATACAACAGATCTTGGTGAATCGTTTAAATGAAATAATTTATATCCATTCATACACTAATAATGACAATTATTAAATAATAATAATAATAATTGTTATTATTAAATAATTCCTCCCATATAAGTAACATTTCTCGGACTGCCTTCACCATCTCCAAAACATTTCTAGACTTTGTCCTGTTCTTACGCAACACAGTACTGAAGTATTGGTTAATGCCCGAGTCACCTCACATATAGATTACTGTAATGCTATTCTATCTGGCATCCTATAAAAACTTATCCATCGCTTACAACTTCTTCAAAATTCTGCTGCCAGGATAATAACCTGGGGCCTCATGTATAACGCCGTGCGTAGAACTCACACTATAACATGGCGTAAGCACAAAAGCGGGATTGTGCGTACGCACAGAAAAATCCAGATGCAGGAATCTGTGCGCACGCATACTTTCACGTTCTTCCACTACATAAATCCCGATCAGTGTGAAAAGTAACGCACGTGCACGCGCCTTCTGTCCCACCCCAACTCCTCCCAGAATTACGCCTCTTTGAATATGCAAATCAATATAAATAGCCTTCTGTGAAAAGACAATGGGAAAAGCACGGGAGAAAATATAAGAATTTCAGCGAATACCAAGTGGAGGCAAAGGAAAAACGTACTATTTGTTGGTTTAAACAGTGGTATAATCAGCAAAAGGAAGCTGATCGAGTGACAGAGTGTCGGAGAAACTCGAAGGCTCAACTTCACAAAGTCGCACATTGCCCGAAATAAAAAAGAAATCACATATCAAAGTCGGCGTGAAAAGGCAAGTTGTAGCCCACCGTCTGAGTGTCATATGAAAGCTTATTAGGGTACAAACAAAAAACATAGGCACACAGTGGGAAAAAAGCACGAAATGTCAACTTTAATCTCGAAATTTCCACTTTAATCACGTAGTTTATTTTGCCATTAAAGTAGAACATCATAAACTTCATCTTAAAATCGTTTATTTTACTAGTTTCTCAAGTAGCACGTTAAATGCTTTGTTCTGTATTTGATCTTCTATGTGCTCTATGTGTGTGAATCACTACGTGCTTCCGTTCTTTCTCTTTCTCCGACGGGACACATACTCCATTACATTCGAGATATTACAGCTCTCTGAATAATTAAAATACTGAGATGTATACGTGATATCATTTTCATGATGATAGGAATGAAAGCATGTTATTAAACATGGGAACACGGTGGCGCAGTGATTGTTCATATCTCTCGCAAGAGGCTTGCTGCACCATGTGCGACCTTCGATGAAATAATTTATTACAGAAGTACTGTCTCTTTCAAACGTACTAACCTCCAATTCCTGTCCATACTTTTCTTTCTCCAATCACCACACAATCAGTTCTGTAATAGACGTTAAGCCATTTGTAAGCTTAGAACGCCGATTCTTCAAAACTTTTAAGGAACATTGAAATATCTTCATAGTACATGTTTAATTATTCTATTCGTCTATCCTTCCAGTGTCGCGTCAGCACTAGAAATAATACAGCGCAAGGCAGGAGCTATCCTTGAACTAGCTAGCGCTGCGGCACCGTGTCCTCACATGTTTAATTATTAACAATACAGATTATTTAAATGAAGTTAAAGTTTTATCTGTATACTATAAGCAACATATTTTGCTGCATTTCATCTTAAAAATGATATTGTCATCATACGCGCTTTATAAAGTAGCGCAGGTTGTGCAATATTATAACTGTAGTGTAAGTTTACAGTGAGGTGATTGTACTTATAAGTACAAACAGTTCTACAAGGAGCACTTGATGGACTGATTGAGTGCGTTTATAGTTATTGGGATGAAACTGTTTCTGAAACGCGAGGTCCGTACAGGAAAGGCTTTGACGCTTTTTGCCATGGTTGAGGTAGTGTGTACTTGAAACTGTATACCGATAATTCTCTTTCCGATCATCTGCTTCTGTGATTCACACTCAGATACAGTGATATAAATACTCCGAGTGGTGCAGTGAGAGTAATATGGAAAAAGATGATCCACAGTGGCAACCCTTAACGGGAACAGCAAAAAGAAGAACAAGATGCAGTGAGCGTAACAACGCTAAAGCAGTTATGGTATTTGGAATACTATGGCTATTCCCTGGACCATTATATTGCTACAGGTTAATTACAATCAGATGCATTACACTAATAAACAATATGCAGTTAGTTTCAGTGTATTTATAAAGCCGCGTCAGGAATGTGGAGCTAAGAAAGAAAGGATGAGCACACAGGAACAGCAGTTTGACCATTCTGTGGACCATTATATTGTTACAGGTTAATTACAATCAGATGCATTAAATTTATGAACGATATGCGGTTAATTTCAGTGTATTTGATAAAGCCGCCGCCGTGGATGTGGATCTAAGAAAGAGTAACCACACAGGAACAGTAGCACTGCTTTGACGCTGGGTGCCGCCAGTCTGCAAAACCAAGCGGAGAAATTGCGTACGCCAAGGAATGAGTTACCGTGGAAATGTGCGTGGCTTTATGCCAAGTTTAGGTTTTATACATCGCGATTTGAGCGTGGAAAGGTTCGTACGCAACATTTCTGTGCGTACGCACCGTTTATACATGAGGCCCCTGCTGTTCTAAATCCACTGAACATATTACACCTCTTCTCTCTCAACTTCACTGGCTCCCTGTTCACTACAGAATACAATACACAATACTGCTGTGAACATTTAAAGCTCTCCACATCCTCACTGATCTCCTCCAGACTTACACTCCTCTCGCTCACTCAGATCCTCATCTGCAGCTCGACTTTCAGTACCGCACATCAAACTCAGTTCAATGGGAGCTCGAGCGTTTCTCATTGTGCTCCTCAACTCAGGAATTCTCTTCCCTCTCATATACGTCAGCTTGATTCAATAACACATTTTAAAACTACCCTCAAAACTTATCTTTTCAAACTGGCATACCAGTTGTGAATTTTGCACTGTTACTGACAGTAATCTTTGTTTGTCTTTCTTTTAACAGTGAAATGATACACTCAATGACAAAAATAAACAATTTTATTGTATACAAATTGGCTTAATAATTTCTGAAAAATTTTCACTCATTCCTTTCTCAATCTCTCTCTCTGTCTCTCACACTCACACACACACACACGTGGTTACTTAAATATATACATTATAGGATCTGCCTTACATAGCTTTTTCCGTGTGTTGCCACTCTGTAATTTGAGAGTATTCAGTCTGGCAATATGGTGCAGCCTTAGTTTGTGGAAGACAGACACAATTAAAGACGTGAGCATAAAATGATGGTCGTCAATTTCAAACTGTTTCTGTGCTCCTTGTGAAAAAACACATCATCTGAACCAATCTCAGCCCAAACAAACTGATTGATCACAGATACACTGACAGCTTGCCTTAATGTTGACTGTCAGATAACACGCTCAGCTACTTTGACCACCTTGACTGTACCCTCAGAAGGAATCATCAAACCTCCTTTGTTTTTTAATGTGAGCAAATGGTAACTTTGATCATATGATGCCGGTACAGCATCTGTTACCAAACTAGCACGGCACACATCACAGGACAGCTTTCTCAAAATCCCGTCTAAGGGCTACCTCCCACTGCTTCCTGAGGTGGATTTCTTGGGGAAACTTTCAAAGTTTGAGAAATGTTAACAGCTAACAACAATCTACATAGTTAGTGACTAAATACGTTTAGCCAGATAGCTTTGCTATCTTAGCCTGGCATAGCTAAAGTTAAGATTATAAAATGGGATTTTCTAATGGCCAAATTTAACCAAAACAATTGTTCAGCTTTACCTATGAAATGTAATCCCTGTGATCTGGTTTGGAGCGTACAGTGGTTTGTACAATCCCAAGCAGCACACGCGTGAGGCATCTTTATCCATTACTTCAATCCACAGCAGTGCCACATGCAATATGGTGGCGACGTTGACGTACAGTGCTGCTGGTCATGAGGCGTCTAGTAATTCTATGTCTATGCTGTGGACACCTTGGGATTGGGGTTTCTGTGTTTAAAATTTATGTTAGCAAATACTGGAAAAGAAGGAAATTTTAGAATATTACAAATGGGTCCTCAGGGCACAATTAATAGGTTACAACATACAGATGTTCTGCAGCAATTAAAGTAAATTGAGCCTTGTAAATTGAAGCAAACAATTTGCACAGGTGTACCAACTTCTGTTGATTACTTAAAAACCCTTGGTCTGTCTTAAAACCGATCGACTACCATTTTAATAATGCTGCACTTGTTTCTTCCCAAAATGTATACTGTATGACAATCGCAATTAATAAACAGTACAGTTTTTTTTTGAAATACTTCAAGTGTATCAAATGTTCATAAGAAGTTCATCAAAAAGACAAAAGGCTAGCAAGCTAACCAAGTTTACAAGTGAAAGACACATTGTGCTGTTAAGCTAACATGCCTGTTGTTTACTAAGCAGCAATTTCAAATTTTTATCTTTTTCCAATCAAACTTGTAAACTGCTTTTCTCGGCCAATTTTGATTGGTGGTCAATTGATTGAAGCATCCCTAATGTTTTGTATTGTCATACTGATGTAGGCTTTTTATTTATTTATCTATTTATCCTAAAGTATTGACTCAGGCGCCGCCGCGAGTGGCAGTCTTTCCAGCAGCTCCGTGTACGACTTCATCTTCCTACCTTTGTATCTCTTTTATCTATTTCACTGATCACTCCTACCACTTTCTTTTATGTGGACTCGTTCCCTGGACACTTTTTACTACTTTTTACTACTTGGACATGGATTTTTACATAAATTGGTGTATAATTTTTAACAAATTATCTGAGAAGTGGAATTTTGTGGATTTGATTGGAATTTAATTCGGTTTCCTTTCATTTCCAATTATTTTCCTCTTGAGCTGGCTGCATTTCCATTTACAATTCACATTCCAGAAAGTGAACTGGAATTGACCATTCAATTCATGAATGTCCCCAACCCCGACTTTACTGTTCAAAAGGCGTTATATCAAATAAAGGGAACGTGAGGCGTCAAACAAAAGTCGCATTGCAGTTGCACGTACAGCCAGCAGAGTTCAGACGTGACCCACGGAGCCTCGCTTGGCGTTTTAGGCACCTGATATAAAATAAAACAAGAAATCATTGAGTGCCAGGAAATTGACCGGTGCTGCCCCTTCGCTTTAGGTGGCGATCCAGTCGTACTGTAAGGGGCAGTGGGATGTGATGTGTGGTGCCAGACATGGCTTTTTATTTTCTTGATTCTAGTGGGAAACCGTCCACACGTCTTACACCTAGACAGGAGATGGACTTTATTATTGTTGAACGTGAACATCCATAGAGCACCATTAAACTTTTGGATTATTTACTTACTGGCTGTAGATTTTGCACTTCGATGCACTTTTGGGTCTTGAACCCATGTCTGGGATTGTTTTTGAGTAAAATCACTTACCACATTGCACCAGCCCTTGCTGACTGTTTGTGTTCTTGTTACATTTTGGATGGTTCTGGGTTCAGCAGCTGCTAAAGGATGTGGAGCCAATCCGTACCATCACAAGCCAAATCAAAGAGGTAATGGCTTGAAATGGCATCTCCTTGTCTGTTACTCCAACACTGTTTTGAACCCAAGTCCTCAGTCGCTCATACATATCCTGGATAATTGTCACATACTTCTCTGGTCCTCCTTTCTCATGCACCCTCCAGACCACGACATGACACTCAATCACAACTCTTTTCCAAATCAATAAACACCATATGAAGTCCTTTCTGCTCTTTATTTTATTTTTATTTTACTTTTATTTTTTGGCAAACAAATCATACTAGGCTCTGTTCTATTCAGTCAGTTCGCTCTCTGATCACAAGTCAGCTCAGTCCAGAATCGAGACCGGTCACAGATCTGTGAATGCTTGAATAATACTGAAGCCATATTTAGTATGCAGAGCCATTCACGCTGAAAGTGTCCTAAATCACGACACACCTTACTTACTAAGACACAAATGCTACAATACATTTCTTAATTGAGCACACAGCAGTCCCTTTCATATTTCCATTTTTTAAATCCTGTATATTGCCCTTTGTCAATGTCCACCATCAAACTCCCCATCCAAGTCAAAAGTCCATTTGCTCCATTGCTGTGTCTGCTGGTCTGGTGCTCTGACCCATCAGCCATTCTTCATTCTCGCCGCTCTTGTTCTTGACTGGACGCTACGTAACCATCCTTGAATTTCCACAATCTTCTCGAGACACACGGATCACTCGCAAAACTTTAAAATCGATCAGTCCAGGCACAAAGTTTCCCCTGTTGAGCTCATCTGATCCTCTGAAGTTGCAGTGTGTGGCGCCCCCCCTGTCCGTCATTACATTTTAATTCAAGGCTCTTCAGTCTCCATCTTAAGACTTCAGACTAGTTATTCCTCTAGTGAACTTTGTCATCTTCATGCTGTGCGACTCTTCATCTTTTCTATCATCTTCTGTCCTCACTTATTTCTCTTTTGATTCACTGAAAGGCACTATATACAGTATGCTATCATTTAGTCCCTTGTGTTTTGGCCATGTAGTCACCACCTCAACTGCTTCTTCTAAGACTCCATCGGTCATTCTTGATGAGCTCTTCCCTTCACACTTGTTGGTCCAGTCCTTCTGATTTCTCTCATATTTCCGTAATCCCTACTGGTCACTTTTGGGGTTGGTCACCTCTGTCAAGGCTCTGATGTGTGGTCTAAATTTAAGATCTCATTTAAGAAAGAAACATCCTCTAATAGGACAATTCAGTAATCAGGCTGGAGAAAAGCTGTTCATTGTATCTTTGAATTACTCCTCAGCAAAATACCTTGGAGGGAGCATTCGTCAAAAGCAGTCCATTATATCATAGTTAGAATGGTCGGAGAAACAAAGGCTAGAGGTTCATTTTATAAACTGTTGAATTTACATACTGTGTCAATCAATGCATACATTTCACTCTGGTTGGTTTGTTGGTTTACACCCATATATTTAAATAGAATAAAAGTATATTATATTATATTCAGGTTCTTCTTATACCTTTTGAGATGAGACACCATCCTTGAAATGTCTGTGCATATAACAATTGTCCATTCTCATTGTCATCTACTGATTTCTTAATCATCTCTTAGTCCTCCTCCTTTAGTTCATTTTGTATATTACATCAGCCTTTCTTCTGGTACATTCTTTATTTACTTGACCATCTCAGTATTTTTCCTAAACCAATTCTTATATTTCAGTCTACATTTTGTTGTTCACTTGACCTTAATTTGGTTTCCCACACTTATTAACCCTTTATGATATTTCTTTAAGATGAATGCTATGTTACCCTAAAATTATTCTTCCACAAATGGACATTCTCTGTCACAGTCAACTGATGTAATAATAATTAATAATTCATTACATTTATATAGCGCTTTTCTCAGTACTCAAAGCGCAATCCACACAGGGAGGAACCGGGAAGCGAACCCACAATCTTCCACAGTCTCCTTACTGCAAAGCAGCAGCAGCACTACCACTGCGCCACCTGTGAGGATGTAGTGGACCCATCTACTGGGTGAGGTCACTTTATTAAACCACCCATGTCAGCACCAGCATCATGAGACCAAGTCAAGTGAACAAAACATCTAAAAACATCAGTGGACAGAAAATTCACAGTTCAGAGACATGAAGGTTAGGCCAAGTTTGCCCCTGGCGTGTGTGTGTGTTTGTGTGTGTCCATCCTGTGGTGAACTGCCATCCTGTCCAGATGTTGTTCCTGCCTTGCAGGACGTGATTGCTGGGAGAAGCTCCAGTTGCCCCACCACTCTGCTCAGGATGAGCAGGTTTGAAAAATTGAGAAATGCAGTATTTGTTTTAACAATGCGTTTGTTTATAACTTTTCTCTTGTAGTAATATTTATGTGAGAAACATGCTTGAATGGAAAAAAAAAATTATTATGTGTCCATTATTATGAGTCTCTTTATGACTGCACTGTCATTATCATAACATTCCTCTTCTGGTGTCCCAGTGTGGTACCCATTTTCTAATTTAGGTCCTCAGATTAAAATGTTTAAGACCCCCCCACAGGTGTAGAGACTAGAGAAGTGATTCCCAAATTCATCTGTGGAGCGACTACAGCACCACAGCTGTTTCACAAGGCAGCACTATAGAGACCTTGGCCAGCCGATGTTCTTGAAGGAGCAGGAGGAGCATCACAGTGTGCTTCCCATTCAGGGCCGAGAGAGATTTCTGAGTTTTCGAGGACTTGTATATATGGAAAGGGCTGAAGCAGAGTCCAGTTTTTTTTTTTTTTTTTTAAGACTGCTAATAACTGTTTATGAACTGAATTAACATCAAGTTAAGTGCCTTTATTATTTTTTTAAATTTTTGTTTTGCCATTCTCTCAATAAGATTTTTTTTGTACCATACACTTTTCACTGAGAACTATGAATTCTTTTTAAAACAAGTTATTGTCAAATAAAAATCTTCCTTTTCTTTGTACATGTGCCGCTCTTGTGCCTCTCTTATTACACCCGAGACCCCCAACTACTAGCAGGCCATCTGCTCCGGCAGGTGACTTGCGACAGACTGGACAAACAAGAGGAGACCATTCAGTCCATCAAGCCCGTTGGTTTAGCTAATAGCCACGTTGTCAGTGTCTCGTCCTGATTCTTTAGTAATTTTTCATTTCTCTGTCCAACTCTTTTTAACATAAAATGTTCCTTTTCATTTTCACGTGAGGAAAATCACTTCAATCTCCTGGGAATTTTACTATACAGTCCTTCCCATTTGAGACTGCATGGAGACGGAGCCCACCCTAGAATTCTGTATTTCACCATACTTGGTGTTCTTAGTCCCTTATTTTGACACAAACAAATCAGGCAGACAGTGTGGTGCAGTGGTTAGGCTTACTTATGGGTTCAAAGCCCACTACTGACATTGTGTGTGACCCTGAGCAACTCACTTTACACGCCGGCACTCGAATTGGAAGAAATGCAACCAGTTGTATCTGAAATGTTAATGGATAAAGACGTCAGCCAAATTGGTAAATGGTTACCAAGTGAAAGCTTGAAGTCATCACGTCTGTTGGACTGCTACAAGTGGTCTGCGAATATAAGATTCTTAATTTCTTAACTAACTGCAGTCCCTAAAGGAAATGAGACGAAGCTCTCAAGGTAATAAACTCAAAGAGTGAAAGTCAAGTCAGTCCCAGTCAATGAGGGTTGAATATGTGAGGTACAATACAGACAGGGTGACAGGTAACAGTGGCACTGCTGCTTTTGGTATTTCTTCTTATCTCCCATCTACCAAAAAAGGGTAGTTTGTACCTTTTGCGTTGAGTTCATGTCACAGCTGATCTGATAACACGTTAAAACACATCTGGTATTGTTAAATGATCGTTTTTGTTAACATCTCTCATCTTCAGATTTTCACGTACTTGTTGTCCATGTCATGAAAGTCCAGGAGCTCTTCCTTGACTTGTCAGATTTCTTTGTCCTCTCGTTGATGAGGTTTCTACCGCTTTTGTTAAAGGTACAGTATTTGTTTAGCCACTTTAGTATTATTTCCAATCGAGATGGGTTTCTGTTGATGTCCTTCTACATTTTTCTTTTGCTGTACATTTGGAGTAATCTTCTTTATGGTTTGGATGCCCTTTGGCTTTTGTCATCCCTTTCAATCTGCAGCACCTCCAAGATGTCTCTCTTTTGTTATTCATTCACCTTTGAGAATTGGTTGGTTTTTGAGGAGATCCCACTAGTGAGTTCATAGTTGAGGGATTATTTCTAAATTTTCTTTTCATAAACATCTGGTTGGCTGCCTGAAGCTTTCATGGTGGCATACATGTCCCACACCATATGAGGCCCTTCATGTTCTCTTCATCCCCACTCTTTGCCCATTCTATTCTCATGACTTCTGCATTTTGACTATTGCATTTTTGTTTTGCTGTTCTTTTAAGATTACTCTTATTAGTTTTTCTTTGTTAATTATTCTAATTAAAGATGTAATGTTATCAGTTATCTAATATTCACAATGAATTTTCTGAATTCTAACGTCTGGCCAAACTGACCCTTTATCCGTTTTTCTGTTCTCATCTATTGTTGCCTTGACTAATTAAAGATGTAATGTTATCAGTTATCTAATATTCACAATGAATTTTCTGAATTCTAACGTCTGGCCAAACTGACCCTTTATCCGTTTTTCTGTTCTCATCTATTGTTGCCTTGAACCACCTTGTGCTGCTGTGATGAGGCGTTCATCTTCTGCTTGTGGTTTGCCCCTTATGAACCATCCATGGGGAAGTTAATCTACAAGGTGCTGTTACAGGAGGACAGCACACTTCCCACTGTATTTGTGGTCCTGTCAGTTGTTTCTCCTTTTCTGTTCGTCTGATTTTTTTTTTTTAATCTGCCTTCTGCTGCATGGCATGTTATATTGTGTCCATATGCATATGGATGAGTTTGTTTGATCATAGAGGGTGTTGGGAGTTTTCTTATCAAAGTGGTAAATGATGTGCACGTCACATGGGGATGATATTGAGGGTCTCTGTTACTGCATCACAGAATATATTAACTTCTGGGTCATCACAATGATAGCCACAAAGATGGGACATTGTTTTCTCAACAACAGGCCCTGGAATAGTAAAGATCTAAAAGGTCTACTGAACGAGAGTAATCAAATTCAGTGACAAAGAGGCTCTGAAGGATGTACAGCGTGTGCTAAAGAAAAAGCTGAGTGAATTAACACCAGCTTACAAAGCTAAAATTGAAAAGAAACTCACTCAGAAGAACATGAAGGATGTCTGGAATGGATTGGGCATAATTACGGGACTCAATCAATCCAGAGCTTGAGTGCTAGAGGCGGATGTGGATAAAGTTAACATCCTGAATAGATTTTTCTTCCCACTG
Source organism: Erpetoichthys calabaricus (assembly GCF_900747795.2). Lineage (NCBI taxonomy): Eukaryota > Metazoa > Chordata > Cladistia > Polypteriformes > Polypteridae > Erpetoichthys > Erpetoichthys calabaricus. The sequence continues at coordinate 341,484,700 of NC_041394.2, read as the reverse complement.
CCATCTTCTTCCAATGACCATCCCCACTACATCAACAACTCTATCTATCTATCTAACTCCTACCATGTCAACTGGAATGGCCAGTGACAGCGTGGACTGTCCGTAACTGAAGACCAAGTAAGGAGACAACTGAGGAAGCTACACACTGGAAAAGCTGTGGGACCTGAAGGAGTTGGTCCTTGAGCTCTTAACGCATGTGCTGACCAACTTTGTGGTGTCCTCTGTCACCTGTTCAGTGTGTCTTTGGGGCTCCAGAAAGTGCCACTGCTGTGGAAAATATCCTGCATTATTCCTGTTCCAAAGAAAGCAGGTGCCTCTTCATCTAATGACAACACACCATTGGCACTGATGTCTCACATCATGAAGACCTCTGAGAGGCTGGTCCTGGACTATACGAGTCCTCTTGTGGTAGACCACTTGGACCCAACTGCAGTTTCCCTACTGGTCAAAGATTGGGGTGGATGATAGAATTATCTGTCTGCTCTAAAAGACTTAATGTCACCAAGATAAAGCTGGCCGCACTGTGAGGATTCTGTTTTTTGATTTCTCCAGTGCCTTCAATACCATCCAGCCATCCCTGTTAAGGGGTAAACTCAGAGATATGCAGGCAGATGCAGTCTTGTCCTTGATAAGAGACAATCTGTCAGGTCTCAGTTTGTGAGTCTCAAGGACTGTGTGAGCAACACTGGAGCAACACAAGGAACAGTCCTGTCTCTTTTTCTCTTCACTCTGTAAACCTAACACACATCTGTAAATATAACACCAGGCCACGTCACTTACAGAAATTCTCAGATGATTCTGCATTTATGGGGTTTCATGAGACAGAGGAGAGGAGTCAAGTGGAGAAGTTTGGCTAATGGTGAAGAAAGGAATGTGTGCAACTTAACATGAGCAAAACCAAGGAACTGGTTATTGACTTTCACTGCACCAAAGAGTTTCTATGACCTGTCACCTTTCAGGAAGTGGATGTGGAGATGGTCCACTCCCGCAGGTACTTGGGGATCCATATCAATGACAGGTTCAACTGGTCTCATAACACAGAGGAACCATATAAGAAAGGGAAGAGCAAGTTCTTCTTCCTTATGAGTCTGTATTCCTTTAATGCGGGAATTGACATCCTTCACATCTTCTATAACTCTGAGATGGTCAGTGTGATTTTCTATGCTGTGGTGTGCTGGGTTGGTAACATTACTTTAAGAGAGGCCCACTGATTCAACAAGCTAATTAAAAAGGCAAGCTCAGTTATGGGACACACTCCAGACCCCCTGGAGTCCATAGCAAAGGAGAGAATTAAAACAAAAGTGAATGCCATTATGAACAAAGCTGCACATCCTCTCTGTAACACAACAACACTGAGGACTTTCAGCCAACAAATTATTCACCAGAAATGTGTCAAGTAACACTGTGGGGGCTGCTTTATACCAACAGCAATACACTTGCATCATGAACACCTCTCTGGGATAGGAAAGTCAGAAATGTCTTCCTTTTTTAATCATTCTGGGATGTGTTCAGACTATAGTATGTGTGTGTATGTTTATTAATTGAACTCTTTAATAATAATAACAATTCTTTACATTTATATAGCGCTTTTCTCACTACTCAAAGCGCTCATGTATTTGCGTATTTAAAGAGCTTCTGTAAAATGCCAAATTTCCCCCTGGGGACAAATAAAGTTCTATCTGTCGAATTTGTGGTTTAATACTTTTCACACTGCTGCTGTTGTTATTCTTTTAAATTTGCTGCCAGAACTCAGCCTAAGTCATACGTTGTCCCTAAAAGTGCTTCCTTCTGTGGTTTGAATATATCGATGGTAATTGGTAGGATGTCAGATGGGCATGTGAGTTATTTATTGGTAAAGTCTGTTGATCTCAGCACCACTAGCACAATCTCAATTGTTTTATTCCACATCTCACTAATCTCAGAATGCATTTCTTAGTTTTATTTTTTGACTTTCCACTTTGAGTATGGAGTAATCATTTAAAACTGAAACTTCAATGATCCCCCACGTTATCAGATTCTTTAACTTTTTGACTATTTCTGACATGTATTTTCCTGTCAGTTGGTATTGTTACGTGCCAAGTGACTAACGCTTTCTCATTTTCTGTTTTTTAGTCTTGAGTGTGGTCTCAATGCATCTCTGAGACTGGCAAGTTCTATTTCTTGCCTACTTTCAAGTAAAGTGATCCTGAAAGTTGGTGGTGTCTCTGTGTGCATGAATTTTCATATGTCTCTGACGACTGGCACGAAAGGTGAATTTTTTTCCACATTCTGAACAGCAATATGGCTTCTCATCCGAATGAATTCCTGTGTGCTTTTGAAGACCACCACTGGAGGTAAATTCCTTTCCACATTCAGAACAGCGATATGGCTTCTCTCCAGTGTGAATTCTTTTGTGAACGTTAAGACTGCCATTGGTGGTGAATCGTTTGCCACATTCAGCACAGCAATATGGCCTTTCTCCACTATGAATTCTTGTGTGTGTCTTCAAATTGCTACGGCGGAGAAATTGTCTTCCACATTCGGAGCACCCATATGGCTTCTCTCCTGTATGGATTGCTCTGTGTTTCTGAAGACCACCACTGGAGGTGAATTCTTTTCCACATTCAGGACAGCGATATGGCTTCTGCCCAGTGTGAATCCTTCTGTGAACATGAAGACTGCCACTAGTAGTGAATCCTTTACCACATTCACAACAACAGTATGGTTTCTGCCCATTATGAATTCTCATGTGGGTGTTAAGAGTGCTTGTTTGCAAGAACCGCCTGCCACATTCAGGACAGCTGTATGGCTTTTGTCCAGTGTGAATTCTTGTGTGTGATTGAAGACCAAAAAACTGTGAAAATTTCTTTCCACATTTAGGACAGCAGTATGGCTTCTCTCCAGTGTGAATTCTTGTGTGAATGCGAAGACAACTATGGGAAGAGAACCGCTTGCCACATTCAGAACAGCAATGTGGCTTCTTTCTTGAAGGACTATCATGCTTATCCCTGAGTTTACTTTTTGGATTAAACCTTTTCTTCTGCTCTTGTAAAACAGACAAAGCAGATGAATTTGTACTGCACCTCTGTTCCTTGGTGTTCCTTTCATCAGCCCTTGTTAGTCTCACAACAGACAAGGAACTCCGCTGCAAAGTGGCCAGCGTCAAAAGCTCAAGTCCCGATTTTAATATCTTTGCATTTTCATGTTGCTGTGTTTGTTCTGGTCTGCACTGCTTAGATGTCTGAGGAAATGAAGATGAGGAGATGGTGCCAATGTCTTGTAAATCTGCAGAAACATACCAATGCACAATGAAAAGTCTGGAGATTTTCCAATAGGAGAGATCTTTCAAAGTAGAATAGCTTATGCCTGTTGAAATAAACTCCATTCACAGAAGAGCACCAACACCAGCTCTTACATTCTTTATTTAACATTACAAGTAGTCACCATATACGAAGGACATTCAAAAAGTTTCCGAAGTTTTACATTTTCGTTGGAAATGGTGAAGGCGGGAGGAGTAGTAATTGGATATTAAAATGTTGGTACCAACAGGGAAAATCACATCGAAAACAAGGGTGACTATGTAGAAAAGTGATGTAACTTGTTTTTGAAATTCTTAAGAAATAGTGTTAAAAAAAGTGCAGAAACTTTTTGAACATCCCTTGTAAAAACTGTATTAAGCTCACTTCCAGTTATGTAAAAATTGCATTAAGCTCACTTCTACTTAAATGCTGAGTGCACTATACATTAGTTAGCTATATACTGTAACAAAGAAGAAATGTGTGCATAAGGCTTAAAATGTTTTTGCTCATTAATTGGAAATAAAAGTCAATATCAATTTGTGTGACATGATGATATAGGAATGTAAGATTATTTAGATAGATATGCAGCTCTTTGTTGTGAAGTGGAATCCCAATGGTAGCAAAAATGGGTGTAAGATCTCCTAAAAGAACCATGAAGGCAGGCCAGGACACTAACCATCATACTGGAGGAGACTCACCCCAAACCCAGCTAGTTCTCACAGCGACCAAGAGGCTTTGGCCTAGCAAGCTTCAAACGTGGGGAGTCAGAAAAATAACCTGAAATGTCCTAAAATACATCAGAAGCTGCACAAGAAATGGAATAAGGGCAGCAAAGAATCGTTATAAAGGAAAGATTTACAAAAAATATATATAATGAAAACCTCAAAAGAGGAAAAATAGACAAAAGGAGTTTTCTAGAAGGAAATCCTACAACCAACAAATCCCCATAATAATAATTCTTTATATTTATATAGCACTTTTCTCACTACTCAAAGTGCTTTTCATAGTGAGTAAGGAGGGACTTCAACTACCACTAATGTGCATCATCCACCTGGGTGATGAGACAGCAGCCATTTTTTTGCACCAGTACACTCACTACACATTTGCTGTTAGATGGCCAGTTAGAGACAGGGGATGATTAGAGGGCCACAATTACCAAGCCAATTTAACCTGCATATTAAGATACAGTGCATCTGGAAAGTATTCACAGCGCATCACTTTTTCCACATTTTGTTATGTTACAGCCTTATTCCAAAATGGATTAAATTCATTTTTTTCCTCAGAATTCTACACACAACACCCCATAATGACAACATGAAAAACGTTTACTTGAGGTTTTTGCAAATTTATTAAAAATAAAAAAACTGAGAAAGCACATGTACATAAGTATTCACAGCCTTTGCTGTGAAGCTCAAAATTGAGCTCAGGTGCATCCTGTTTCCCCTGATCATCCTTGAGATGCTTCTGCAGCTTAATTGGAGTCCACCTGTGGTAAATTCAGCTGACTGGACATGATTTGGAAAGGCACACACCGGTCTATATAAGGTCCCACATTTGACAGGTCATGTCAAAGCACAAACCAAGCATGAAGTCAAAGGAATTGTCTGTAGACCTCTGAGACAGGATTGTCTCAAGGCACAAATCTGGGGAAAAATTTCTGCTGCTTTGAAGGTCCCAAAGAGCACAGTGGCCTCCATCATCCGTAAGTGGAAGAAGTTCAAAACCACCAGGCCTCTTCCTAGAGCTGGCCAGCCATCTAAACTGAGCAATCGGGGGAGAAGTGCCTTAGTCAGGGAGGTGACCAAGAACCCAATGGTCACTCTGTCAGAGCTCCAGAGGTCCTCTGTGGAGAGAGGAGAACCTTCCAGAAGGACAACCATCTCTGCAGCCATCCACCAATCAGGCCTGTATGGTAGAGTGGCCAGACGGAAGCCACTCCTTAGTAAAAGGCACATGGCAGCCCGCCTGGAGTTTGCCAAAAGGCACCTGAAGGACTCTCAGACCATGAGAAAGAAAATTCTCTGGTCTGATGAGACAAAGATTGAACTCTTTGGTGTGAATGCCACGTTTGGAGGAAACCTGGCACCATCCCTACAGTGAAGCATGGTGGTGGCAGCATCATGCTGTGGGGATGTTTTTCAGTGGCAGGAACTGGGAGACTTATCAGGATAAAGGGAAAGATGACTGCAGCAATGTACAGAGACATCCTGGATGAAAACCTGCTCCAGAGCGCTCTTGACCTCAGACTGGGGCGACGGTTCATCTTTCAGCAGTACAACGACCCTAAGCACACAGCCAAGATATCAAAGGTGTGGCTTCAGGACAACTCTGTGAATGTCCTTGAGTGGCCCAGCCAGAGCCCAGACTTGAATCCGATTGAACATCTCTGGAGAGATCTTAAAATGGCTGTGCACCGACGCTTCCCATCCAACCTGATGGAGCTTGAGAGGTGCTGCAAAGAGGAATGGGCGAAACTGGCCAAGGATAGGTGTGCCAAGCTTGTGGCATCATATTCAACAAGACTTGAGGCTGTAATTGCTGCCAAAGGTGCATCGACAAAGTATTGAGCAAAGGCTGTGAATACTTATGTACATGGGATTTCTCAGTTTTTTTATTTTTAATAAATTTGCAAAAATCTCAAGTGAACTTTTTTCACATTGTCATTATGGGGTGTTGTGTGTAGAATTCTAAGGGAAAAAATGAGTTTAATCAATTTTGGAATAAGACTGTAACATAACAAAATTTGGAAAAAGTGATGCGCTGTGAATACTTTCCGGATGCACTGTACATCCTGCTCTTTAGAAAGGATGCTCAGGGATCTCTAATGACCACAGAGAGTCAGGATCTCAGTTTTACATCTCATCCGAAGGATGATGCCATTTTTACAACAGTGTCCCCATTACTGCACTGGGGCATTGGGATCCACATTCAGACCATAGGGTAAGTGCACATTCCCCGCTGGCCTCACAAACCAACACCTCTTCCAGCAGCAATCCAAGCTTTCACTACATGGTTTTCCATCCATGTACTGGCCAGGCCCAAACATCTTTAGCTTCAGGTGGGAGACCTCAAACAGAAACACAAAGTCAGAAGAAAACAGAAAATCCAAAGAAACGAAGCAATACTCAAAATTGCACACACAAACCCAATGATCTTGCCTTAAATAGCCAGAGACCTTCAAGTGGTGATGGGAGGGTGGCCTCATGTCCCACAGAACACAAGGCATGGAAGCACATTTATAAAGGACTGTACGTATTTGCAAAACTTAACAGCAATAACATGAAAAATAAGGATTCAAAATCAACAATAAAACATACAATACACATGCATACAGAACACATTAATGTGAATTAAATGTGTAACTCAGACTGTATATGACTGTAGAGCTCACAGAAAAGGTTAACATTATATGTAATTGTGCATTTTAACAAGAATACAACAAGTAAGTGCTTTTAAAAAGGCAACTTTGTTGGCAAGGAGCAGCATGAGGGTTACGATACGATACAATATGATATGATGCAATATGATAGCTAGCTTAAGCTGTCCAAGATAATAAATAAAGCTTTTAACAGAATTGCTGGCAAGGAGCAGCATGAGGGTTGATGGGACTGATGCAGGGAATTATGCAACTGCCCAAGCAAATGCAAATGGTAGTGCAATGACTATGGATCTTCCCAAGCTTTAGGCTGAAGATAAAATTACCAGTGTGTACTTGTAAGGAGAAATAAAAGAAGCGATTGGGACTTTTTATAATCTTCCCTGCAGAACCATACGGGACAATAACAAGACATACAGCTATTGAAACTCTTCCATTATTCACTGTGCCACGCTGTTATTTGCCCCTAATTTTCCAGCAGCATTGCCTCATAGGTGTACTGTCCAAGATAAGGGGCTCAAGAGCTCTCGATGGTGCAGTTTTAGAGACATGATCTGAGATATGTGAGGGAGACAGCGTTGAAGACTTAAAAGACTGCAAACTCTGTAAAAATGCTCAAGATAGACCACCTGACATGAAGGCTGCTGTATGGACAATAGCTTAGGTTGTGTTGGTGTCACCTGTGAAGTCCTAGTGTTTGATATGACTACAAATATTATAACACTAGCTGACGCCCGCCGTAGCATACGGCGGTGTAAGAATAGGAACGGAAAACGGTGAGAAAGGAATTCAGAAATCAAGAAGAAATAAATACTTCTTGAAAGACGCAGTGTGCATGTAGAATTTCCGGCCAAATAGGATTACACGTGAAAGTGAAAAATAAATCAGGCTTTCCGAATTTACGTACTATGGCCATGGCATCCTGATAGTTTTGTTGCATGTATCTTGGACTTCCTGGAAATGTGGACGGTAATATGATCATTTTGCCTACACATACGTTGTTATATTCAGCGTTTGCTTGCAGTGCATTTGATAGTCCTTTGTATTGCTCCACACGCAGATCTTGTTGATGTAATCTGAGATATCTGAGATGGGTGTCCCCTGTTTTAACATACGCATCTACGACGTACTGTTGGAATAGTTTGCAGCTGGAGTGCAAAATACTAAACGTATTCCTCATTGATAATCTGTATGCGTAAAATTGGCATTGAGTAAGCCTTATTCGCTTGGCGGTTCTTTTATCGAGAACATATTGTAAATCTTTGTGCCAGCCAATGTCTCCGTAAGGGAATAAAAGTAGGTAAACCATAGGATTGCAATTCATATTGAGTGTGGAAACCTGTTTACAGGAATTGCCTATGGGATAGATGCAAATACCACTTTCAGCAGGGGGTTCACCATCTTCTCCGATGAAAATCGCTGCAACATCGGTGTGACATGTCAGGGCATTGTATCGTCGTAAATCCTGCCCATGGTTTTCCTTGAAAACCATTTGTACAGATGCTGTTGGATTGGACTGAGCAATTTCATGCATGTGTTTGAATGATCTAGCGAAGGGGTTGATGGTTCTGAGCATAAAATCTAGCTAGAGAAGTACATTTTCACTGCATGCAGAGTTTGCTTTATTTTGTAAGCGTACTGCAGTAGTTGGCGCTGTGTCAAAAACATACAACTGTCCATATCCTGGAGAGGTAGAAGTGTTAGCGTATAGTGGAGAGATTTGCCCGTGTATTTTAAAACAGTATGATCCGTGGCCAGGAGGATGAGTTATCTGTGCACCCATGGAAGCAAACGCTAGAGAAGAGTTGTATACTCAAATGTGTTCATGATCATTTTTAGCTTCTGATGTTTGCTGTGTAAGAAGCTGTTGTAAAGATACAGGTGACTCCCGCAAAGGTGGTAAGGCTACTTTACCATTGTGGCAGCAGCTCGAGTACTTGTTGGATGTATTACGCTCAGCAGGCCAGTATAGTGCATAACATGGAAGAGGACGAATAGGAATTGAGAAATGCCGTGTCGGCTGCGTGTCGGCAGGACCAGTTTTGAAGTGGAAGCAGGACGAACCAGAAGAGAAATATATATAAGAGATGTTTGTAATTATCTCATCAAAAGAACCTCACTTTTACAGACATTAGCCATCTCGGAGGGGGTTCTCATTTAATTCAGGTCCTGTAGAGACGCAGAGGGTCCCCTGTGTGCAGTTCCCTAAGTGATGGAAAAATGGGTGATGCCAAAGAAAAGGTGAATGGCTATAAGCCACAGTGCCAGAAGTGTGGAGCCATCACTGTTGAGGCTCCCATTGTGGAAAAAGTGGTGTGTGCATGTAACACATGAGTAATAGGGTATGGTAATGTTTAGGGGCATTTCTTGTCCACTGTTTAGTGAACGAAACCTAGACAAGAGGTGAAAATCACAGTCAAAATTCAAGAAAGAGGTTCAAAACTGGGCAAGAGATGAAAATGAATCACAAAGAGAATACGATAAAGGTTCTGAAGTATTTATCTGCAGATTTAGTAAAGTTCAATGCAAACGCTGACCTTTTATCCCATCTGTTAATGATCTTGAGGTTACGACCTACGAGACCACACCCCTAGAAACGTGGGACACAACCCTAACATTGGTACACATAATGGCTTCCACTATAAGAAAAGGCTACAAGACCCCAAAATTCAGCCCTAATCATGACGATATGAGGTGCTGGTAATAACATAATACTAAATAGACATTAGGATGGATATGTGTTACATATATACACCAAGGTGAGATTCATAACAAAAGATGACTCTGGACATCAGAATAAATTTGGAAACCCAGTTTTGTCAGCACATTTAGTTACAATCCCCAGGCTGCACAGAGTAGCCCTCATTAATTCACGTTAGTCGCTTATCAGTCCAATCCACTTGTCAGTGCTTCTTATTTTTTCAGTTATAGACACAGAATGGGCACTCACTAGGTTCTCAATAAGAACCTGATGGACCTTGCTTGGCATATCATCATAATTCCACATGGTTAGGTTCCACTTTTTCCAGGCACATCCCAGTCCCCAAGGCAGTCCCAGAAAACACTGGATGGTTATATCTCTCAGCAGACTTGGCGATGCCTGGGAATTGCAAAAGAAGAGCTGGAATCTACAGTTGGGGACAGAGAGGTCTGGTTTTCTTGGCCTGCTGCCACACTGATCCTCACCAGGAAAAGCAGCCTCAGAAGATGATGACATGATTCAGTAAAGACTATCCAGGTCTTTCTTATCTGTCTTTGCTGCTTCTTCATTACCTATCATCCCTCCAGTTTTAGTGGCATGTGTGAATTTTGACACATTATGAAAGACATTGACTCTGATGTGCTTAGCATATCTGAGAGAAACTAAAATTCCAAGGACAGATTCTGAAGGAAATTCACAGATGAGCTCATCCAATATGGAGGATTCTTCTGTTATCTGTACACATTGTCTCCCCTGGAACATGAGAAGGCAACCCGCCTGGATTACATCGGGGCCACAGGCTCTGAGCTTGGAAGCTCAACCCTGCTGGTGCCCGTGGCTACCGCCAGGGGGAGCCTGGACAGTTGCGGAGCCCTGGACTGCAGCAATTCTGCCACACCTGGAAGTGAAGCCAGATGACCGTGGATCACCTGGAGCAATTCCAGGTGCAGTATAAAAGAGGCCACCTCACTCCATTCAGAGAGCCAGAGTCGGGAGGAGGAGAAGGAGGACAAAGCTTGCGGAGAGGAGTGTAGGCGGCAGAAGAAAAGAGAGAAATCAAGAAAGAGAGAGGACAAAGAAAGAGAAGGAAGAAGGGAATGAGCAATATTTTTGGGTGGTTTGTGCACTGTGTGCTGTAAAGGCAACAAAGAAAAGAAATAAAAGCATGTGTGCTTGGACTTGTGTCATGGTGCCTGTCTGTGTCGGGAGGTTGACTTCCTCAAGTGGCATCCCAGATGGGACTTCCTGGCTGTCAACTGGCAGGGGACCCACACTAACAATATTTCTTGTGGCCAGCCTGACACAGCAGAGCAAGGCACGCACACCAACCAGCGGCTCACCCTGTGGCCCGCCAAAAGTTCATGGAAGCACCGTTCAAAAATCCTTAAGTTTGATACTTTTAAAGAATTACATTGCTCTAAATATGGCATAGAACCACATGGTAGTACAAGAATTATTCCCATGTTAAATATCGGTGTTAAAAAAACAAAAAATAAATAACCTAGCAATGTGAAGTTTGTAAGGGACAGCTGGCAGCTCATTCCAGCCGGGACACCCCGAGAATGGAAGAATGGGGGAAGGCAGCTACTTTTAGACACTGCCTCCCCAAGACGCTAGATGGAGACTTCCCTACAGTATGGCAGTGCCCCGGATTCCCGCAGCGCACCATGGGAACTGGAGTTCGGCTTCACAGCCCTGCTGGGTACCATGGGTGATGCCAGGAAATGCTGCAGAAGGACCTGGGGAGTCAGGCTTTCCTCATAATGCCGGAAGTATTAGTGAGTCACGAGGATGGAAATTCAGAAGCACTTCCGGGCTGAAGATAACTCAACTTTTCCATCTGCCCCAGAAATGCTGGCAAGTCACATGAACGGAAGAACAGAAGCACTTCCGTGTCAGACCATATATAAAGGACTGTGAAGCACCCAGCGTGTGAGCCAGAGTCGGGTAGTTGTGGAGAAAAAGAAAGAGAGAGTATTGTATTATAGTTATTGTGCTTATTGTATTACTTGCATGTTTATTGTGGCTGTGGTGCTTTGAGGGCACTGTTTTTCAGAAGAAAATAATTAAAAAGATCTTCTTGGTTCTTTTACCGGGTGTCCTGCATGTCTGTCTGTTGGGTTTAACACTAGAATTACCAGAGTCTACAAAAAAACTCGTAGATCCAGCTCATCTTAAAACCATTCTTACCTCTCTTTTGTCTTCTAAATGTGCCGATTAAGACGAGCAGCGAGCAGCCGGCTATTCCATCCCCCACCGTCGCAGAACGTTCACTAAGTTTTCCCAGCTCATGCCATGTTTGATTATCTGGAAGTGACTGAACTGCTGGAGTTTTAGAATGGAAATACTGTAATAGATCGTTATTTGGAATACATGCATTTCATGCGTGTTCCGTTTCTACAGTAATCTGTGTAAACACATTGCTAAAACAGAAACTTTTTCATATTTTAGTAATAAATGTTACAAAATGTAGGCATAAACTATAGAATATGTGAAGCCTGAAGTCCAAACATCAAATAAACACTTTCACAAAAGGTTCAAGGATGATACAACAGCTTCCGTGGCTTAACGCTACGGTTTGCTGACTTGGAGCACAGCTGCCCTACCATGCTACAGAGACGTGAGTTCGACTCTCAGCTTTGAAAAAAGTGGGTTTTTTTTCCTCAAACGGACATTAAATTTATAAATTGGTATGCACTGTAAATCGTTAAGTTTAAAATGTCAATCGCGGTTATTTCTGTTGATTAATTCATGCTTTTTTACTTAGAGTCAGAACAGGAGCTTTTTCAGCTTATTCAGCTTCTGATCTGACTCAAACAGCGCCAGTATAACTTCACACCCGATCTGCCGCTGTTCGTTTTCAAATAATATTGCATTACTTCGACGATGTTTTCTGATTGGTACTATTCGCGTTTTAACTCTTTTAGGGCTAATTTTTTTTTTGTTTCTTTTCTCCCAGGGCTGAATATTTTTCCAAAAACTAACATTTTTAAAAAAGAACACAAAGCAATTGTTTAACACATCAAATCAACAAAAAAATTTACTTTTGACAAATGTTACTGTCTTGCATGTTGTATGAGCCTGCATACTCTATGATTTCACATACATATCACATACATGTTACACAGCAAAGTCTGATCTCGCTCAAAGCAGCCAATTTCAGTCATTGCCACATTGCACTCCTTACAATATTATGTGTTGTTTTGATGCCTATTTTTCAATTGTCTGTTGCTGCACTTTCTAACATATATTGTTAGTGTGTACTGTAGAGAGACAAGTCACCCATTTGCCATCGTGCCATGCCACTGCCACCAAGTTTTCTGCCTGCATGAAAACCGTATTGTCACCTCTTTTCATCTTCTGAAACTTTATGAACTTTATGTATGACATTATAGCCTGGCTCACCCCATGGGATTTGCTTCTGTTTATTACAGAAGTGAATAAAACTTTGCAGCAGCACGTACCTAAGCCACCAGGGGACAAAACACGTTTGGACCAATGCTCCCTGAAGTTATATCACCAGTTCTGTCCCATCTCTATTTGTAATGCCACAGCGCGCTTCATCTTGTCTTTCGTTGTGGGTTTCCACTTTGAAAAACGAGAATGCGATGCAAACGCAGCCTGCGATTCAAAAAAAATCTCTGCCTACCTGTTTGTCTCGTCTGACAGTAGCTGAAAAGCAGCATCAGGAGAGAGCAGCCTGAAGTACAGCAGCTGGTGATCTGTCATGTCCAACAGCAAGCCATGCCGTCTTGTAAACTCCGGTAGCCAGATCGGCTCTCAACGGATCAATGTCTGTGTATTTATCCCATGCGAACTTTGCCGTAGATGCATCGGCTGCGCGAAGGCACTCAACTGGCAGCAGATCCGCTGGCGCGGCATCGGCTGGTGTCTGATCAGCTGATGCCTGCTTCTAACTCTCTTGCTCGATCTCCTGATCACTGCCAATAAAATCTGATTCTGAAAAATCAATAGTCCGACTCCGCTATAATGCGCAAAACATCGCCTGCCGAGTGTTTTCTTTTCTGCACTTGCTTCGCTGCCTTTTCACATGTCGGTGCCATCTTGCCTTTGTTTACATTTCGCAACTCACGCACACGCAATGTTTATTTGCAGAGTCAACGAGTCTAGCATTCCTCCAAGCACAGAGAGAATGCCTGTGACGTGACAGTGAGATTTGTCGCCATTAACAGCTGATTGTCGCCCCCTATCCCTGGATGTCGACTTTTGTCGACATTCGCCTTCAACCCCTCCTGTCGACAAAAGTCGACATCCGCCCTAAAAGAGATAAAATGATTTCTTCAAAACGTCACATATATTTGTCTCTTTCATTTTTCAAATGTGCGTTGTAGCACGCAGCAACTGGCCACCTGCATGTTCTTGCGCACACTGAATAAGACAGCGCTATATGCAATCATCAGATTCAAATGTTAACAGTTATTTAGCACAGAATGGAAATCAGCAGTTCTTAGCATTCCACCACGCAAGCTGTCATATCAACCGCCTACTGTAACTTGCTTTCTGTTTTCTTCGGTTATAGTCTTGAATAAAAGTGCACTTGTTTTGTTATACTTGTACATCAACATATGTTCCTGTGTTTGAGCTACATGGGCATACTCAAAAAATACACGTATAATGCCACGAAAAGTGCATGCAGACACTTCAGTTCGCAAGCACTGGTACGACAATGCAGCCACAAGTACACTGCAGAGCTTTAGCGCGTCTTTATGTGAAAACATCAGTGTCAGATGGGGAGTGTCTGATGATTGCATATAGCGCTGAAGTGACTGCTCTTTACTATGCTTTCCTCTGCATGTCCTGGAGTACAAAAGAAACAGCATACAGCAACACGTGGGGAATGGCAATATTGGGGGAAAAAAACACGCGGTCGTATGTATCGTGATACACTGCAGAACTATAGCGCGTCTTTATGTGAAAACAGCAGTGTCAGATGGGGTAGGGAAGGACCGTGAACGCGACTGAGACAATGAAAAGTGAATTTAAAAAAATAATAAAGCTAACCTTTACAAATATCATAAATTACACCGGCTGTTACAGACTGAAATCAAATGTATCTTTTTATTCTAAAATAGTGAAAATAAGAACACTTCTCAAAATGGAGTTGTGCAGGATCGAACTCATAACCTTCTGATTCCCAGTCAGGGACTGATACTGTTGTGCCACAGAAGCAGTGATAGCTAACGCGTGTCAATGTCACACACTAAGGCGGCTTTTTTGGCGGTGGCTTTTTTTTTTTTGTACCTTTTGTGAAAGTGTTTCTTTGATATTTGGACTTCAGGCTTCATACATTATATAGTTTATGCCTACATTTTGTCATTTGCTACTAGAATATATAAAACGTTTCTGTTTTAACAATGTGTTTACACAGATTGCTGTAGAAATGCAACACATATGAAATGCATGTGTTCCAAATAACAATCTATTATTTCTACTCTAAAACTCCACTTCACTTCCAGATAATCAATCAAGGCATGAGCTGGGAAAAGCTCGTTTACGTTCTAAGTGGTTGGGGGGATGGAATAGCCGGCTGCTGGCAGCTTGTCTTTATCAGTACATTTAGATGACAAAAGACGCTGGCGGAGAGGTGAGAACGGTTTTAAGAAGCGATTTAAGGTGGGCCGGATCTACGAGTTTTTTCGTAGGCTCTGGTAATTCTAGTGTTAAGGGGCAACAGTGATCCCTAGCATCCACAAGTTATAAAATCAGAAAGTCCAATATAGAGCAGCCTCTCAAGAGACATTAATAGCATGTGAACAGAAGCACAGCTACACTTATTTAAATACCACATGAAGAAATTCTTCTCAAATTCTGAAGAAGCTACAGGAAAGTTCCTTTTAGAGAAAATACTTTTTAAAATTAAATTAAAACAAGATCTCCTTTTCCTGATGTATTCTCGTCAGTGGATTCTCCTACTTAAGTAAGTTGAGTAGATGATTGAGCAGTGTGGCCTAAGATTTTCAGATGTTACTCTGACAGCAGCTGTGAGTTCAAAACTCTCTGACCCGATTACAAAATATTACTTCCAAGAATAACGTGAGCGTGGGACATGAGAACCAGGTGACTAACCATGTCAGTCATAATTAGGGTCTTAATGTGGGGACATTTTGTATGATCTGTGTCTAGACAGGTGGGCACTTTGCATGAAGCTAATTACAAACATTACAACAATCCAGATGAGAACAGGCCATTCAGTCCAACAAAGCTTGCCCGTCCTACCCACTTAATTCTTCCAAAAAAAAACATTAACTCAAGTTATGAAACTCCTACTGTCTACCCCAATACTTGGTTGCTTATTTCAAGTGTCTTTGGTTCTCAGTGTAAAGAAAAACTTCCTAATGTCCATGCAAACTGTATCCTTAACAAGTTTCCAGCTGTGTCGCCATGTTCTTGATGAACTCATTGTAACCCTTTGAACCTTGCAGGCTGTTTTCTGGACCAGCCATAAAGCAGTACATACATGAAAGACTGGTATAACAGCCCACCTATCCATCGTCATAAACCTGCTGGACCAAATAATAGATTACGCATATCTGTTACACTACACTACTCTCTAAATCTTGTAGTCCAGTGCCGTAGAGGCATATTCCCAAAAGGCTGATACACTGGCCTTTGCAATATTAGACCACACACATACTGTAAATATACTGCTGTCTGATTATATTGTTATGCTACTTATGCAAGTTATGGTGCGTTTTTGTTTTTTCAGCAGCAGCGTCAGTTTTGTTTTTCACGTTGAACTCAAGAAGAAAACAGAAAGGAACTTTAGTTGTACTTTAGCATGGGAGCAACTCAATACAGCAGATGCTTAGTGTGTATGCAGAGAAGAACAAGCAGGCAAAGAGAGCTTTTGCCCTTCTGCTCCATGGGAGGTTTCTTTCCTCCCTGAGCTCACCATAGGACACCTGCGTAGGTAGGTCCTTACAATGGATGGTAGAAAATGAAAGCGATTTAACTAGTTCTATAGTATCAATCTGTTATAACGGTGTGGCTTATCATCATACAGTGGAACCTCGGGTCATGACCGTAATTTGTTCCAAAACTCTGGTCGTAAACCAATTTGGTCATGACCCGAAGTAATTTCCCCCATAGGATTGTATGTAAATACAATTAATCTGTTCCAGACCGTACAAACTGTATGTAAATATACTTTTTTTTAAAGATTTTGAAGCACAAATATAGTTAATTATACCATAGAATGCACAGCATAATAGTAAACTAAATGTAAAAACGTTGAATAACACTGAGAAAACCTTGAACAACAGAGAAAACTAACATTGCAAGAGTTTGCGCTATAGCGCTACCAACCGCTTGCTAAAAACACTTTTTTTTAATGAGTTTTAAGCACAGGGAAAAAAATGAACATTTGAAAAATCTGTAATTTAATAAACAACCAAGAAAAGTAACATTACAACAATGCACGCTACGAACCGATCGCTGTAAATAGAAGTGAAGTGGAGGTTAAAATCCAATAGAAAAAAGTCTTCATTAAATGCAATGACGTTAAAACAATGCTTGAATCAGTCTCTTTAAAAGCAAGCCCTGTGCATTCTTTGACTGCCTTCTCGGCCTTACGCGGCCAGCCCTCTCGCGTGTGTGCGTGCATGCGTGCGTGCATGCGTGTCTGTGTGTGTGTGTGTGTCTCTCACGCGTGCGTGCGTCTCTCTCTCTCGTGCGCACGCGCATGTGTGTGTGCGAGAGAGTGTGTGTGTGTGTTTGTGTGTGTTTCTCTCTCACGCGTGCATCTCGCTCTTGCTCTTGCTCTCTCTCATGCGTGTGTGTGTGTGTGTGTGTGTGTCTCTCTCTCTCTCGCTCGCTGCACAGGGAATGCACAGAGAGAGACTGAACACGTGCAGAAATCATCAGCGCGCACAAACCGAAAGGGAAACTGGCTTGTTCGTATACTGAGTGTGTGGTCGTGAACCGAGGCAAAAGTTTGGTGAACTTTTTGGTCGTAACCCGATCTGTACGTGTTCAGAGACATTTGTGAACCGAGGCTCCACTGTATCATAAAATTTTACTTTTATAAATTAAATTTTTTGTTTTTCAAAATTGCTGAGGAAACCAGGGTTATAGCGCCAAAATGCTGGGGAGGGTAGGGTTCAAAGGATTAACGTAACCATTTCGATCCACTGGACTAATTCCCTTCATATTTTAAACACTTCAGTTATGTCACTGCTTAATCTTCTTTTGCTTAAACTGTAAAGGCTCAGCTCTTTTAATCTTTCTTCATAATTCATGCCCTGTAGCCCTGGAATCAGTCTAGTCGTTCTTCTCTGCAGTGTTTTATGATGCTTTGAGACTGCACGGTCAGCACTGCTGTTTCCCAGGTCCAGTGCCATGGTTTCCAATTCCATGCCAAACTGTTGTCTATGTGGAGTTTACAAGTTTCTCCACATATCTGCATGGGTTTTTCTCTGGGGTCCCTCATACATCTCCAAGGAACTGCTGATTAGGCAAACTGACCATGCCAAAGTGGCCCATGTGCATACGGGAATGTGATGGACTGGCACCCCATCCAGGGTTGTTTCCTGCATTGCGCCCAGTGCGGTCAGCATAGGTTCTGGTCTCACCCGTGGTCCTGAATTGGAATAAGTAAATCTGAGATATTTCTAAATATAAAGGAATTATGAAGTGGTTTATAAATACATAATATTTTTAGTACACAATTCATAGATCATATCGAGCATTATTACACTTAGTATAAAGAAAAGAGAGTCTCTACGGGTATAGAACATCAACCACAGGATGGCAATTTTATTTAATTTAGCACCTACCTCCACCAGTGAGACTTGACCCTGAGGATTGTTCTGATCTCTTCATGTCAAATTCCAAAGATTCAGACTTCACATATACAGAATGATGTGGTGCAATGTCTGACTGACGTACACCAGCCACTGATTTAACCTGTTCTTCTTTGATATTGTCTACTGTTTCATCTTTTTGCATAAAATTTCTATGAAATACTGGTGAAGGTTCTTCTTTAATGTCTTTTACTACGAACTCACAATCCTCCTCCATAACAGCAGGACTTTCCTGCTGATGGAACACAGATTCCCACCTGCAGTCCTCTTCCTTAATGTCCACACTGCCTTCCTCCATGCTATAGATTAAGATTCATTACTGGAATGAGCAGCTTCTCCTTTTCTCTGTAAACAGAAAACAGTAGAATATATTGAGAAGTGTACCAAAAAAATCAAACGCTAAATCCACAGCAGTCAACTCCTTCAATCTTTATTTACTTAACAGAGCCGCTTGCCAGATTCTGCATCCTGGGTTCACATCCCATGTCTGGTCCCTGTGTGTGAGGAGTTTGCACCTTCCACCCCTGAACACACACCCCTAAAGATATGAAGATTAGGCAAATCGGTGATCCAGTCCTGTCAGTTTGTATGTTCGTGCATGTGAGCAAGCCCTGAATTGGACTGTCGTCGTGTCCATGATGGGTTCATAACTTGCATCCAGCGCTGCCAGAGAGGCTTCATATCCAAGAAATCCTGAAGTGGATTAAGTAGGTTTGAGGATGTTAATATATTACACCTTTTAAAAAATCTAAAAAATGATCAAAAGGACCTCATATTGACAATTGAGGTACCCCGGTCCAAAGAACGTTCACAATAAAGGGTTTCTGCACATCTTAATTCAATTTTTTACTTTATGCATTTTAAAAGATATCGCATCAAAAGCTTTTTGAAAGGAGGGGTTAATAGAAAGGAGTGCTCTTTGACAATGAAACACTCCAATGCCTCATTTATGAACTGGAGTTTTATAATGAAGGAGCAGTCTCCTCCATTTAATCCCATTTCATATACTGGTTAACAGCAGTTTTGTCCCAAAGATTGTGTTCTAAACATACTTTGCAATGTCAAATCCAAAAATGATGTCAGATTTTCCCTACCTGGCTGAGTTTTCATGTGACCCTACTGTCATATTTACATCATTTTGTGTCATTGTGGGATAAACATGAAGAAAAATTCAGTATCAGAAATACAAGTTAAATAAGTGGGAAGATCCAAAGGTGACTACACTTCTGCCCGACTCGGTTTACACCAAATGCTGTTGTATTCTGCTTGATTGGGACAGTAAGAATAGAAGAGCAGGCAGCATGGTGGCGCAGTGAGTAGCGCTGCTGCCTTGCATTTAGGAGACCCGGGTTCGCTTCCTGGGTCCTCCCTGCGTGGAGTTTGCATGTTCTCCTCGTGTCTGAGTGGGTTTCCTCCAGGTACTCCGGTTTCCTCCCACAGTCCAAATACATGCAGGTTAGGTGCATCGGCGATTCTAAATTGTCCCTAGTGTGTGTGCTTGGTGTGCACCCTGCGGTGGGCTGGCGCCCTGCCCAGGGTTTGTTTCCTGCCTTGCACCCTGTGTTGGCTGGGATTGGCTCCAGCAGACCCCTGTGATCCTGTAGTTAGGATATAGCGGGTTGGATAATGGATGGATGGATGGATAGATGGATAGAAGAGCCACTATGATTGGAAAGTGTGGCCATGATGTACCTCATTTGTTCCAGAAAGCAAAAATCTGATTATTTCGTCACCAAACTTGACTTATGAAGAAGTTTGTTAAAGGAAATGGATAAGACCAAAATGGGGCTCTTGTAGTAAATAAATACAGGTGCATCTCAATAAATTAGAATATCATCGAAAAGTTAATCTATTTCAGTAATTCAATTCAAAAAGTGAAACTCATATATTATACAGATTCATTACACACAGAGTGATATATTTTAAGCATTTATTTCTTTTCATTTTGCTGATTATGGCCTACAGGCAATGAAAATGCAAAATTCAGTATCTCAGAAAATTAAAATATTACATCAGACCAATAATAAAAAATGATTTTGAATACAGAAGTGTTGGCCTACTGTAAAGTCTGTCCATGTAGGCACTCAATACTCGGTTGGGGCTCCTTTTGCATGAATTACTGCATCATGGAGGCAATCAGCCTGTGGCACTGCTGAGGTCTTATGGAAGCCCAGGATGCTTTGACCGCGGCCTTCAGCTCGTCTGCATTGTTGGCTCTGGTGTCTCTCATCTTCCTCTTGTTAGATTCTCTATGGGGTTTAGGTAAGGTGAGTTTACTGGCCAATCAAGCACAGTGACACCATGGTCATTAAACCAGGTATTGGTACTTTTGGCAGTGTGGGTAGGTGACAAGTCCTGCTGGAAAATGAAATCAGCATCTCCATTAATCTTGTCAGCAGAGGGAAGCAAATGTCCCGGTAGACAGCTGTGCTGACTTTGGACTTGATAGAACACAGTGGACCAACACTAGCAGATGACATGGCTCCCCAAATCATCACTGACTATGGAGACTTCACACTGGAGCCTCAAGCAACTTGGATTCTGTGCCTCTCCACTCTTTCTCCAGAATCTGGGACCTTGATTTCCAAATGAAATGCAAAATTGACTTTCATCTGAAAGGAGGACTTTGGACCACTGAGCTGTTAACAGTCCAGTCTGTTTTCTCCTTAGCCCTGGTAAGATGCTCCTGACATGGTCTCTGGTTCAGGAGAGGCTTGACACAAGGAATACTGTGACAGTTGTAGCTCATGTCCCGGATACACATGTCTGTGTTTGGTGGCTCTTGAAGCACAGACTCCAGCCGCAGTCCACTCCTTGGGAATCTCCCCCAAATTCTCAAATGGGCTGTGCTTCACAATCCTCTCAAGACTGTGGTTATCCCCGTTGCTTGTGCACCTTTCTCTGCCCCATTTTTTCCTTCCACTCAACTTTCCATTAATATGCTTGGACACAGCACTCTGTGAACAGCCAGCTGACCCTTAGTGGCTTCCCCTCCTTGTGGAGGGTCTCAATGACAAGTCTTCTGGACAACTGTCAAGTCAGCAGTCTGATTGTGTGGCCTACTGAACCAGACTGAGAGACCATTTCAAGGCTCAGGACCCCTTCACAGGTGTTTTAGGTAAATTAGCCAAGAGGAGTTGGGACACCGTGAGTCTACAATATTGAACTTTTCACAATATTCTACTTTTTCTGAAATACTGAATTTTGGGTTTTCATTAGCTATAAGCCATAATCAGCAAAATGAAAAGAATAAACGCTTGAAATATATCACTCTGTGTATAGTGAATATGTATATGAGTTTCACTTTTTGAACTGAATTACTGAAATAAATTAACTTTTTGATGATACTCTAATTTATTGAGATGTTCCTGTACATTTCCTCAGATCAGTTGTGCCAAGATTAAGGAAGGCATTTTTGTAGTTCCTCAGTTCTTCAGAGCATTATAACATGAGAGGTGAACGAAGTTGAGAAAGCTGTTTGGCGATGCATCAAAAGTGTCTGCAAAAACTTTTTGAGAAATCATAAAACTGATAGTTATCTTAAAATAGGGAGCGATCTCCACAAGCTGAACCTTTTGAGAATTTTGATCAAGGATCAATGTGCTGCATGATTAGTTTTTGTGTTCTTAGCTATGAAAAGTCTAGGCCTGAAACAATGTTAAAAGGACACCATTAGTTTTGTTAGAGAGGCCTCTTGCCTGCCTGTCCTTCTTACTCGCCTTGTTTTGAGTTTCTGCGAGTCGAGCTGTGAGACGAGGCTATCATGCTCTCTGAGGAAGCAGGCAGGCAAACTTTGTTTTGAGAAATGCAGGAGTAGAGCTTATTACTGACAGATGACAAAACAAACTGCATGTAAGGCCTTTGCCTGTGTGAGTAAAGGGTAAGCTCTTAAAGGTAGAGCCTAAAACATATAAACAATTAAATGACATTTAGAAGTATTAGGGGGTATTTGTGTACTAAACGGCCCAACACTAGAATGGGTAGGGGGAAACTTTATGCAACCTCCCCTCTTCAATTTGGTGCCATGACCTTTGTATCTCTAGTTTTCCGAAATTGTCAAAACAATTGTACATCTGCATTTCTATAATCCATCCATCCATTTTCCAACCCGCTGAATCCGAACACAGGGTCACGGGGGTCTGCTGGAGCCAATCCCAGCCAACACAGGGCACAAGGCAGGAACCAATCCTGGGCAGGGTGCCAACCCACCGCAGGACACACACAAACACACCCACACACCAAGCACACACTAGGGCCAATTTAGAATCGCCAATCCACCTAACCTGCATGTCTTTGGACTGTGGGAGGTAACCGGAGCGCCCGGAGGAAACCCACGCAGACACGGGGAGAACATGCAAACTCCACGCAGGGAGGACCCGGGAAGCGAACCCGGGTCCCCAGGTCTCCCAACTGCGAGGCAGTAGCGCTACCCACTGCGCCACCGTGCCGCCCGCATTTCTATAATATTTCTGTAATATTTCAATTTCTGTAAATTTCTATAGATTCTTTTATCCCAATAAATATGTTATGAAGTCATCAAAACACTTCTGTTTTCCTTTGTCATACCATCCATTTAGTACACAAGTACCCATTAGGGCTCATCAATACCTTAGGCAATACAATTAAAATATATAGTAGCACATATTAGTTAGCTTAAAGAATCAATTGTTAAAGGCTTGTCTTTTTCCTCTGAATTCACTGTCGTAATCTTCTTTATTTTTTTATCTGGTTTGTACAATGCTATATACTGTATACCGTGCCATTTCTTCTTATATTCTGTAAGTGCCTTGAGCATGGGAAAGGCGTTATATAAATAAAAAGTATTATTATTATTATTATTCTTTCTCTCAAGCGTGAAGCACTGTGTCATGTCAAGGTTGTTCGCAGCTTGGCCCTTATCAGTGAAGATGTGCACTGCAATTCACTGGCACAGTTGCCTGTTATGTTAGCCTTAGCCTTACAGGATGCTTAGTGCAACTATTAATCATTTATTGAATTATTAATTAGGCAGTCCAGTTTTCATACATGGGTCCTTCTGATCTCAACTTAATTCTTAAGAATTGATTAACTGAAAGGCCATCGATCTTAACAGCTCAGGATTAGGCCATGAGAATGAAGGGAGGGGTAATCAGGTGATGCTCACCGCTAGATGGCAAATATGTCCTGCCAGCTAAAATATTGTTATGAGGAGGTCTAGTGGGAAGAAGACTATTATGGGGATGTCTTCAGGGGCAAGAATATTGTTATGAGGAGGTCTGAAACATCAGGTGATTGCTATGGGTAGAGTGGTGCTGAGTGGGGACAAAATCATGGGAAACTCTATACAGTAGATGTTGGGAAACGAGTCTGGAAGGTGGGCATTTGGAGATAAGAATTGTAACATATTCGGGGCTCTCTGGGCACTCGGGGCTCACTTCATGAACTGAGACAGACTTTATGTGATCTGCAATTGTTTTCTATGCTGTGCAATAAAGTATTAAATTCTGACTGCCTGCTTATTTTTTCTGAGGTTTTCTCCACAACAAACCAAACACGCGAAGCCCCCTATTGGTATCATGGGTTTTGGTTTATTTATTTATTTACAAATGTTTGGTGCCAGGTTTATGTTTAAGTTGAGGGTTTCGACCCTTCAAAATCTTATGCAAACATGTATTTTACTCTAGAAAATGTTTGTGAGAAATTAAAAGTTATTTTGTTTCCCTGCAATGCCATTATGTTTGAATAGGGCACTGCCATTTCCATCAGTGGCATCACCTGTCACCATGACGATCACTTTCCAACTTCAATTTTTGACAAGCTCTGAAGTGTTTTGATGATTTGATCTCCTTGTAAAAGTTGGTCACCTTTTCTGGCCATGTCATTTCTCATCGTCTCTTTTGAGTTAGTATGTCACTGAAAAGTTCTTTACACAGAGAACCACAGTCTTTATACCGAGATCATAGACACATGGAATAAGTTACCAAGTGGCATGGTAGACAGTAAGACTTTAGGGACTTTCAAAACTCGACTTGATGTTTTCTAGAAGAATTAAGTGGATAGGACTGGCAAGCTTCGTTGGTCAGAATGGCCTATTCTCATCTAGATTGTTCTAATGTTCTATTAAATATATATATAGTAAGGGACGGCTGGCAGCCCAGCCCAGCCCAGCCAGGACGCCCAAAAGATGAAAGGATGGGGGAAGGCAGCTGGTTTATGGCACTGCCTCCCCCAAAACACTAGATGGCAGCTGCCCTGGTCTACAGCGGTGCACCAGATTCCCACAGGGCATCATGGGACTTGGAGTTAGATATCTCAGCCCTGATGGGTACCGTGGGTGCCGCCAGGGACTGTTGTGGAAGGGACATGGGGCATGATGTTCCCGCCTAACCTGAAAGTGCTTGCAGACCACGGGGGTGGAAGAGCAGAAGCACTACTAGGTTGACCTCACATAGATGAGCCAAAGTCAGGTAGAAGGTGGATGATGCTTTCTGGGAGGAGCAGAGGAGAAAGAGTAGAAAAAAGAAAGAAGAATAATTCGGTGCTGTATTGTTTACTTGTGTCTGTGGTGGTGGGAAACACTTTGGGGAAGAGTTTCCTTAAAAATAAAAAAGCTCTTTGTGCTTTTAACTGTGTTGGGTTAGAGGAGCAACAGTGCCCTCTAGTGTCCTCACTGGACTCTTTTTTTTTTTTTTTTTTTTGAAGACGTTTGTATGCTCAGTGATACATACAGCAAACAATTTCATCAGGACATTTAAATCATGGAAAAGCATGGAGTCACAGCATACAGTCTGACTACTGCTGGTCTAGATGGTCATGAGACAACAGAAATTTAAAAATGGCTCAGTGTTAGATTTTAAAAATGTGCCATTTTTAATAACAGGAGACATAATAAAGACAAAATGTACAAGAGGGATATTTATAAGAAGAGCCTGGGCACTAGGAGCGAGGGGTCTTAATTCTGTTTTATTAAAACTCTTGATTGCAGTAGAGCATATTGCACCTATCGGCATTAGTTATATTTTGTTGCAATTTTACTTTTAGTTATTAAGGACTGGAAAAGCAGGATTTTTCAGTAGCTTTCATTGCCAGATGTTTCATAGACCATCACGGACCTTTGTCAGTTTGTGTAATGTTAATACAAATGGCCAGGAGATGGCACTAGAAAACGAAGTGTCGAGGGCCTTAAAACCTCGGTTACATACAATTAAAAACATTGCTCCCTACTGTGCTAACTTTCCTCTAAATTACCAGCAAGTGTCAGCACTGATGGTGACTTTAATTTTTCCATCTTGCCAGCATCTGTGTTACAACTCAAATATATACCCTCTTTACTAAAGCATGTCTGCTCCTCACCTTTTTCCTCCTATCACCTCTGCACAGGCACTACCATCCTGGAATACAATACCCTTAGGACGTGACAGCCACTCCTAGCTCTTTATTAGAAAACATACATGCAGGTACATGCATCTAGTGATCAATAAGTAACTAATTTTGTTACAACTTCAAGAGAAGTGCAGATCTCACTTACAGTTATATCCAGTCAGCACATAATCTAATGCGGTAGGCCCCCCTAGGGAGGCGCAAAGTAACAAAAAGGGGGGTGCGAAGATGTGAAAATCAGAAAACAAGAATCAAAAATATGAAAAATACATCTATTGAAACCAAAACAAATTAACTTAAACTACATTCTGATGCTAGGAAAATAAATAAAGAGTTAGATAAATGTCAATAAAAGTTAAGTAGGTATAATAAAATATGCATCTATGATATATCATTAATTTAAAAAGAACAAATTGGTATTAGTGGGCTCCTTTCAAAAAAACGTTGGGGGGGGGGGGGGGGTCGGGGCGCGATTAAAACTGTTATGAAAACTCAGGTCGCAAATACTTAAAGGTTGAGAAATGCTGATCTAATCAAACCCAAAGACACTAAAAAAGACAAACCATTAAAACAAATGTCTTCATCCTTGTGCTCAATATGTCGCCCTGTTGCTCTTAAAATTGGAGTAAAGTGCAAGACAATATTGTATTTTTTTTTTTCTCTGTAAAGATTCTTTGGGGGAATATAGGAAATTATTGTAGTACCCCCTTAGTTCAGGCCTGTAAAAAAGCACTTCAGACATGTCTTCCATCTGCTAGAGCCCATTGGCACAAGCCTTAGTTGTGGATGGAGCCAAGGAAAGTTTGTAATAGGGGTTTGCCTCTAACCCCAAGAGAGTGAAGTCAGACAGAATCAGAAGGCATGGATGAGCAGATCAATGGTCATTTATACAAACTGCAACTGTGCTGAGAAGTTGCATCACTCAGGGTTGGTGAGTTACTCATAGTATGAGCTAGTAATCCATTGTGCAAATGACCAGCTTCAGATCCAGTGGCAGGGGAGCCTTGTAAAACAGCAAGCCTACAATGTCACAAACAGAATTCCACCTAGTATGCCAAAGGTGAGCAGACCTTTTAAGGATAGCAAGCCACATAAAGATCCATGTAAAGATCAAAGGATCTATTCTGGTACCTGGCGCAAGTGCTACATTAGTGTGAGGAAGTGGGATGAGGATAAGACCTTCCATTTGATTTAGCAAATCGCAAAGTGACCTACAATGAACATGCTTGTCTGTTCTTAAGATGTGTTGGAGAGTCTTGAGACTGAGATACAGGATCTGGAATGTCATTTGCAGCATCTGTACAGGGAGGAGGACAGCTGTGAAACTGTTATCTGAGCAGTTCACCAACGCTTCTCCATATGCTAAGGTCCACCTGCCTGGCTGCACAGATTATGGTGGAGCTTTGGGGTCATCATACTGGGTAAAGAGTGTGGCAGATTGAGTTGCCGCTGACCCCAAGTGAGCTATGTGAAGCAGGGTTGCTGGTAAAACTGTAGGGAAAGGACAAGGCAGATCATGGAGATGCTACAGAGTAGCTGTGAAGGGAGAGTCTTAAACCAGAGATCTTCCAGTGAAGGAAGACAGCCAAGAGATGGGTATACTGTATATGCAGCTCCACACAAGGAGGGTCACATTCTTATTTATCTTCTTTTTTCAGTTGCTCCCATTAGGGGTCGCCACAGCAGATCATCTTCTTCCATATCTTTCTGTCCTCTGCATCTTGTTCTGTTACACCCATCACCTGCATGTCCTCTCTCACCACATCCATAAACCTTTTCTTGGGCCTTCCTCTTTTTCTCTTAACTGGTAGCTCTGTCCTTAGAATTTTTCTCCCAATATGCCCAGCATCTCTCCTCTGCACATGTCCACATAAACACAATCTCGCCTTTCTGACTTTGTCTCCCAACCGTCCAACTTGAGCTGACCCTCTAATGTCCTCATTTCTAATCCTGTCCATCCTCGTCACACCCAATGCAAATCTTAACATCTTTAACACTGCCACCTCCAGCTCTGTCTCCTGCTTTCTGGTCAGTGCCACTGTCTTCAACTCATATAACATAGCTGGTCTCACTACGATCCTATAGACTTTCCCTTTCAATCTGGCTAATATCCGTCTGTCACAAATCACTCCTGATACTCTTCTCCACCCATTCCACCCTGTCTACACTCTCTTTTTCACCTCTCTTCCACAATCCCCATTACTCTGTACTGTTGACCCCAAGTATTTAAACTCATCCACCTTTGCCAGCTCTACTCCCTGCATCCTCACCATTCCTCTGACCTCCCCCTCATTCACACACATGTATTGTCTTGTTCCTACTGACCTTCATTCCTCTCCTCTCTAGAGCATATCTCCACCTCTCCAGGGTCTCCACAAACTGCTCCCTACAATTGCTACAGATCACAATGTCCTCAGCAAATATCATAGTCCTACCACAGACCTCACCACTCTCACACTTCCCTCGTACATATCCTGTACAACTCTTACATACTTCTCTGCCACTTCAGACTTCCTCATACAATACCACAACTCCTGTCGAGGCACCCTGTCATTTGCTTTCTCCAGGTCCACAAAGACGCAATGCAAGTCCTTCTGGCCTTCTCTATACTCCTCCATCAACATACTCAGAGCAAACATCACATCGGTGGTGCTCTTTCTTGGCATGAAACCATACTGCTGCTCACTAATCATCACCTCACTTCTTAACCGAGCTTCCACTACTCTTTCCCATAACTTCATGCTGTGGCTCATCAATTTTATCCCCCTGCAGTTACTACAGTTCTGCACATCCTCCTTATTCTTAAATATCGGCACCAGTACACTTCTCCATTCATCAGGCATCCTCTCACTTTCCAAGATTCCATTAAACAATCTGGTTATAAACTTTACTGCCATCTCTCCTAAACACCTCCATACTTCCACAGGTATGTCATCTGGACCAACGGCCTTTCCATTTAGAATCCTCTTCATAACTGTCCTTACTTCCTCCTTACTAATCCGTTGCACTTCCTGATTCACTATCTCCACATCATCCAACCTCTTCTCTCTCTCTCGTTCTCTTCATTCATCAGCCTCTCAAAGTACTCTTTCCATCTGCTCAACACACTCTCCTCACTTGTGAGTACGTTTCCATCTTTATCCTTTATTACCCTAACCTGCTGCACATCTTTCCCAGCTCGGTCCCTCTGTCTAGCCCATTGGTCCTTTTCTCCCTCCTTAGTATCCAACCTCTCCTACAGCTCATCATACGCCTTTTCTTTATTTAGCCTTTGCCACCTCTCTCTTCACCTTGCGCCTTATCTCCTTGTACTCTTGTCTACTTCCTGCATATCTTTGACTATTCCACTTTTTTCACCATCCTCTTCCTCTGTATACTCTCCTGTACTTTCCCATTCCACCACCAGGTTTCCTTTTCCTCCTTCCTCTGTCCAGATGTCACGCCAAGCACCCTTCTTGCTGTCACTCTTACTACATCTGCTGTAGTTGCCCAGCTGTCTGGTAACTCTTCACTGCCACCCAGTGCCTGTCTCACCTCCTCCCTAAACTCAACCTTGCAGTGTTCCTTTTTCAACTTCCACCATTTGATCCTTGGCTCTGCCCTCACTCTCTTCTTCTTGATCTCCAATGTCATCCTACAGACCACCATCCTATGCTGCTTAACTACACTTTTCCCTGCCACCACTTTGCAGTCTTCAATCTCCTTCAGACCAACTCTTCTGCATAGGATGTAATCTACCTGTGTGCATGTTCCTCCACTCTTGTACATGGTCCTATGTTCCTCTCTCTTCTTAAAATACGTATTCACCACAACCATGTCCATCCTTTTGGAAAAATCCACTATCCTCTGACCTTCTTCATTTCTCTCCTTGACACCATACCTACCCATCACCTCCTCTGTTCCCTTCATCAACATGTCCATTGAAATCCGTTCCAATCACCACTTTCTGTCCTTTGGGTACACTGTTCATCACTTCATCCAACTCACTCCAAAAATCTTCTTTCTCGTCCATGGCACACCCAACTTGCGGTGCATATGCACTAACAACATTCATCATCACACCTCCAATTTCCAGCTTCATAATCATTACTCTGTCTGAAACTCTTTTCACCTCCAAAACACTCTTGACATACTATTCCTTCAGAATAATTCCTACCCCATTTCTCCTCCTATCCACAGCATGATAGAACAATTTGAATCCACCTCCGATCCACCTGGCCTTACTCCCCTTCCATTTAGTCTCTTGCATGCACAATATATCAACCTTCCTTCTCTCCATCATATCTGCTAACTCTCTCTCCTTACCAGTCATACTGCCAACATTCAAAGTTCCTACCCTCAGTTCCACTCTCTTTACCTTCCTCCCCCCTCTTCTTCTCCTTCTTCTTCAGCCAACAGTAGCCCAATTTCCACCAGCACCCTGTTGGCTAACAGTACTGGTGGCGGTTGTTGTTAACCTGGGTTCACATGCTTACTTATAATGGACAGAAATGCAGAATGAAACACCTCTGCTGTACCGCATGACAGCACCACACTCAAAGTCCCAGATTTGCCATCTGGCAACAAAGTATGCTTGGTCTTTTCTGAGGTGCCTTTGTCACCAGCAACATGACTTCAGTGGAAATAAAGACCCCTGCACTATATTCAAAAGTTGTGTGCTGTTCCAAGTGGTCACTGGGAATAGTGACTGTGAAAGGACGGGTACAGGACAGCATTGACAATCTGCATTGAGTCAGGGATGAGTCACCCATAGTATGAGCTGGCATTCCGTCAGGCAAATAAGCAGCTTCAGAGCCAGCTGCAGAGGAGCCTATAAAAAACAAGCCTGCAATGCTGCAAACAGAATTCTAGCTAGTATGGTAAAGCAAGTTTCCCCCCTAAGAAAAGCAAGCTATGTAAAGAGCAATGCATCCATTCTGGCACCAAGCATTGACACTATTATACTTTATTGACCTATCTTAGGGAAGGTAAACCTGGGAGTACTGGTTAAAGCCCAGTAGAATAAAGGGCTTGGGACTAAAAATCAATTTGTTATAATGAAATTGGAACACAGCGTAGTCTTTCAGCATGTACAGTTGACAAAGCTGACTGTGGAATGCTAAACTCAATGGTAATGTGTGTTTTCTTCTTGCTAGCATCAATGGCAGCGAAAAGTTCCAACTTTTACTGTAAAGTAAATTAGCTTTATTTACATAAACAGCATTCCTCTGTGTCCATAGTGTGCAGCCAGAAGGTCTGGTTCAGGAGTCGCCCTCGGTGTCCAGAGCGTGCACCCTTTGAGCTACATAAATGGCTCCCCCTCAGTGTCCGGAGAGCACACCTCTTAACCTTCCTTAAATGGTAGCTTCAGTTGACATCACCTAATAGATTGACTATCTCTCTTTGGCAGCCATCTGCTCTTTTGTTGGACCCCCTATTTTTATAACCTGGAAAAGTTTAAACATACAATGATAATGATACAAAGTTTGAGGAAATGAAGGTCACATTTGTAAATCTATTTTTGAGCACAAAAGTCAAAGGCACATTCAAATACAACAATAAAAAGGAAAGATTGTGGTGTACAGGTGTTCATAGGGTAAAATCTAAGAAATAAAACACTATGGAAACTGATCAAGCAACATAAACACGACGAAAGCTTAGCAGTCAACGTCACTGCTGAAGGACAAGGCAAAAATAAATCCTCAATTTTTATCAATGTGTTCTGCTAAGTTAAACCATACGTCGATAAACCTGAAAATAACTGACAGGGATGAGCTGCTTGGAACCACAAAGCACTGCCCAGTACAGGTGAAGTCAGATTTGACTGACAGTTGCCCCGCCCCTTGATACGCCCACAATGCCTTGCGCCTGCAGTAACTCTTCACGAGGTCCGCTCTGCTCCACAAACGAAAGTACTGTATCTGTATACGTCTATCGAGTAAAAATTGCCATTTTTGGGCCAAGCAGAGGAGAAATACACGTATTTTGCTGGGGTTTTTTTTAATGAAAAAATGACTTTGTTGTACGATATTGTACAGATAAAATGGACTTGAGCTTGTTCTAACAGAATGAGACCTGTTTTATGAAATAGATGATTTAAAATCTCCTTTAACAGATTTCACCGTCAGATATCAAACGAAAAGCAGCCCTGTAAGATCGGAATTGAAGAGTTCATGCTGGTGCAAAAGGACAAGCAAAAACATGTAAATAATAAATGTAAAAAGCCAATAGATAATAAATGGGCAATAGGCACCGTTTGTTGAGATCAGGGTGATAAGTGGAAATGCAAATCTCCTGAAAAATTCTGTTTACAGGTTATTGTTCATGTCTGTCTACAGGACGTGCCTGTTGTGCAAAATTGTCACCTGCTTTGAAGATTAAACTGCTTTGTGTCTCATTAACATACAAAATTGTGATAGCAGAACTGCCCGCTTTCTTCGAAAATGTTTACATTTACCTGGTTTGAAAATTAACATGTTCTGGAGACAATGGTTTCTAATCCGCATAAAATGGTATATGTACTTCTTAATAGCTAAGAACAGTTCTCTTTTTTTTTGTAAATAAATGAAAATGTTTTTACACTATTGATAACGGGCAGCACGGTGGCGCAGTGGTGTGCTGCCTCGCAGTAAGGAGACCCGGGTTCGCTTCCTGGGTCGTCCCTGCGTGGAGCTTGTATGTTATCCCCGTGTCTGCGCGGGTTTCCTCCCACAGTCCAAAGACATGCAGGTTAGGTGTATTGGCGATCCTAAATTCTCCCTAGTGTGTGTGTGGTGGGTGTGTGTGTGTCCTGCGCTGGACTGGATTTGTTCCTGCCTTGCGCCCTGTGTTGGCTGGGACTGGCTCCAGCAGACCCTCGTGACCCTGTGTTAGTATGTAGCAGGTTGGAAAATGACTGACTATTGATAACGCAAGGAAATTCATGCATCTTCGTTTACAGCGACTAAAGCAGTGACATACTTCGGTCCAAGAAAACGCTGCCAAGATCACTCACACGGAGTGCTGGGACTCGCAGGCAGACTCGCTGGCAAGGCACACAGACGGTAAAACACATGAGAGATATTTTCTGCAAAAAATGAAATGAACATTAAAATTATAAAATGAAAATGCAGTCTGTCTTTTGCAATTTCATTTTCAAAGTCTGCGCGCAAGAATGCTGCAAAAAGTAAAATAAAAATGAAATAACCCCATTTGTAATTTCATTTTCAAATTGAAACACAAAGAAGTTGCAAAAATTGAAAAGTAAAACACATTTCCACTTTGCATTTTCATTTTCAAGTTCTCAAAAAGCAAATAGCGCGGATCAAGGGGCGGATGTCAGCTTTGAGGCTCGCACTTCACGGCCGCTTCACATCTGTCATGCCCTTATTTTTACCACCGGCCCTGCTTCTCACGGCTCACTTGATGTCCGCGCACACAGAAAAACAGACCTTAACAGATGGAGAAGCGGTGGTGAAGCTGCCCAAGTGTCAGTCTCTCAGCTGGCTCCATCCCTGTTCTGCTGCTGCTGCAAACTGCACTCCAGCGCCTCCGCCGAAGAGCCATTACGGTGCTCGGTGCCGACGGTACAATACAATACTACAGAAATAGAAAGCGTCACGTTACCACTTAAGTGTAAATAAAGAGAAACTAAGATGCAATAAAGGCTAATGTCTGTCATGTTAAATATTGTAATTAAATAGCACATTTCCTCAAAACTACAATTATGTGTGGTCTTTGGATTTTGTGAGACAGTTTTGCTGTGAAACTCACAGAACCGGGGTGAAAAGATCAAAAACACGTCAATTAAACACTGTCGAAGTGAGAAGAATTCTATCGATCGAAATAGCTCTACTGCTTAGAAGGTGAAAACAAATGTAGAAAATCGCCAAACCCCGCCCACTGACCCTCGCTATTTGCATGTTGAGAAGTCGAAAATTAAAATGCAAAGTAGAAAATGAAAATTCAGTGAGCAGCAGGTGGCGCCAGTGCTTATTTGCGTTTTACTTTTCGTTTTTGTAACTTCATTGTGGTTCAGGCTGAAAATTAAATGGCAAATGGAGTTATTTTATTTTAATTTTTGCAGCATTCTTGCGTGCATGTTTTCAGAAATGAAATTGCGAGAGACTGCATTTTCATTTTATAATTTTAATTTTAAATTTCATTTTTGCAGAAAATACCTCCAGGCAGGGCCGGATTTATATGAAAAGAGGCCCTAGGCTATTCCACTTATGAGGCCCTTTCACCTTCCATTTTTAAGTTTGTAAATTACATGAGAGATAATAAAATTTTGCTAACAATTTGAATGTAGGCCCCTCTTGATCTTGAGGCCCTAGGCTGAAGCCTAGTTAGCCTATAGGAAAATCCGGCCCTGCCTCCAGGGAGGAAAAGACAGTTTCGCCAGAGAGGCTACGGGTCCAGCAAGGGAAGAAAGATTCACGAGAGGGCCGAATGAAGACCTGGCAGACAAGAAGCAAGACTTCTGTTGGAAAACAAGCATTCGGCGAACAGTGTGTTTGAGTGGGACAGTTGGAAGATGAACTGTTGTGTTAACACACGCTGTAAAAAATAAATCTTGCATGTGTGAAAAATAATAAATCATAGCTAACTATACTCAAAATAATCATCACTTTAATTAAAATGGGTTTTACCCTTTATTGATTATTTAATTCTAATTCAATGAAAAAAATTAAGAACAATGTTAACTCATTATTTTTCTTAAAATGTAAACATCTTCTATAACTCATTCTAAGTAAAAAACTATAGTGTGAATTGAACACATTTAAGTTAAATTTAATGACACTGCATTTCCTCTCACATCGATTTCTTGGTCTTTACAACAACGCAATCAGCTGTAACGTTTATCCATAATAAGAGCTATTTTACTATGAATGTGTAAGTATAAAGCATTTTAATTCCGTAATGTATAACTAGTATTTAATTTCTTATAGTTACAGACGTAAGAAGTTGTTTTCACAAAACCTTTCCCTTCATGTGGGAAGAATGGCGAGCAAGGTATCATCTTTTTAACAACCTACCTCGTTGGTTTACTTTAAAAAGCAGGCACATTTCTCGGATAGTTACGTATGTTCATATTTTTTATCGTTTAAAACTACTATTTTATACAGAAAAAGAAAGTGACACTTCAAGATAAGTTTGAGAACGATATGACGTTTGTCCTAAACTACGACCTGTAAACAACATAAAAAGATATCTGCCTAACCGTCACAGTATTATTTGACCTCTTATTTAATTAGTGCTCTGCATAGGTAATGTATTTTCTGGTTAATTTTTAACACTGCGATTTATTTAGCGCTGCAAAAAAAAAATTGTTGTGATTTCCTCCGTCCCATTTTATTTCAGGATTTTCGCTATCGCATACTGAAAAGAAACGGAAAAGGCGGCCATTCATTTAAGCGGATATGCTGGTTTAAATGCAGAACGTGTCTGAAGAGCGCCATCTGCCTGGGGATTTCACTCTTTCACTCTCCACGTTTCCTTCCCGTTTACCTCTCATTCCTGGGACATTTTTTGATTGAGATATACTTTTTGTGCAAGTTTTTTTTTTTTTTTTAAAGAATTTGCATTGAAATTTGAATGTCAGTGTAATTCAGTAAAAATTATCCTCAGACATTTAATTTTGAAATGTTTACCTTTGAAAATATAATTCCGTTGTTGTGACTATCTGTGTAAATTCAAATAAATAACGATATATGGAATTTTAGTATTTATTTGTTATGCAGTCGTTACTGTCCAGCGTTGTATTATTACTCTTTTTTTTGTTTGAGTAATTAAAATGAAAATCGGAATAAAACAAAAGTATATTTTTGCCACTACTTATATTTAATTAAACTCTTTGATTTTAGGTAAATTTGAATAAATTAATAAATTAAGTTTACTCAATAGTGCAGTATATTAAATCTACTCAAAAATATTGCTTGTAATTTGTTGTCTTATTTTTTTAAGTAATTTTAACGCAGTTTTTTTTACAGTGGCAGCTCCCAACTTCGCCTTCGCACCACCAGAGATTGCATCCTCCATTATCACTGTTTTAATGGACTTTTATTGTATGGACTGTGTGCTTCCCTTTTAAAAGGTTTTCGCTCCTTATATTTTAGGCTGTTATCTACTTTAATCTGCTTGGTGCAATATAATATTGTCTCGTGTAATTCACGTTACTGTTGTTTTTCTTTAAAGTTCTGCCGTGTCTTTAATTATGTGTTTACTCACCACCCAATTTAAAGAAACTTGTGTACTATTATCTTCAAATTTCAAGAATTCTCAGACTCTTAATAAAATTGTGCGGCGCAGTCGGATATTTTAATTTTGTTTTGGTTAGATTATCTATAGTGTAACCTAGACACCCATCACAAAACGGCCAGAGAGTAGCTGTTCATCGGCTGCGGTTATGTCTTTAAAGCAAACAGACTAAACTGTGCCAAGGGAAACGAAGAAATGACCTGCAAGGAGTCGAGCTGTTGGCTTTCTCAATTCTACCGCTATTACGAAGAGAAGCCTTCGCGACCGCTTTGATATCGAAGTTAAAGTTAGTACCTTTCTCATTCAGGGCTTTGCTTATCCGACTCCTACACGCGTGACAAGAAACTGCAGTCAAACTAAACCATGAACTACACCTTCAGAGACCCTACATGCCAGTTCAGTTCTCGTACTGCGTGACGCCAGCTGCCTTTATCCGCGTCCTGGAGGGGTGAATGCAATAAAGTGTATCAAAATAAAAGTCACCCGGCCGTACAGTAAACTTTCTTGCACTCTCAAAAACAAGGAATTTCTTTCTTTCTTTTTCTAGTAAAAGGGTAAAATGGAATACAAGAAAAGCATAATATATCTACAAAACTCCAAACAATTATGATTGTTATGGATAATTAATATAGTTGATTATAACATAACCATGTCTGTTATGTAAATAGTCAGAACGGATGAAAGTGGTACTTTACATATCTCAAAATTTAAGGATTGCGTCGGCTTAAAGCCAGGGTGGACTGTAATCCAGAGACGCTCTTCTAATAAGAATTGTGTCAGTCACTTGAAATTGACGTCACTGCTCCAGCAAAATTAACTCAAACATGTCCATTCTGCATCTAAATATAACATTTGTTATATTTGTTAAGCTTTACGAAATCTGAGCGCTCACGAGACGATGCACTCGGTCCTCGTACAGCGATACAGACTTCGTGATACAGTGTATCCTCCAGAAAGAAAAGTGTCAATTTATTAAAAAAAAAAAGATTAAGAACAATAAACATATTCACATTCTTTACCACTGCTGTTTGACCACCTCCCTTTACATATTTTGAGTTTTGCAGGTGTAAAGTAATAACATGCATTGAATTTGTCATTCCAATAGATGGCACATCACAAAAATGTGTAGTAATAAAATTCATTGCACACAGGGCCGGATTTTCCTATAGGCTAACTAGGCTTCAGCCTAGGGCCTCAAGATCAAGAGGGGCCTACATTCAAATTGTTAGCAAAATTTTATTATCTCTCATGTAATTTACAAACTTAAAAATGGAAGGTGAAAGGGCCTCATAAGTGGAATAGCCTAGGGCCTCTTTTCATATAAATCCGGCCCTGATTGCACATTTCATTCCAACAAGTGACACATCACAAACATCACCACTGCTTTTATGAATCCCATTCCAAATTGCATACAGCAGTGACATAGCAACTGGACGGACATTATCTTTTAATTAAGGCAGAAAAGCCGATTTCTGCCCATCTGGCAGTTAAACTCTATTCGATGAGTTCAGCATTAACGTTTGCAGTGCAGTGTGTCAATCGGGTTGATGTATCTCTATTATATGTCTTTCGGTGTAGGATTCGTTACAGCAAAGCTAATCTTTATGATGGATAACAGAGAGCAGCTAGGCAGACACACAGACATGTATCCTTTTATTAAGGTAGATAGGGATTTGAATCACTACAAACCGTCAATCGAGTTTTCTGTTTAAAAGTAAAATAAATTGTTCACATGGGTTTTATATCGTATTCTATTAATAGCAGTAGTAGTCTGCCAAATCATTGATTCATCACTTTAAATGAGTGCACAGAGACGAGTGACAGGGGCGAGCAGGTTCATGTAAACCGGAGCGAGCGAACGCGCGGGCACGTGAACAAATTTGCTTGTGACGTAATCAAGACGACGGATTAAAAAAAAAGTCTCCGCTTCCCGTGTCTCTAAACTTAAAGTAAAGTGGAGGAAGTGGACGAAACGGTGGTTTCTTATGGTTGAGTCAGTTGTCTTTATCATATCACCCAGTGGCAGAGGTAAGTTGTCCGCGTTCGGCTCCGACACTTTACGGAAGTGGGAGATTTTTTTCATTCGTTTAAATTTGTGCTACTCGACTTCAGTCACAGGCAACCATTGCGTTTCAGGCCAGATATGCCTGAATTTCTCTCGGTGGGTTGTGTGCAGGGCCATATTTATATGAAAAGAGGCCCTAGGCTATTCCACTTATGAGGCCCTTTCACCTTCCATTTTTAAGTCTGTAAATTACATGAGAGATAATAAAATTTTGCTAAGAATTTGAATGTAGGCCCCTCTTGATCTTGAGGCCCTAGGCTGAATTTCCCATTGGGATTAATAAAGTATCTATCTAGCTAGCTAGCTAGCTAGCTATCTAGCTTATAGGAAAATCCGGCCCTGGTTGTGTGTGTCTTCCCAGTCCCAGTTCTCCGTGTATGACTCGCTGTATTTCATGTTTTCGATTCACATTTCTGCTTCAAAACGGGCAGACACGCCGCCACCTATTAAATCTCATTCTGTACCGTTTGGTTAATCTTGGCTCCGGACCAAAATACTAAAGAGGGGCATACAGTTTGAACTCGAGAAAGAATGCAGCAACTTCAAACAGAAATCGCAATCGTTCGTGCCAGCCAGCCTGCCTCACCCATTTCACTTGAACTGCAGGCACTGTGTTAATTAAAACGATGTGTATCCCTCACAAGAAAAGAAAACCACTCATCGGGGAGACTTTTTTCTTTTCGATTTATGGCTTACACTTACTTTTTCCAACTGAATTCTTAGACCTCTTCTTTGATTCCTCTCAAAATCATTATTATTTTTATTAAATACTTTCCACATTACAAGAACAAAGCTGTTACAGTTTTTATACAAGTTATTAAAAAAATAAATAAAACGTGGATTGCTGATATAGTATTTTTAAAATTGAATTAACGGATATGTCCAGTCGGGGTTATTGCTTCACAATTAAGAAGTTATTTACAATTTATTAATTTGAAGAGGTTCTGTAAAAAATCTAATTTACCCCTGGCCTCTGTCGATCGATCGATCGATCTGTCTGTCTGTCTTATAGTGCTCTTCAGTTCTGTCTAATTTGCCACATGAAATTGTATTCTAAAGTGAATCATTTATTTTTTTTTTAAAGTCTGCTGTTGTGCTTTATGATGGTGATTAAGGACTCTGGGGTCCCAACAAGAAAAAAAAAGTCTTAGAAATTACCAAATATGTTCAATTTGATTCGGCAAAGGTTTTGATTTTGGAGAATGTGCCTTTTTGAAGCATGTTTGTGACAACAAAAGTTAACTGTGAGTAATAAATTGTAGAAGAGATTCTTAGTGCTATTTTTTTTTTTTTCTTTTTGAGGTAGTAATACATTTCTTGCTTTCTAGTCTTACTGTAGTGAGTGTTGTGTCTGGAGTTTTTCCCTCCATCCCTGAGATGGCTTGTAATAAGAGAATGATGCACACTCCCATCGCAAGATTACTATTCTTAAACTACTCCTACTTCTGGGCCCAACACATACTGTGTTCGTATTTTATTTAATTTTTTTATTTTATTTGACTGTGTCATAGGTGAGAGGCCCACTAAGTGGCAGCGTGTTGGTGAAGAGTGCACTTTACAGTTTCATTGTACCCAGCACCCTGCATTGGTATTTTGTTTTTATTTTATCTGGCCATGTCAAAGCTGAGAGTCGTGGTGAACGGTGCACATTGCGATAATGTCCCAAATGACCAAAAATAAAATCATACCTGACAGTGTTGGAGGGTTGACATGATATTTGGGGGTTAAATATCATGTCAAGGAGCCGGGCCTGCATAACCGTAAATCTGAACTGATCTTATATAGACTGCTTTGTATTGTTTTTATAAAAGCTGTAGATTTTTGAAAGAGCCAAGCTGCTTGCATGTCGGTATGAAGTTCACAGAGTTGATCAACTTTACGCTATCCTTGCAATACCAAGTACCCCTGCTAGTCCAGATAAATAAAATTGTAATACACTGTTGTCTGTCATGTGTCCTCCCTGCGTGGAGTTTGCATGTTCTCCCCGTGTCTGCGTGGGTTTCCTCCATGTGCTCCGGTTTCCTCCCACAGTCCAAAGACATGCAGGTTAGGTGGATTGGCGATTCTAAATTGGCCCTAGTGTGTGCTGGGTGTGTGGGTGTGTTTGTGTGTATCCTGCAGTGGGTTGGCACCCTGCCCAGGATTGTTTCCTGCCTTGTGCCCTGTGTTGGCTGGGATTGGCTCCAGCAGACCCCCGTGACCCTGTGTTTGGATTCAGCGGGTTAGAAAATGGATGCATGGATGTTGTCTGTCATTTGAAATTTTCAGCTTTGGTTGATGTTATCTTTGTATTCTGCACACTGAGGACCTCATCCTAAACTTAAGATCACATGCTGTCCTTCTGTTTGGTTGCCAATCACACAAAAATGCTGACCCGATTTTTCAGAAAATTGTGTATGCAGGTTGCCATTGCTCCAGCTGAATATATTGACTAGAATGGTGTTTAAAAAGCATCACTCCAAAATGGCAGAGTTGAAGTTCACGAAACGTTGCAGGCATATTATGGTTGACACAACTTCAAATCCAGACTTTAGGGCCTTTCCCAACGAGAAATGAGGTTGTAAAGGTTCGAGGTGCTGTCACGTTATCACAGCAACACAGTTTAGCTGATGGTGATGAACTTGACCCGTCTTCATTCCACACTGTGTATCATCGGTAAAGCACTGATATGAGAACCCATGGGAATTGGATGATGGAGCCCAACGAGGTGGTGTACAGAGACAGAAGTAGAGGACCCAACACCAATCCTTGGGGCACCCCTGTGTATGTCTTGTGTACCTTTGACAACTCTCCTCACCAGGATACAGTGTAGAATCTACTTGAGATGTAGGACTCAAACCATCTTAGAGCATTTTAACTGATGTCTGTGTCAGTAAAGGTGGTATGAAGGATGTTGTGATTCACTGTGTCAAAGGCAGTAGAACAATCGAGTAGGATCAGGACTGATGACATGTTGGTAGCTCTAGCAAGTCATAGCTGGTTGACTCCAGTCAGTAGAGTCGTCTCAGTGGAGTGGTTTCTCTTGAAGCCGGACTTGTTGGTATCACTCAATTCATTCTGTACAAGGAAGAAAGATCTGGTTAGATACAGCACATGCATGTACTGTATTTTGGAAAGAAGAGACAGGAGAGAGACCGGCCTGTAGTTGTTAACTTGGGATGGATTGAGTGTTGTTTTTTTGAGAACTGGGGTTATCAGAGCGTGTTTCAAGATGTTTGGAACTGTGCCTGAGCTGAGTGAGGTGTTAATGATATGTGTAATTACAGGAATGAGTGAGGGGGTGATGGCCTGAAGGCAATGTGAGAGAATAGGATCGAGTGGAGAGTGATTGGAGAGGAGGTTGGAAACATCAGTGGGGAGAATGTTGGGTATTGCTTGGAAGGAGGCATAATGGGTGGCAGCGAGGGTGAGAACTGACTGCTGAAAGTGACCATCCTATGCTGAAAATGTTGGGAAAGTCATCAGCAGATGGAGTGGGGGGTGTTTCGGTGGAGGAGGGTTAAGAAGAGAAGTGAAAGAAGAGAGAATGTGTCAGTGGTGCTGTTAATTCTAGTCTGATAGAACTTTAATTTAGCGTTGATGGTGGCCATACTTAGCTAGGTCTGCCTGAGCGTTTCGGCTGTCCTGAGGTCGGTCCATTAATTGCGGTGTATGGTCTGGAAAGCCAGGGACAGTAAGATGTTTTGCATGCAGGCCTGGAAGAGAAAGGACAAACATTATCAATACTGGAAGACAGAGTTGAACATAGGGTGTCTGTGGCCATGTTGTTGTCAAGAGAAGAAAAGTGGTTGTGAAGAGGAAAAGCAGAGAAGACCATGGAAGAAAAATGTGTAAGAGAGAGGGAGTGGAGGTGTCGGTGGAAGGATACATTGAGGGAGGAGAAGAGAGAAGCAGCAGATGGAACTGAATGGAAAAGTGGTCAGATGTGTGTAGAGGAGTCACAGTTGCAGTTGTGTGACAGAACACGGTCAAGCAGATTGCCAGCCTTGTGAGTGGGTGGGGTGTGGAGCCGTGTGATGTTGAATGAGGAAAGAAGAGTGAGGAAGTCAGTAGTAGGAGGGCTGTCCAGGTAGATGTTCAGGTACCCAAGAATTAAAAGTGGGCTGCCTTCGTCTGGGTGGGAAGAGACCACTCCATCCAGGTCATCAAGGAAGATCTCGAGCAAACCTGGAGAGCGATAAACAACAACAGTGGTCATGTTAATGGGGAGGGAGACAGTGATAGCATATAATTCAAGGGTAGCGAAATTGCTAATATTACCCAGAGGGGTGAATTTTCAGTGCTTTAATGTAAGAATTGTGGCACTGCCACATAAATGCCATTTGATTTGCTTTTGTCTCTTAGCCAGCCTCATTGTCAACCCTGTAGCTGCCTATGCACCTTTTAATATGGTGGTTGGGGTAGAAGAGGAAAAAAAATATCGGGCACATTGGGCAGACGGTTGTAAAGAAGACCTTGGGGAGGTGTGGTCTGTTGCTGTGGTTTCCATGGATTGTCAAGGAGAAAGGATGCCAGGATACAGTTTATATATATATATAAAAAAAAAAGGCTACGAAAGGCAAGAAGGGGAAAAATAAAAGAAAAGAGAAAAGATTTCAACACATACTGAAAAATGGGTCAACAAAAAACAAAATGGCAAACATTGACTATCCACGGTCAGAGTAAGGATTGCCTCGCCTGCTTATGGAGGTGGCCGACTCACTCTAAAGTATAAACGGATAGGACAGTCAGGAGAAATTAAAGTGGGTGAGATAAGGGTGATCCTTGCTAATCTGGGGTAGCGCATTTGGAGACTCTGGGGGGACAAGGAAAATAGACTAATATTACATTTTTTATTATTTTTCCTTTGTTATTTACATACTGTATTTGGGGATGTGGGGTAGGGAGGTGTGTTCACTAATTTTGTTTGTTGCCTTTTATCTTTGTATAGTTTTTTTTTTTTTTTAATATAAGATTAATCTAATAGTTATTTTCACCTTGTCTGTTTCTCACAGTTATTGTGCTGAGATTGTGTAATTTATATTAGTTATCATATCAGTATCGCAGGAGGGGTCAGAGGGCTTTATTAGGTTGACCTCCTATCCAACTCGCATACACCACATGTGGTGGTGACATATAGCTATATCGGCCAGGAAAGGTTGAAGTGTTATAGAATACCTGACCCCCCCCCCCCCACCAAACCCATATCCCTACCTGTGGAGTGGGAAAAGCTGAAGGCAAAGTAAAGTGCTGTCGGTGTTACTGTGTTTAATGGCTGAATCTTTGTCTCTGTCAGAGTCAGAGACCAAGCAATATAAAA
The DNA here is from genome assembly GCF_900747795.2 of Erpetoichthys calabaricus. Lineage (NCBI taxonomy): Eukaryota > Metazoa > Chordata > Cladistia > Polypteriformes > Polypteridae > Erpetoichthys > Erpetoichthys calabaricus. The sequence continues at coordinate 341,441,582 of NC_041394.2, read as the reverse complement.
CGGTGGTATTCTTGGTTCCAACCCAGTAAGGAATTACCACAATTATGGAATACAGACATAAAAAACACATTTTTGACTCCTAAGAGCAGACACATTGACAGAGAAGTAGTGGAGATGACAAATGGAATATTTTAACAAAGCAGTGACGTTAAGATCAACATTTGAAAAAAGCATGTTGATATTTGCTTTCTTATCTTTAACCCATTGTACAATTATACCTGAGCAAAACCTGATACAACCCGCTTATGATTTTATTTATGTATGGATCTGTGTGTATATATATATATATATATATATATATATATATATATATATTTGAAATTTCTAAGAGCAAACCAGGCCTAATTGGTGCCACTCTTAAGCCGAGATAATTAGAAAGGGTTAGTGGCAGGAAAGGTAAAACTTTAGCCAAAACCTTAATGATGGAATTAATCCAAAGAAGAAGAGCATTGGTTTTGAATTATTTTTCATAATTTACGTATTCTTCAGGGCGGCACGGTGGTGCAGTGGGTAGCGCTGCTGCCTCGCAGTTGGGGGACCTGGGTTTGCTTCCTGGGTCCTCCCTGCATGGAGTTTGCATGTTCTCCCCGTGTCTGTGTGGGTTTCCTTTGGGCGCTCCCGTTTCCTCCCACAGTCCAAAGATATGCAGGTTAGGTGGATTGGCGATTCTAAATTGGCCCTAGTGTGTGGGTGTGTTTGTGTGTGTCCTGCAGTGGGTTGGCACCCTGCCCGGGATTGGTTCCTGCCTTGTGCCCTGTGTTGGCTGGGATTGGCTCCAGCAGACCCCCCCGTGACCCTGTGTTCGGATTCAGCGGGTTGGAAAATGGATGGATGGATTAATGTGATTCAGTTCCACACAATTTGTTGTTAGAACCCCCCAGAAGGCGGGGCCACTCTGATGTCACTGTTGCTGACTCCTCCCACTGTCTTTATGTGGTGGCTAGAGTGAGGAACCCAGCAAGTGGATCATTGTGAGTTGTAATTTTGGAAATATTAAAAGAATGCAATACTTACATATGTTCTGGCTCTTGATTTTTTTTTTTCACTTCAGTTTTTGTATTTTTTTTTTTTTTTTTTTTTTTTTTTTCATATATCAGACTTCTCTTGGATTGCCTTTGGAGGCAAATAATTTTTTCCTCTCTTTTTGCTTTTCTGTGAATTTTGCTACATTTTTCTATTTTTTATTTGTAATGCATTTTTTCCTTTCTGAAGACTATTTGTGGAACTTGTTTGTCATCGTTTGTTTTCCTCTCTCTAGTGAGGCATTTTTGTATACTCTGGTACTTTTTACAGTCATTTTGAACTTTCAAAACTATCTGCCATTTTTGAAGTCTGCTAGGCTGGAAAGCCGACCAGGTTCAAGCTGGTCTAAAACAAGCCTCTTTTTGGACCAGCCAGTGAAGGTCTAGACAGCTTTGTGGTCATTTTTGCCCTATTTGTGTCCTCCGGTCACAACAGATTGCCAAAGTCAGAAGTGCTACCATGAAAAACTCTTGAGGGTGCTACACACTCAAAAATTAGAGAACACTAGCACTGAATGTCCGAAAGGTGCCAATATCTAAACGAATGACAGCCTGAATCTACCATCCCTCTGGTCAGCTTGTCATTTTGTTAATTTTATTGTCTGTCTTGTTTCCACAGTCTCCGCCTGCTGAGAGCTCACCTGAACTTTAATGAAAAAAAGTCTATCTCCCACTCGGATCATAAAATCTCAAGATGAGTAAAGATGACTTGAAAGAGAAGTGTACTTCAGTAATGTCCAAGAAAAGAAGACATGATGAAGATGTTGATGCTCTGCATGGTGAGAAACTTGGCAATGTTCTTCTTGAGTTAAAACCTAATCCAAAACTTTTTTTAAAGTCACATAGTTTATAGAGAATGCTGTGTGTTTATTTGTTTTAATACCATTTGATTTTGTGGATGTACTGTACACGAGATTGATTGACAACTAATATTAGCTAATTTACTGGCATTTTGATTTTTATGTTTCATTGTCTGCTGTTTTCTCCGATACAATTTTGGATTCTGTTTACCACCAAGAAACTGGGCACTGCTTTTTACAGTTCTCTTCATGTGCACTGGAGCAAAGCTTATATGACATTTACTGTATGTGTGTTGTGGCGTTGTTATATCAGCTATTGAGGGATTTCAGACCCAGGATACAAAATGAAGAGGAGATGAAGGTAGTGGTGGTGATTATTGAGACTAATCACTTGTCTTTGTTGAATTGAGCAGAACTGAAAACAAATTATTAAAGGTGTGGTTAACTTGGGAAGACCCCACATTGTACTTTGAGTGCTTTCTAGGTTGATTGCATGAATGTGGTGACACTTACCCTGGAGAAAGTATTGTAAATATTGAAAGGGGGGCTGATCAAACCTGACTCAAACTTGGCCAAAGGTGTGGACCTCATGACTTGCCGCCGATCTGGGATTTTCATCCTTGATTGTCGTTGATGACATTGAGTGTTGTTGCAGTGCTATTTATATTCCATCATACTTACTGTTGTGGTAAATAATCAATCAATCCTTGACACACAGAGGTTTGGGACAGCTTCCCATATACTTGAAAAGTGGCTGCAAAATTTGAAGAGAGGTTGAGAAATTGGTCTTTACAGACAAGAGTCCAAAACAGAACTGTTTAGGTTGGTAAACATGGCGGATTTATAATGGAAAGGCAGGAAGAAGAGGGATCATGGGACCAGAACTGGAAATGAGGTAATGAGGTTGCAACTTCTTGAAAGGTGGAACCAGAAGTAACATCTTGTGGAGCTGAATTTCCCACATTTGGTTTGTGGGGAGATAAGAGAAAAGGATTAATGCACTCGGCCACCCCCTGGTCAGATTGAGAATTGCCTTCTTTTCAGCCCTTTAGCTGCCTCCCATGCGCATTTGTGTGACACTCTGAATAGATGACACCAGCATGGAGTCAGTATAGGTAGCCTTATCAGACAGACCTCTGACCCCTGAGCCTCTTCATTTTTGTCTTTTCTGTTTTCCTTCAGGTTTGACACAAACGTTTCCTCAAGTTATAAAAACGTTCTCTCATGGTGATCTCCACATGATCACAGAATACTACAAGCCCTTTCTCACCTATGTGATTGAACACGACATCATGCGTATCTTGGAAAACCTGGTAACCAAGCACATCCTCACCACTGATGAGGCCAAGGTAGGCGAGTCTAACTGTTAGTGCCACGAGCAGGGAACTGAAAAGAGCTACTAAACTTGAGGGAATCGTCAGAGACTACCCAATCCTCCATAACAGAACTTCCTTTCATTGTTACGTTATCAAACAAGACTCCACTGTTTACCTTTTAACTGAGCCTCTGGTCACTTGGTTGTCTTTCAGAGTTTCAAAGCCAAAGAAGAAAGTGAGGGACAAGCAGCTGTGGAGGTCTTCATCAGTGACCTAATGAAGATGGATAGCATAGTGCTGGTGAGGCTGTGGGAAGCACTAGCTGAAGAAATCTCAAGATTTCCATCACCAAACCTGAGCAAAATACTGATGGAGGTGACAGAGCGGGGTGAGCTAATAGATAGATACTTTATTAATGGATTCTTGCATACAAACACAAGGAAGGGGAATGGAGGGAGAGACTCGAGAACACAAAACACAGCGTTACCGTCTGTGCACCATTTGACACACGCCTGCCATGTTCACCACTTACGAAGAGATACCTACGTGATGGCCTAGAACACCAAAACATTGAGTTTCTAAATTCCTCTCTTATGTATCTGTTGAAGTCTTTAAAGGGGTGAGTAGTCACACCATATTGATTTAGTATCTGGTGTGGTGCTGACACCTAAATGTCATCTCTCATGACTGCACATCTGACTTGCATGTTGCCCTTCTGCACTTTATAATGTTGTCCTTCTACACTTTATAAGCCTACAGATCAGCTGGATCTTCAGTAATAATATATTTTGTTCCTACTTTTACTGGGAGTCACAGATTTGTTTTCCACCACCCCTGATCTTCTCACCCACTTCATGTCCATGTGTGTAAACCTTTTGGTTTGTTTGTTTTTATTTGTTATTCAAGGATTGACAGACCCCTGGGTGGTGCTGATCTATCTTTGTTTTTCCAGAAGTTTCACCCTCAGATTCCCCTTAGGCCTACATGCGAGTCCCTGTTTTCTCCAGTAACACACCTTGTGCTCTCTTCAGCATGATACTCACAATATGTCTGCTATGCCCGATGCTGTGTAGCTGGTCATTTTCTGTGTCTTCTTTCCTGAACAGTAAATTTTCAAGCTTCACAACATGGACACACGTATTACTGGCCCTCTCTCTTTCTTTGGGCATTGACATCTTCTTGTAGCCTCATAAACTTCATGTTACCTGCAGTCTGTTTATTTTTCCTGTTGTGTTTCTGGGTTTATACTTCATTGTGCAATTTCATATACTTGTGTTAATCTACCCTGTCTCATTTGTCTCTGTTGTTGTTTCTCAAGGACCAGAGCTGTTGACGGGCATCGAGGCCAGTTTAAAATCCCCTCCTATTGATGCACATATTAAAGGTAACCCCACTGGTCTTCTATCTCTGGCCATCAGCTTATCCATTCTTCTGCTCCTTAATTTTCTCACTTGTTTTCATTGTGACTTGCAGACCTCCGTGATTTGCACAGAGTTGGTGTGTTACAACCCACAAGACCTCTGGAGGATCAGGGTTCTCATGGATATCCACACACTACTGCTATGGGCTCTGAGAGTGGATACACAGAGCTGATGGTTAATGACGGTTACATAAGGACCTACAGTGAAAGGTACCATGAACTTGTTAAGATAGGCAATGATGATGCAGAGCCAGTGGAAAAACGGACAAATGAGAAATGTGACCAAGTCTGGATGAAACAGCTTTTTAGAAGAAGTCCAGGAAGTGACACTACCCCTCACATTGTAGTGGTAAGTGGAGTAGCTGGAATTGGTAAGACCACCATCGTCCAGAAGATCATGCTTGATTGGGCCAGAGGCACTCAGTACCAAAGATTTGCATTTGTGTTCTTGTTTAAATTCAGGGAATTCAACCTTTTAGACATGGAGACAGATCGACAAATGTCTCTGACCAGGCTGATTGGAAGGCACTATAAGTATCTCGGTGACCCAAAACTGAGAGAAATCCTACAGAAACCAGAATCGCTCCTTTTTATATTTGATGGACTGGATGAGTACAAACACAAACTAGACTTCAAACAGGAACAACTCTGCACAAACCCAGATGACCCCTTTCCTGTCCACATCCTGGTCACCAGCCTGGTCAGTCAGGCATTACTGAAGGGCTGTTCGGTCCTGATAACAAGCAGACCAACAGCTTTGGAGATGCTGGATATGCAGAGAGTTGATTACTTTGCAGAGATCCTGGGGTTCTTTCCTGAGCAAAGACTGATATACTTTAAGAAGTTCTTTGGTGACACTGATCTGGGCACCGAAGCTTTTCGGTATGTGGAGGACAACACCACCGTTTACACCATGTGCTTCAACCCCTCATACTGCTGGATGATTTGCTCTGCACTGAAGAGCCACTTCATGACACCTAAAGAATTACGAGGCACCACCCCCAGAACTGTCACCGAGGTCTTTGTCATGTTCATTCACAACATCCTTAGCAATTATAAACAAGAGGCCGAGGACCAGCGGGGGATTCTTGTCAAACTGGGGAAAATGGCTTATTATGGAGTGGAGAATAGGACTCTTGTGTTTTATGACAAATTTGAGATGTCTACCTTTGGTCTCCAGCTAGTCCTCTCCTCCCCATTCCTCAAAGAAATCTTGGAGAGGGAAAGCAGTCTGGATCACACAACATACACATTCAAACACCTCACCCTGCAGGAGTTCATGGCTGCCTGCTCCTTCTATCTTGATCCATCAGGGGACATTGAGGAGCTTTTTGTGAAGATGGACACCTGTAAAGATGGCCGGTTTGTGATTTTCACTCAGTTCTTGGTAGGATTGACCAGGCCTTCTGTGCTTAAAACACTGGGGGGGATCCTGGGGGAGTTGGAGAGGAAAACAGAAAAGCGGGTACTGGAGTGGGTGAAGAAGAAAGCTGAAAAGATACTATGGAGTACAGATGCAAATGACGATCAGCTAATAGTGTGTCAGTGGCTCTATGAGACTCGGAATGAGAACTTAATCAGAGAAGTCATTGGGAAGGATTTAAAGTTGGACTTTAGTCATAGGGGTTTATCCCATCTGGAATGTGATTTGATGAACTCTGTCATTGGCTGCTGCGGAGAACTCGAGGAACTTGACTTGTCATACACGCTTCTTACCCCAGAGTTCTTCAGAAGACTGGCACCGTGTCTCATCTGCTGTAGAAGCATCAAGTGAGTAATCAAACCTTCATGAATTTAGTTTTGCTGTCTCTTAGCAGAGGATTGTCATTATTGTGTCTATAGTAGGTGGCATCAAATCTACAAATAGGTTGTGTTCAGTGTTAGGAAATGCAATGTGTAAAGATTGTTCTGCTTAGAGTTCCACCTCAGAGCGACAATGAGATGAAAAAAAACTCAAATTGTACTCACTCAGCATACGGTCAATGTCAGGCTCTGCTGGGGGTAAAAGTTGAGATGTACTTTCTTACCCTCTCTTTGTCTCTCTGCCTTCTTTGTTAGCCGAGGTGCTCTCAGTACTCCAGCTATTGTCTTCTCCCAGTTTTGTCAGAGTTTGGATGGGTTGAAAGTTTTACACAGCAGCAAATTATAGTTCCCTGGGCTGAGCAGGTGCTCCAGGGTGTCTTGGGCAGGTTATTTTGGTTTCATTTATCTTTCACTAGCCGCCCCTCATGGCTCCGCCCGTGTAGTAGTGAAACAGGACAAACTTTAAACATCCGCTAGCTAAGCAGAAGCAAGGTACGCTCCAAACCGTAGAGGCAGACCGACTCCCCACTCCTGACTTCATGCTTTCCCCTCTCCTCGGACCGCAGCCTCTGTCTCGGATTAGTGCAAACCTATTGCTCCTTCAAGGGAACTATGATTCTTAGCGCAGTTAGAGAAGTTGCAAAATTAACCAGAATGTTCAAGCAAATTCTAAAACAAAAACCCGATCTAAATCCGTTAAGTAGTTCTCTCATTTGGTAGCTAAGTGGAGGGTAAGGTAGACACTCTAAGGCTGCAGTGTGAGGGAGGAGTGCCTCAGCCTGCTGCGTGTCTCTCGGATTTGCGCAAATAAATCGGTACCGCAAACGAACTTTGATATTTAGCGCGATGAGACAGGTCACAAAATCAACTGGAATGTTGGAGCAAATTCCAGAAAAAAAAAACCTGATCTAAATCCATTAAGTAGTTCTCTTGTGTAAAGCAGACAGACATACGGATAGATGTTGGATTTTATATATATATAATATATATATATATATATATATATATATATAAATATTTTTTTTTTTTATTATTAACATTTTTCCTTTACTTTTGTGAACTCTTGACCATGTCAGTTTTTATTTTTGGCGACGACTTTTAGGTTTAATTTTGAAACAATCATTGCACTTTATATCTTTTGTTTTATACTTGACTAATGGCTGTTCATTGAAGATTATGGAATTTGTGCCATGTGTACATAGCACAGGGATTGTAGAAACATGAAGATGTTCTCCTGAAAGACACAACAGGCCTGTTTCTGCTCTAGCTGTTCATAGACAGTGGTGAATGTTAGAGAACTGATTCTCTGTGTACTGCCTTGAAGTGCACAGCATTTATTTTTATTAAATAAACGCAGACATGCACACTCACTCAGGTTTTGTTGCCTATCTATTTCATTCCAAGTGTTTCTTTCTGCCTTTCTAATTAATTAATTATGATTCAGATCTTAAAGCAGTGAGGATTTAACTGAAAGGAGCACCTCACTCTGCCCATAGCTCTCTTATCACGTCCTTTTTTTCTCTTTTCTACAGCCTAACTGATTACGCGGTCTCGTCTGAATGTTGCTCGGCTCTCTCCTCGATACTCTCTGATGAAAACTCACGACTGACTGAGCTGAAGCTGTTTGAGGATCCGTTGGAATATTCAGGAGTGGCTAAATTGTGTGAGGGGCTGAGGAGCACAAACTGTAAATTGGAGAAATTGAGGTGAGTAAAAGAAACTTCTCGGATGGTTGCGTCTGCTTACCCTTAATAGCCTAGCCAAAACACAACTGAATTTTGAAAGCATCAAGTCTACACAGAAAGGAAATTCATCAACTGCACTTACAGAATTATAGGCTCATTCACCTGCATATCTGTAAGTGTAACGTGAATGGCTACAGGTATTGAAAGGCACTGAAGAAATAAAAAATATAATGTTGTGTTCATCCTGCTGCCAGCTTTGTCCAGGAGGGAAGTAAGCCTTGTGGATCAGATCGATGATGACCTATTTCACTCCAGTGTTTGTCTGATAGGCAAACTGCAGTGAGTCCACATGTTCTTTCACAAGAAGGCTTTTATTGTCAAAGACCATTGTCCTCATGATATGGGACATGAAGGCAACTGGTCTGTAACAATTAGGTGAAGTGCCTGCCTTATAATACAGGATGTTTTCCACCACAGAAGAAGACTGAACAGGTAGTAGAGTTCACCACAAAGTTGGTTAGCACAGGCCTTAAGAACTCAAGGACTGACTCCATCTTTTCCTGTGAGTAGCTTCCTCCGTTGTCTCCATACTTGGTCATCAATTATGGACAGCCAGTACTGGTGACCAAAGGTGGACTCATTACTGGCTCTACCATATTGATGTGGTAGGAGTTACTGAAGCAGTTGTCGGAAGTGAGGAGAGTTAACTTGGTTAATCAATTATCTGTTTGGCTTTCAGCAATGCTGGCAATTAATTAAATAATTCGGTACGGGTCCTACTTTCTTTACCTTGCCCTTCTCTTTTGTAGGATGCGGGTCGCTGGACTTTATACTTCTATCAAGGTAACTGAAGCACACTCGTTTTAATAGATGGAATAATACAGTTTATCGAAAAACGCTTCATCTCTATCCTGGTGGTAACAGCTTGATGTCTAACATCAGGCTTATAGATGGGGGTAACATGGATCAGATTGTGGTCATATTTCTGCCCAAATTCACATTTAAAGTAAATATTTTCAAGAAGTGCAACCAAGCTAAGGAGAGTGCATAGTGCAGAAGTGTAAGGTATTGTTGTATGTTTACACAGTTTAAGTATAAACGATTTGTAACTCGTTTGATTTACATTATACGTTTGCAGTGAAGTTGTTTTTTTGCCATGGCTAGATTGTCAAATCTGTTTTTTTTTTTCTTTCTTTCCTTCCTCCTTCTCCTCCTGATTTACATAACAGAAATCTCCCAATTCCCATCTGATGGCTAACTGAAGCATGAACTGCCTGATTTAATGGCAGGACTCATAAATGTCATTACAACTAAATGTCTGTAGGGCAAATTTTATTTGTGGCAAAATGGTGCCATGGAGTTCTAGTTGTGTGGTACACTCAATAGCAGGATCAGTTGGGAAGTACAGATAAGTAATGTATATGGAGTTAAGTAATTTCTGTAGAGAAAGAGAGAATATTCTGCACATGTTGGACAAAAGATATCAATGGGAATTCTACAAAAGTGTCGGAGCATTCTACATCGCTCTCCAGTCATACTGGTTGTAGCTACCCAAAGGTGGCTGCTGTTATGCTGTGAGCAAAGAGTTTAAGAAATTCATCCAAGGCCAGTGCTTTTGCTTGCTGGCTGTCAATGCTGAGGAGAATGATGTCTGCCAAGGCAGTCATCATCCATGGTTGAGCTCTGTGACTTTTTACAAGCTTTAAAGTGGAGATTCTGCACTCGCACCCAGTATAACTCCATAGCAACAGCTGCAATCTTGCACAAATGAAAAAGATCATCGTAGACTTAACAATCTCTATCAGGCCTCCGTGATTCTCTTGTCCATTTGTTTATGAGGAGAGCATCCAGCTGCAACATGGGATTAAGGACCTGTCTTATTGAGACAGTTTTTCAGAATTAAACCTTAGTCTTGATCAGAAGAGAGTGTTAGGGGACCTAATCCTGGTCTTCAAAATTCTCAAAGGCATAGGTAAAGTAGATCATCAGAGTTCTTTCATATTAACGGTGAATCACATACTGGAGGACACCAGTGGAAATTGTGCAAAAAAGTGCTTCTTGGGTTCAGTCCTTGGTGCAAGATTGTGGGAACCCGGAACAAACTATCAAGACATGGGGTTGAAGCAAAAACCTTTACAACCTTTAAGAAGTGTCTGGCTGAGACGTTGGGATAAATGAGTGACAAATGGACTCGATGGTCTCCACTCGTTTGTCAGATTCTCTGTGTATTTAGGAATGAGCGAAGATGATATAGGATTTTATGTTGGCAAAACTTGTTTTGTGTAGCTGGGATCACAGCTTACAACATTTATGGCCAAATTGGTGAGGGATAAGTGTAATTCACTTGTAAGGCAGTGTACCCCCTGGTGGCTTTTAGCGAGTAGGTTTCAGGCTCCACCTGCACGCAGTCATATTTTAGAAATGTGGAGTCGGGATTTGTGGGTTATGTTTTTTCCTTTCTTGTGTTCCATTTGTTTATTTGTATTTTTTTTTTCATGTGTTTATGTAATTTCTATTATTCTACGTGTAAGCTGCTGTTCTCTTAGGTCCCTTGTGTCCTGTGGGTGGTACCTTAAGGGGCATGGCCATCTTAGTCACTGTTGCTGGCTCCTCCCTCTGGTTACTTACAGTAAGTTGCCCAGATAGAGGAGTCAGCAGTCTCTTCTGTTCTTTGATGGACTAGTATTTCTGGGTTTTTTTTTTTTTTTTTTCCTTCTGTTTTTGATTTTTGCCTCCAGTTTGTGGATTTGAGCTTTGTTTGCCTCAGATTGCTCTTTTAGGCTGAACCTTTTGATCTTTTGAGCAGTTTTTGCATTATTTCACCTTTTGTGTATAAACATTATAAAGATTCTTGTGGGACTTGTCTCAATGCAAGCCAGAGTTTTACCATTCTCTCCCTTGTGAGACATTTCTTGTATGTTTTGGAACATTATGGTATTTTTAAACTGTTAAAACTAGCTTCAAAGCTTTGGCCCTAGGTGGGCCAAAGCCTGCTGGGAATATTGATGGACAGGTGATTTCTGGACAGGCCAGAGAAAATCCCGGCCTGCTTCAATGTACAGTAATCCCTCGCTATATCGCGCTTCGCCTTTCACGGCTTCACTCCATCGCGGATTTTATATGTAAGCATATTTAAATATATATCACGGATTTTTTGCTGGTTCGCGGATTTCTGTGGACAATGGGTCTTTTAATTTCTGGTACATGCTTCCTCAGTTGGTTTGCCCAGTTGATTTCATACAAGGGACGCTATTGGCAGATGGCTGAGAAGCTACCCAGCTTACTTTTCTGTCTGTCTTGCGCTGACTTTCTCTGATTCTGACGTAGGGCGTGTGAGCAGGGGGGCTGTTCGCACACCTAGATGATACGGACGCTCGTCTAAAAATGCTGAAAGATTATCTTCACATTGCTATCTTTTGTGCAGGTGCTTCCTGAAGCGACATGCTGCACGGTGCTTCACATACTTAAAAGCTCGAAGGGCACGTATTGATTTTTCTATCTCTCTCTCTCTCTCTCTCTCTCTGCTCCTGACGGAGGGGGTGTGAGCTGCCGCCTTCAACAGCTTTGTGCCACGGTGCTTCGCATACTGAAAAGCCAAACAGCCCTATTGATTTGTTTGCTTTTGTCTCTATCTTTCTGACAGTCTGTGCTCCTGACACGCACTCCTTTGAAGAGTAAGATATGTTTGCATTCTTTTAATTGTGAGACGGAACTGTCATCTCTGTCTTGTCATGGAGCACAGTTTAAACTTTTGAAAAAGAGACAAGTGCAGCTGCTTCCTGAAACTGCACGGTGCTTCGCATACTTAAAAGCTCGAAGGGCACGTATTGATTTTTGACTGAAAAACAAACTCTGTGTCTCTCTATATCTCTCTCTCTCTGTCTCTCTCTCTCTCTTTGTCTGCTCCTCACGGAGGGGGTGTGAGCTGCCGCCTTCAACAGCTTTGTGCCACGGTGCTTCACATACTTAAAAGCCAAACATTGATTTGTTTGCTTTTCTCTGTCTCTGTGACATGATCTGCTCCTGACACACTCCTTTGAAGACGAAGATATGTTTGCATTCTTTTAATGGTGAGACGGAACTGTCATCTCTGTCTTGTCATGGAGCACAGTTTAAACTTTTGAAAAAGAGACAAATGTTTGTTTGCAGTGTTTGAATAACGTTCCTGTCTCTCTACAACCTCCTGTGTTTCTGCGCAAATCTGTGACCCAAGCATGACAATATAAAAATAACCATATAAACATATGGTTTCTACTTCACGGATTTTCTTATTTCTTATTTTTGCTCTGGAACGCAACCCCCGCGATGGAGGAGGGATTACTGTACACCCTTTTCTTGTCAGTCCAGGTTACAGAATTGGTACTCATTTGAGTAAAAGCATTGCTACCCCATAGCTCCTTAGGATAGTGTCCGAAACCTCACCTCTGTAACTGTCTACATTAGGTCCTGATGATGCTAAAAACAATAAAGGAAAAAAGATCAATTTTTAAAGCATCCTGGTGACAAGATTAGAAATGTTTACTGGAAAGACCAAGATAAATTACTTAAGGAGCACCTGTCTTTACCTCAACAGACTGTGTTACTGCTTTTTCACCTCTGAATGTTGCTCAGTTCTCTCTTCAGTCCTGTCTTCTCCACACTCACGACTGACTGAACTGTGGCTGGACTACAATGACCTGGAAGTTTCAGAAGTGGATCAGCTGTGTGAGGGGCTGAAGAGCAAAAATTGTAAAATAAAGAAACTGAGGTGAGTGAACAAGGAGTGAGAGTGTAAGAGTGAGTGGTGATTTTCATGGATTTCATTCTTCATAGATCTGAATATAAAATGGGATAAAAAGCTATGTTTAAAGTATACTATGCTTATAAGTTATCAGATTTAAGAGAGATTTGCTGCTTTTTATTTTCATTATTTTTTCACACGTATATCAGAAGTTTTGCTGTCACTCATTCTTGGTGTGACATTTCCTGTCTCTTTATCTCCACAGCCTGGTTCAATGTGATCTCACCCCTGGATGTTTGACGGCTCTCTCCTCAGTCCTCTCTTCTCCACACTCCCAAATGACTGAACTGGACCTGTCTGCCAATCGCTCGAGTGACTCGGGAGTGACAGAGCTGTGTGAGGGACTCAAGAGTGAAAACTGTAAATTGGAGACACTGAGGTGAGGACACAAGGATTGTGTGTGTGGGTGTGTGTGTGGTGAGTTTATGGATTGAATTCTTTCAGCTTCATAGATCTGAATATTAAAGGCATATGGAATAACAGACCCTATTTAATGTATATGTGGTAACTTCTGGCCAGACTACAATGTAACCCAAGTTGGCATGTGTTCCAAATTAAGTTGTTTCTTATACATGAGCACAACTGGTTTTGACCTTCACTCTCAGTCACTCACCATCGCTTTACTTTTCTCTTTCCATTTCCACAGCCTGTCTGGTAGTCTCGCCTCTGAATGTTGCCCAGCTCTCTGCTCAGTCCTGTCCTGTACACACGCATCATTGACTAAACTGGACCTGAGCAGCAACAAGCTGGAGGATTTGGGAGTGAATCAACTCTGTGAGGGGCTGAGGAGTGAAAACTGCAAATTAGAGAAACTGAGGTGAGGAGACAAGGAGATAGTGAGTGTGTGTCTGCGTTTTAATTCTGGCAGCTTCACAGATTGGAAAATTCAAGATGTGGAATGAAAGGCCAAGTTTAAACTTTATGTGATGACTGCAGTGTCACCAGAGTGGTTTGATTTACTGAATGGAGTTTTTATTGTATTGTATGCATGCACAGTATCTAGCCATCAAATAGTTATCTGTCTGTCACTCTTGTCTGTCTGTGCTCCATCCGTCCGTCCATCCAAGCAAGCAAGCCAAAAATCCCTGTTGGGGGCATCTCTATCACAGATACATAGATAAGAAAGGCAGTATAAAATTCATAAATTGATGGGAAAGGCAGTATATGATAGATAGATAAGGCACTGTATGATAAATACATGGATAGAGTGCCTTATCATTTATATATCCTACAGTGCCATTCCATGTAGATGATAGGGCACTCTGTCTCCTCCATCTATCTATCCATCTCTTTTTTATAGTGCCTTTCCTACTCATATATTCATCCATCCATCCTGGTCTGGTCTACTCTTTTCCTGAGGACATTCGAATTGTTGCCGACTTTCACTTTCGATCTTCCCCTCCTCTCTCTTTATCTCTACAGCCTGGTCTCATGTCATCTCCCCTCTGGATGTTGCTCATATCTTTCTTCAGCCCTCTCTGCTCCACATTCACGACTGACTGAGCTGCAGTTGGACTACAATGACCTGCAGGATTCAGGAGTGGATCAGCTCTGTGAGAGACTGAGGAGTGAAAACTGTAAATTACAGAAACTAAGGTGAGGAGACAAGGAGTAAGAATTTGTGTGTGTGTATTTCTTTAAGGAGATAATTGTAGCAGCTTCATGGATTGGAATATTAAAGGTGTGAAGTAAAGGTCATGTTCAAACTGTATGTGACGACTCCAAGTCAGACTACAGTGTTGTCAACATTTCCGAGTTGAGTTTTTAATTGCCAATTTTTACTGGAATATTAGCAATGGCAGTGGCCTTCACTCTCAGTCACTCTGTGTGTCTTCACTTCCTCTCTCTTTATCCCTATAGGCTGGGGTCTTGTAGTCTCACTTCTGGATGTTGTTCAGCTCTTTCCTTAGTCCTCTCTGCTCCACATTCTCATCTGACTGAGCTGGCACTGAATAACAATGAACTGGAGGACTCTGGAGTGGATCAGCTGTGTGTGGGGCTGAGGAATGAAAACTGTAAATTACAGAAACTGGGGTGAGGAAACAAGGAATGAGAATTGTGTGTGTGTGTATTAAGGATTTAATTGTAGCAGCTTCATGGATTGGAATATTAAAGGTGTGAAGTAAAGGACAAGTTCAAACTGTATGTGATGACTCCAAGTCGTCAACATTTGTGAGTTGAGTTTTTAATTGCCAGTTTTTGCAGGAATATCACCAATGGCAGTGGCCTTCAATCTCTATCACTCTGTGTGTCTTCACTTCCTCTCTCTTTATCCCTATAGGCTGGAGTCTTGTAGTCTCACTTCTGGATGTTGTTCAGCTCTTTCCTTAGTCCTCTCTGCTCCACATTCTCATCTGACTGAGCTGGCACTGAATGTCAATAAACTGGAGGACTCTGGAGTGGATCAGCTGTGTGTGGGGCTGAGGAGTGGAAACTGTAAATTACAGAAACTGGGGTGAGCAGATCAGAAGACATGGAGTTTGTGTGTGTGTGTGTATTTTTTTAAGGAGTTAATTGTAGCAGCTTCATGGATTGGAATATTAAAGGTGTGAAGTAAAGGTCATGTTCAAACTCTGTAACGAATCCAAGTCAGATTACAATGACTGAGCTGGAGCTGAGAATAAAGACCTGAAGGATTCAGGAGCGTGTCTGCTGTGTGAAGGGCTGAGGAGCAAATACTGTAAATTAGATAAATTGAAGTGAGTAAACCCTGTGTGTGTGTGTGTGTGTGTGAAAGTTGAGGCGAGCATGTGGTGGCATACAGAGAAGTGCGCCTTCCCTAGAGACATCTCACCATTGTATGATGGACTGTTGCCCTTTAGCTCCACTGGTTAGTAAACCAAGGCCCCAGATTTGCTGCTGATGGGTGGCATTCATAAAGCACAGGCAAATGGAGCTACTGACGGTGTCGCTCACACTCCTGGCAGCTGGCCTTACTAAGATCTGAACTTTGGATGTTTGACATTATAAGCAGCTAGACTTCCGTGTGTCAGCTGATGTTCTGCCGCCTTATCTGTGACAGCACTTACTGCACAGCAGTGAGGGCCACATCTTCACTGCATGCATCATTTAGCCTTTCTGAGTAAATTCTGGTCAAGACACCATTTTGTCTGTGGTGTCTTAATGCTGTATGCTTGCCACAAACAGGAGGTCTTTGGATTACAAATAAACGGTTTGATTTCAAGGAGTTGAAGGAGACCTCGGCCTGCTCTGTGGATGCTCTATGGATGCAACCGCGTGTGTGTGTGTGTGTGTGTGTGTGTGTGTGTGTGTGTGTGTGTGTGTGTGTGTGTGTGTGTGTGTGTGTGTGTGTGACTTCAGACTGGTTTGGCCCAGCCTCTCACTGCTATGCATGCCCCTGTACTGTTACATGGTGTAAAAAAGAATCGGAAAACACTGAAGAAATGAAGCTGAAGGAAAAGAACATGGATATAAATGGAGCACATCAGCAAGTAAGAAGAAAATGGAAATAACTGAGCAGGCCAATGAGTAGACAGCACAGCATTCTTCATTGACCAACAGGAAGAGCGTCTGTTTAACCCACTTTGTGTCAGGAAAGGTTATGTAAACCTAATGTGTGAGAAAATGAACCAAAACCCCTTGCTGATTGATTAACTTCAGGAGGCAGCAGAGGTATCTAACCGTCCAGAGTCCCACTGGTACTGGGATCCTGTTAGACTGCAGGTTTATGCAGTTAGAAAGTTTGGGTAAGAGATGTTAGAGACCAGGGTATCAAACAAGAATTAAGTGATGCTTGATGGGATTGTAATTCACACTTCTGTCTCCTATACAGGGTGAGTTATGTTCGGATCGGTGAGGAAGAGAAGAGGAACCTGAAGTTGCTAGAGGAGGAGCTGAACAGATCAGGGAGGCGGTTAGAGATTCATGTATGAGAGGAGCAGTTTTGTGATTTAAAGTGATGTTCCAGTGCCGGTACACACCATCCTCTCACTTCCTCAGATACCCTACTGGAGGTTTCCCTTTGGTCTTTTCTATTACTTTTTTGTTTTAAGGTTGTGACACAGAGTTGACCTTTGCCCCAAACCATAACTCCTTTCTGATCGTTTTCATCCCAGGCCCTCAAAGCCCAATGCCGACCTGAGAACTGATAGAGCAGTGTAGATGGCGCCACCCAGTGTCAGGCCTCCTCTTTACAGGATACATCTTACTTGCTCTGTGAAGGTAATTAGCAAGCACTCAGTCTTGCAAGCTTGACACAGGAGTGTGAGGTGATGACAAAAGGACACTTGGTCCTGCTGTCCATTATTATTGTGTCCAATCTCCCTGCGTCACGGGAAGGTGTGGCTCACTGCCTCATCAGTACAACTAAATAACAGAAAAGGATCAAATGTCTGTGCCATCGGGGTAATGAGGACTTTGTGTGTGTTTCCACATTAAAAGTAATAAATAACCCAAATATGAACAGTTTGTGAGGACCTGCTAAAGCCCCCTCACTTTCTGCACGTTTTTTTTTTTTTTTTTTTTTTTTTTTTTTTTTTTTTCTTCCCATCAATGCACAGACACCGTTAGGTTCCTTTTTTTGTGTGAATTAGGTTCAGATTGCTTTTACTATGAACCAGAAAGTATTAACATCAGAATCACATTGTTTTGGCCATGTATGCACACTTATTTTTTTTTTTTGACGATTCTTGCCAAATTTCCCTCTTGAGGACAAATTAAATATATATCGTTTCATTCTTGTTCCATCTATTTATCTATCATATAGTGCCTTTACTATCTATCCATCCATCCGCATATCAATCATATAGTGCCTTTACTATCTATCCATCCATCTGCATATCAATCATATAGTGCCATTCCTATCTATCCATCCATCCGCATATCAATCATATAGTGCCTTTACTATCTATCCATCCATCCACATATCAATCATATAGTGCCTTTCCTATCTATTCATCCGTAAATCAATCATATAGTGTTTTTTCAGTCATATAGTGCCTTTCCTATCTATCCATCCATCCGCATGTCAATCATATAGTGCTTTTCCTATCTGTCCAACGGCATATCAATCATATAGTACCTTTCCTATCTATTCATCCATAAATCAATCATATAGTGCTTTTCCAATCATATAGTGCCTTTCCTATCTATCCATCCATCCGCATATCAATCATATAGTGCTTTTCTTATCTATCCATCTATCTGCATATCAATCATATAGTGCTTTTTCCATCTATGATATGCAGATAGATGGAATCATATAGTGCCTTTCCTATCTGTCCATCCGCATTTCAAACATATAGAGCCTTACCCATCTATCCATCCATTACCCATCATATAGTGCCTTTCTTATCTATCACCTTTCCTCTATCTAGTTATCCATCAGCCATATTATGCCTTTCATATGTATCCATCCCTCCCATAGTGCCTTTTACTATCTTATCACATAACCTCTTTCCCATCCATCCAAGTATCGTGACATGACAAACATGTACATACCTATGATAAATTTACACATGTGTACAAAATGCAAGGCAGTGCAAGGAATTCTGAAGTATATACACTTTACCTCTATGTAAGAATATTGTGGGTGGTGGGGGGGGTGGCACATACCACAAGGACAACTAAATTAACCATTTGTGAGCTTGATGGCCTATGCAAAGAAACTGTTCTTCTATCTGCTTGTTTTGGTGTAGTTTATCCTGTACCACTTGGCAGATGAGAGAAGTTCAAAGAGGTGGTGTTCTGGCTGTGAGGGCTCAGTGTCAATTTTCTCCACCCGCTTTGTGACTCTAGAATAGTTGAGGCCCTGTAAGGTGGGAAGACTGGTGCCAGTGGTCTTTTCAGCAGACCTGACAGTTCCCTGTAGCCTGTGCTTGTCGTGTTTAGCTGCTGTTGCAAACCTCACTGTGACAGATGAGCTGAAAACAGACTTGATGATTGTTGTGTAGAGCTAAATGAACTGCTCCTGTGGTAGATTGAGCTCCCTCGGCTATCACAGGACATCCATCTGCTGTACCTTGTTCATTAGGGAGTCTATGTTGGTCTTTCATGTCATGTTCCCGGTGATTATAGAGGCCAGAAACGTGAAAGTTTCCACAACTGATACCTTACTGTTAAGTATTTAGAGGAGAGGTAATAACAGGGGGGTTCTCTTGAAGTTCAGTGTCATCTCCCCAGTTTTGAGCACATTTAGCTCCAGATTGATTCTCAGCGCACTAAAGAGCCAGCTGCTCAACCTCCCTTCTCTCTGCAGATCTGTCACCATTCCTGATGAGTATTGGTTGTGTTGTCCGCATATTTGAGGAGCTTGACCGAGAACGGGGGTCCTTCAAGGTGTAGTCTTCAGTATATAGGGAGAGGAGCAGTGGGGAGAGCACACATCCCTCAGGGGTACCAGTGCTAATTATACAGGGGGGGGAGGTGGGGCTAGAGGCGAGTTTCACCTGCGGTTTCCTATTTGTCAGGCGGAAACGGAAAGCTCCAGGAATGATTATGTTAAAAGCGGAGCTGAAGTCCACAACCATAATCCTTGCATAGGTCCCAGGGTCATCGAGATGCTACAGGATGTAGTGCAGACCCCCTGCTGGCTGCGGCATCAACTGACCTGTTTGCACATTTAGACAAATTTGGGGTCCAACAGGGGAACTGCAGTGATCTCCAAGTGAGTCTCTTGGAGGTTGTCATGATCGCAGATGTCCAAGCAGCAGGCCTATTCACATTCAGTCCAATTATTGTGGATTGTTTTGAGGGATTGGTATGATTGTGGCTTGTTTACAGTTTCACCCCATATAAAGATGGGGACCAGTTGATCAGCACAGATTTTATTTTATTTTTTTTAACATTTTATTAAAACCAAACAACATTCCATACAAGCAAGTCAAATTTTACAAAGCTAGGATCACAAGTCAGGATCAGCACAGATTTTCAAGCAGGAGGGTGAGACGCACCATCTGGACCTGCTGCTTTCTTGGTGTTTGGTCTTTTTGGAGATGCTGGGGCCAACGTGCTTGTGACACACTTTTTAAATTTTATTCATTAAAGTTCAATTTGAGATATTAAGACACTTCAACTTACATGTAAAAGCGCTGAACCGGTGCTTTCCGATCCTATCACTTCTCTCTGTGGGGTGGTGGTGGTTCTCGCTTGAAATTTGAATACTTCGAGCATCCATCCTACTCCTCATCAGCCAATTATGTCACACCCCAGAATGCTGACCGATGTCTGTCAGTCTTTGCCAGTTGGAGGACATACGGCATAGCTTTCTAACTAGTCAAAGACGAGGCTTGCAACCATTCACAGCAAATCAGAGGGTCCTTCACAGTCCAGTAGAGCCAACCTGGGTGCCGGACAAACGTCAAGCCATGGAAGTTTTGAGCTGTGTAAACTAGTGATGGTGGAAAGGATTGGTGTAAAGGACTCAGTTATTTTAAAAAAAAGTGTCAGAAGGTGTTTTGAAGCTTTTGACACTCGCCTCTCTAATGACCTGTCCTGGCTGTTTGTATTCAAGTTACAGACGTTGACAATAGAGAGAAGAGAGAGAACCCACCAGAGTAATAGCAATCCTTCTCATACTCCCATTAACTCTCTCAGTGGCAGTTCAAATCTGTGTTTGGTAGAATGTGAATCATCAACGAGATGTAAAAGTTATTTTGATGATCATGACAGCCAGGACTTAATACTGTGATGGTGTTTCAAAAAAATAAAAAAATTCAGCCGTGAGTGTCGGTATAGGGCGGCTTTGCATCCTCGGAACCAAGTTACCCGAACTATTCTCTAACATTTTCAGTCATTATTTACTGCTCTGATCTGTCTGATCATAAAATAGGTCATTACGATAGCAATCGACACGAAGAATTCATCATTAATTGTAGAGTTGCAGAATTTGGGGGCTCATCTTGAATGCCTCTTTCTCTTAAACGATTTGGCTCAAAAACTAATCAGCACATCGTCATCTCATAACAGGCTTAAGTTTTGAGTTTGGTATTTTTCCGACCATCCCCAAGAAACTGACACACAGACACACACCCATCATCGAGATATCAGTGTTTTCGGTGTCGGGGAACCCTAAAACATTGAGATCCGCGGAAAACCGATGATCGGAATTTTTGACGCATCTAAAGCTTTTGCTCCTCCTCCATAGATGACAGATTAGGGTGAGGGAGGGTGCAAAGCAACAAAATGAGCTTCCCTCTGTTCTTCTTGCACTCTTTGCTGCCATCTAGCGGGTTTAATCAAACCCAAACACTTGGGGCAAAATCATTTAACACCTAACAGTGGTGTCCACCTTCTACCTCCTAATATTGACAGCTGCCTTAAATGTGTTCAACTGGAACTTACAGTCACTAACAGCATTAATTTTTTAGCAAATATAATTTTAGCTCATACAGTACTTGTTATGGTGGACTGTAATGTGCAAGGAATAGAACACAGATGTTTGATATATTTGGGGTCGCACAAGTTCTATGCCAAGTTATTTTATTATCATTATTATTGTTTTACTATATACAGTAACTCAAATGCCTCTCACACAAATGCAGGCCTAACAAATCAAGACTGTGTAATTTATCCCTGCTCTTCCGTTTTAACTCGATGCTGCACATTCAGTGGATTCAGAAGGTCTTCGGACTCTTTCACTTTTAACACATTTTGCGGTTGCAGCCTTGTGCTTAACCTAAAGATTTTAACTTTTTTTTTTTCTCTCCCCCCAAATTGACCAGCACTCAATAGGGAGATAAGAGGATTTTAGTCATTTTTGCAGATTTATTTACAATTTAAAAAAGCTGAAATAACACACCAACACAAGCATTAGATCCTTTGCTCTTGGTGTAGTTTAAGCCCCATAGCTGGTGATTCCATCCTGGAGTCTTCTTGGGCTTGACAAGCTTCACACACCCGGATTTGGAGATTTTTCTTCTCTGCAGATCTGCTCAAGCTCTGTTAGGTTGGGTGACGTTTGTTGGTGGGCAGCTATTTTCACGTCTCCCTAGAGATGTTCCATTAGGTCCAAGTGCAAGAACATCCCCCAAGTTGAAGCCATCTCTGTGAGGTCTAAGCTTTGTGCTTGGAGTCGTCGTCCTGTTGCAAGGTGAAGCTTCAGTCCAGTCTGAGGTGTGGAGTGCCTTGGGCAGCTTTTCATTAAGGATATACAATATGGACATTGTTCTGTTCATCTCTCCATCAACCCTGTCTGGTCTCCCAGGCACTGGCACTGAACATCAACCCCAGTGCATTATGTTACCTCCACCATGCTTCACCACTGAAATGGTATTGCACAGCTGATGGCGCACTGCCTCGTTTCTTCTGGACGTGACTAATCTCGGTTTAATCCGAGCAGTGATTCTTGTTTTTCTCTCTCTCTCTGTCTGCTGGAGAGTCCTTTTTATGTACCATTTTGCAAACTCCAAGCAGACCACTGTGTCTCTTTTACAGATCCAAAGCTCTTGTCTGGCCACTCTGACTGGTAGAGTGTTGCAGTGATGTTTGTCCTTCTGGAAATTTCTCCCATTTTCACACAAGTTCACTGGAGCTCTGCCAAAGTGACCATCAGCTTCATGGTCACCTCACTTAGTAAGCCTCTTCTCCTATTGTTGCTCAGTTTGGCTCCAGAATTAGGGGTCATTCCAAACTTATTCCATTTAGGAGTTACTAGGAGGCTCTGCCTCCTGCTCACTTTGCTGGCCAACCCCCAGGTGGGCACTATGCACTAGCCTCTTCACGGCTCTGCCACTCATGTATGGGGAAGCAAATGTACAATTTAAACAGGTTTGTTATTTTCATGGGAATTGTTACGTATGCATAATAGAATGAACTATTTTATATTACAGCAAGTAATTAACCATAGTAAAAAATTAGTAAAACATAATAAATTGAAAGAAAATTGTTTCATGTTGCATTAGAGGTTGTCGTTGCATTATACGTTTTCATTCTGTTTGGCTTTGAAATTAACACGCAGATACTTTTTAAACTTAGTTTTTACTGAAGTTTTACAGAAAAAGTGTGTTTTTTAATTAACTTTTCATCAAGATCACATTGAAATTTGATTCCGTGTTTGGACTTACATCGTGACAATGCAACGTATAACTGCCCGTGAGTGAATATCGTTTCTTTCCCTCTAATAAATAAACAAACATTTTTGAATGTTTGTCCCTGTGATTTGTTAATTGTCATAGCAAAAGCTATTCTCACAGGAAATTGTAAACGTTTTAATACAAATGGCATATGAACATCTCATTTGGTGTCTGTTATCCATGGAAGATGTAAAATTTTAACAGGCAAGAAGAAAGGTAATGTAGTACATGTCAGAATTGTTCGACCAATTTTTACTACAACTAATCTTGTCCTATTGCATAGCCCATCACTCAGACATAAATTACGCAATAACAT
This sequence comes from Erpetoichthys calabaricus, assembly GCF_900747795.2. Taxonomy (NCBI): domain Eukaryota; kingdom Metazoa; phylum Chordata; class Cladistia; order Polypteriformes; family Polypteridae; genus Erpetoichthys; species Erpetoichthys calabaricus. The sequence continues at coordinate 341,418,409 of NC_041394.2, read as the reverse complement.
TACGTTACATCCTTCTTTCAACAGTAAGGTGGAAGACCTGATGCTGTTAACGCTTGTAGATATTCTACGGGATATTGTAAGTTGATGTTTTCATGTTCCTCACCATCACCACCAACTGCTTCAGCATAGTCTATTGATACACATTTAAATAATTTGCCATGTTACCAATCGACATTTTTGGCGTTTAATTTGTTTGACTTCGTTTCTCAGTGCTAGGATTGCCCATGTACTCATTTCTTCTGTTGATAACCCTTCAGGACATAATAAGTCTTCTTTTCTTTTACTGGGAACTTAAAGTGAGGAAAACATAAAAATTTATAAGAGCTGAAAGCACAGGAAGTGTGTCTGACCAAAGCATTCACAAGAATGAGAGGTAAGAGGACGGTGGGTGTGGGCCGTTACCTGTAAATGGTGGAGAGGAGGGCGGGACTTGAAAAAATCTCTTGGCCAAAGTCCCATCGCGTCTCAAGATTTTCATTTATAATAGAGAGATGTAGACCACTGTGCTCTTGGAAACCTTCAGTGCTTCAGATATTATATAATATATATTTTTCAAGCCTTGCCCAGATCTGTGTCTTGACATAATCTGGGGTCTGAGTACTACAGGTAGTTCCTTCAACCACCTGCTTGGCTCCACTGTCAGCTCTTGTATAGACAGGTGTGTCCTAATAATGTCCATTGTGGACGCTAGGGGTCACTATTGCCCCTTAACCCTTTAACCGCCAACTCCCTAAATATTCCCCACGCCAGGCGAAATCTGAACAATTTTCGTTTTTTTACTTTTTTACATTTTTTTTACATTTTTTACATTTATTCAAGCAGTATTGACCACTAAATGTTGTGCAAGTTGCCAGTGTATACACGAAATCTATAAATGTAACCTGAATTCTCAGCTAAGCAAAACATCTTGATACCAAACCGTGCCCTTTTCAATGGTAGATACTGTCGAAACTGTAAGCGGCCCTTCCACGACAATAAACTTTCATCAACTGCAACTGATGGTCCTGGCATGTAGGGCAACTGAAATGCTTCAAATAAATGATCAATCAAAGGACGTAGCTTGAACAAGTGGTCGCGGTTTGGATCTTTCTTATCTGGCTCGTTTCTGTTGTCATTCAAATGAAAGAATTTCAGCAGCAAAGAGAATCGGTTACGTGTCATGACAGCTGCAAAAATAGGTGTTGCATACATAGGATCTGTAGACCAGTACATCTCAATATCTGGTTTTCTGATTATTCCCATCAACATCAAAATCCCAATGAATTTTTTCATTTCGTTTTCATCAGTGTCTACCCAAGCACGAACACGGGAATGTGGAGGTAAATTGGGATTTTTCTCAATAAACTGTGCTGCATACAGATTTGTCTGATGAACAAAATGTCTGATCAAATCAGGTGACACAAACAGCTCATAAAACTGCTCAGCAGTGTAATTGTTTACATCAACAATAAAGCCACACGTTGCCTCAAACGAATGCAGAAAAGGTAGTTCACCACGGGCAGCAGCCCAGCTGAGATGCTGGGGATACACCCACTCAGCGCCGTCATCCGATGTGTCTTCATTCACAGTATCATGCAGCGCACGTTGCTGCTCATCACTGTCGCTAAAATCTTCTTCAGAACTGCTACAATCATGATCAGAACTGTCCAAAATCGCCTGCAAAGCCTCACTTGAAGTCAGTTTACGTTTCGCCATATTCACAGCTGTTACATGCGAATCACGTCACATGACTGGCCAAAACAACCACAGACTTGTCGAAATACAACGTAGTAATAATACCCACGCCAAACCGTCAGTTATACTACTTGCCAGGCATTCATATAACCACAGGCAAATGTGCCGGATAATTCCAGCAGTATGGCGTTAGCAATAAAACAACGGTGCCGGATATATCCGGCAGAGGGCGGTTAAGGGGTTAAACCCAACAACCAGACATGCAGGACACAGGGTAAAAGCACCAAGAAGTACTTTTAGTTGTTTTCTTCCTGCACAGCCACAGCCACAATCAACTAACACAATAATCACAATATTCCTCTCCTTTTTCTCCTCCACTCCTCCCAGCAAGCTTTGTCCACCTCCACCCGACTCTGGCTTGCTTGCTGGGTCTTCAGCAGTCCTTTAAATAGTCCTTGACCTGGAAGTGCTTCTGTTCTTCCTCCCACGTGATTTGCCAGCACTTCCAGGTCAGATGGAGAATTTCAGGTCTTTAATCAGCCCGGAAGTACTTTGGAGCTTCCATCCACGTGACTTCCTAGCACTTCCGGGCTATAAGGGAAGCATGACTCCCCAGGTTCATTCACAGTGCCCCCTGGTGGCACCCAACAGGGCTGAGCAACTGAACTCCATGTCCCAGGATGCCCTGCAGGAATCTGGCGCACTGCTACACTCCAGGGGAGAGGCCATCTAGCATCTTGGGGAAGGCAGTGTCCAAAAGTTATTGCCTTTCTCCATTCTTCCATTTCAGGTGCGTCCCGGCTGGCAGCTCTCTCACACCAGTCGATTGAACTGACCACAGTTGGACTCTAAACAAGATGTAGAATCACATTGGATGATGGATGTTTGATGAAAAAAACAATTTCATTTAAACCATTTTCACCCAAGGCTACAATATAAAAAATTGTGTAAATAATGAAAAGGGGTCTCACTGTTTTCAGAATCCACTGTACATTTCATTATTGAATAAAATGCTTGCACTTTTTCTGATTGATTGATTGATTGATTGATCAATCAATCAACATAATAATCTGCCAACAAATTAATTGCTAAAATGGTCATTAATTGCTGCCATGCTTTACCTTTAGAGCCAAACAACCTCATAAGTTCTTTTGATTTATAAAGATTTGCAATTTTGGTTTGCTGCCTTTTGTTCAGCCTTTGGAGCTGAAGCTCTTCTGCTGTTCCTTTTATGTACACACACGTTTGTTTGGCTTCTACTTATAATAAAATGTCATTTTCCTTTTTTTTTTGTATTTCATTGCAACTAAAAGTCTGTACAGGATAATTCAGAAACACTTTGGACACCTGCAATAACTTTTATTTTATCAAAGACCATTGTGTGCTTTATTTTAAATCTTCAGTTTTTCTTACGCAGTATACAATAAAAATACAAAACGTTTTTTTCTTCATATCTTCTTTTTTTCCCCTCTCACGCTGTTTGCACTTGTGTATCATATAAGTGTCATGTGTGTAGCACCAGTTCCATTCGAGAAGGGCTGCAGACAAGGGGACACCGTCTCTCTGAATCTCATCTCAGTGTGCCTTGACATGGTAACAATAGGGGACATCGCCTGGGACGGAGGCGTGCGGATAAACAGCAACTGGCTGACCCACTTCCGATTTGCAGATGATATTGTACATATTTCAAAAAGTACTGCACAACTACAGACTGAATACTTCAGATTACAGAGGATCAGCGGTCAGTTTGAAAATCAACTGTACGAAAACAAAGCAGATGCGGTCAGATGATGTGCAGTGCATCTGGAAAGTATTGACAGAAGAAATCGGACGGAGTGGTCCTGTCCAACTTTGCTTTTATCACATCCTCAATTGAATTAAACACCGTCCATCCCGCTCTTATTCTCTGCGAGACCTCCTATTCAAGACAAACGTAGTCAGGCACCTCTTCTATTTCATTGTTTCTGATAGTAAGCGACCGGGAGCTACAGTGCATCCGGAAAGCAATTACAGCGCATCACTTTTTCCACATTTTGTTATGTTACAGCCTTATTCCAAAATGGATTAAATTCATTTTTTTCCTCAGAATTCTACACACAACACCCCATAATGACAACGTGAAAAAAGTTTGAGGTTTTTGCAAATTTATTAAAAATTAAAAAACTGAGAAATCACATGTACATAAGTATTCACAGCCTTTGCTCAATACTTTGTCGATGCACCTTTGGCAGCAATTACAGCCTCAAGTCTTTTTGAATATGATGCCACAAGCTTGGCACACCTATCCTTGGCCAGTTTGGCCCATTCCTCTTTGCAGCACCTCTCAAGCTCCATCAGGTTGGATGGGAAGCGTCGGTGCACAGCCATTTTAAGATCTCTCCAGAGATGTTCAATCGGATTCAAGTCTGGGCTCTGGCTGGGCCACTCAAGGACATTCACAGAGTTGTCCTGAAGCCACTCCTTTGATGTCTTGGCTGTGTGCTTAGGGTCGTTGTCCTGCTGAAAGATGAACCGTCGCCCCAGTCTGAGGTCAAGAGCGCTCTGGAGCAGGTTTTCATCCAGGATGTCTCTGTACATTGCTGCAGTCATCTTTCCTTTATCCTGACTAGTCTCCCAGTCCCTGCCGCTGAAATACATCCCCACAGCATGATGCTGCCACCACCATGCTTCACTGTAGGGATGGTATTGGCCTGGTGAGAATTTTCTTTCTCATGGTCTGAGAGTCCTTCAGGTGCCTTTTGGCAAACTCCAGGCGGGCTGCCATGTGCCTTTTACTAAGGAGTGGCTTCCGTCTGGCCACTCTACCATACAGGCCTGATTGGTGGATTGCTGCAGAGATGGTTGTCCTTCTGAAAGGTTCTCCTCTCTCCACAGAGGACCTCTGGAGCTCTGACAGAGTGACCATCGGGTTCTTGGTCACCTCCCTGACTAAGGCCCTTCTCCCCCGATCGCCCAGTTTAGATGGCCGGCCAGCTCTAGGAAGAGTCCTGGTGGTTTCAAACTTCTTCCACTTACGGGTGATGGAGGCCACTGTGCTCATTGGGACCTTCAAAGCAGCAGAAATTTTTCTGTAAACTTCCACAGATTTGTGCCTCGAGACAATCCTGTCTCGGAGGTCTACAGACAATTCCTTTGACTTCATGCTTGGTTTGTGCTCTGACATGAACTGTCAACTGTGGGACCTTATATAGACAGGTGTGTGCCTCTCCAAATCATGTCCAGTCGACTGAATTTACCACAGGTGGACTCCAATGAAGCTGCAGAAACATCTCAAGGATGATCAGGGGAAACAGGATGCACCTGAGCTCAATTTTGAGCTTCATGGCAAAGGCTGTGAATACTTATGTACATGTGCTTTCTCAATTTTTTTATTTTTAATAAATTTGCAAAAATCTCAAACTTTTTTCACATTGTCATTATGGGGAGTTGTGTGTAGAATTCTGATGAAAAAAATGAATTTAATCCATTTTGGAATAAGGCTGTAACATAACAAAATGTGAAAAAAGTGATGCGCTGTGAATGCTTTCCGGATGCACTGTAGCTCCCGGTCGCTTACTATCAGAAACCATGAAATAGAAGAGGTGCCTGACTACGTTTGTCTTGAATAGGAGGTCTCGCAGAGAATAAGAGCGGGATGGACGGTGTTTAATTCAATCGAGGATGTGTTAAAAGCAAAGTTAGACAGGACCACTCCGTCCGATTTCTTCAACAGCACAGTTTTTTCCACGATAATATGTGCACGCATCCGGAATGAGGAGACCAGGGAGAGAACTGGAGTAAAAGATGTGATCGCGCAGAACAGGCAGAGCGCAAACTCAGATGGGCAGGACACATCGCACGGCTAACCGATGAGTGGTGGACACGTGCAGTTCCATGTGAGTGGAAGGCCACCACTAAGATGAAAAGACGGGACATGAAAACGGATGGGACATACATGGAGAAGTATGGCAAGAGCAAGTGGGCGCAATGCTGTGGCCAGCAGAGTCAAACTGACACCCGAGAGTCTGGTCGATCAAGGTAACTTTAATACATCATAGCATGTGGCACTAGGGTTGTCAGATTATAAAATCAGAAATACAGGACACTCTTAAAATCTCTCTCTATAGTACTATGTATATACATTTATACATGCCCCCTACACACCCAGACCAATATATTATATAAAAGTAGAGACATAGTTTAAAAACATAAAGCAAGGATTTTAATGGGTTATGAGGAAAACAAAAGTAAAATCATTTGAAAATTATTTAATGGAAGCTAAAAAAAATCTGTAAAAGTGAAATCATTTGAAAATATTTTTTTAATACAGACAATAGAGAAATATTATTTAATACACGCGGTTAGAAAAAAATAGTGGTCCGTGGCAAGTAGTAACAACACATTTGTTGACCCCGTATGTTGCAATGCTGATCCAGAACTGCACAGCAGCGCGGCTGGAGAGCAAAACGGTAAGAGTGTCGCTGTCCTCAGCCAACCAGAGCAACTGAACAAGTTACAAACAGGCAGCAAACACTAGTTTCCTCGTTACATTTGGGTTATTTTCATCAAGAGAATCGGAGAAAGGAAAGTATAATTACTTATAAAGTTACAACTAAGTACCAGAAGAAGGTTAATAAAAATATATTTTTATTATGAAATTTGAAAATGAACTAAATAAGGGACATTTGGGTGTCCCTGAAAGGTCAGTATGAGACAGGGGACAAAATTATCCAATTTGGGACATGTCCCGTATATAAGGGACGTCTGGCAACCCTATGTAGCACCGTTCATAACTGCAATGACTGGGAAGCTGAATTGTGCTGAATCAGACCCGGGGTGCTACTGGGTGTTAGGGGATGGTTGGAGAACACATAACTCAATGTTACTTGTGTCATACAATTCATGTTAGTTATAAAGTTATATGCTCACATTTTTCATGTTTATACCGTATGCTGACTTTTCAGCAATTATTTAGCAATGTTTTTTGCAAATTTTAGAATGTGTGGGTGCAGATTCAAGTCAAGCTTACGGTCTTATCTACTCAACATCATTAAATTCTTACTTGCACGTCTGTTCCTAACAGCTGATAATCTCCTCTCATTATATATAAAATCCACATCTGCCTGTCTGTCTGTATGCTTTTCACAAGAGAACTACTTAATGGATTTAGGTCGTATATATATATAATATATATAAAATATTTGTAGCTGGAGATCCACAAAGGGAGAAAATGAATCATGTACCATAAAGTAGTTTTTATTCCTGAGCTTTCAGCTCCTGCCAGGAGCTGTCATCAGAGGATAATGCTTAGACATACAAGAATCAAGGTATGGTATTGGCCTGGTGATGAGCGGTGCCTGGTTTCCTCCAAACATGACGCCTGGCATTCACACCAAAGAGTTCAATCTTTGTCTCATCAGACCAGATGGTCTGATAGTCCTTCAGGTGCTTTTTGGCAAACTCCAGGTGGGCTGCCATGTGCCTTTTACTAAGGAGTGGCTTCCGTCTGGCCACTCTACCATACAGGCCTGATTGGTGGATTGCTGCAGAGATGGTTGTCCTTCTGGAAGGTTCTCCTTTCTCGACCTCTGGAGCTCTGACAGAGTGACCATCGGGTTCTTGGTCACCTCCCTGACTAAGACCCTTCTCCCCCGATCGCTCAGTTTAGATGCAGAAGTCTCATTACGAACCTGCAGCTCTAGGAAGAGTCCTGCTGGTTTTGAACTTCTTCCACTTATGGATGATGGAGGCCACTGTGCTCATTGGGACCTTCAAAGCAGCAGAAATTTTTCTGTAACCTTTCCCAGATTTGTGCCTCGAGACAATCCTGTCTCGGAAGTCTACAGACAATTCCTTTGACTTCATGCTTGGTTTGTGCTCTGACATGAACTGTCAACTGTGGGACCTTACATAGACAGGTGTGTGCCTTTCCAAATCATGTCCAGTCAACTGAATTTACCACAGGTGAACTCCAATGAAGCTGCAGAAACATCTCAAGGATGATCAGGGGAAACAGGATGCACCTGAGCTCAATTTTGAGCTTCATGGCAAAGGCTGTGAATACTTATGTACATGTGCTTTCTCAATTTTTTTATTTTTAATAAATTTGCAAAAATCTCAAGTAAACTTTTTTCACGTTGTCATTATGGGGTGTTGTGTGTAGAATTCTGAGGAAAAAAATTAATTTAATCCATTTTGGAATAAGGCTGTAACCTAACAAAATGTGGAAAAAGTGATGCGCTGTGAATACTTTCCGGATGCACTGTATATATATATATATATATATATATATATATATATATATATATATATATATATATATATATATATAAAATATATATTGCAACTTCTCTCATCGAGCTAAGTCAGGGGTGTCCAGCTGTCCAGCTTCAGTCCTGGAGGGCCACAGTGGCTACAGGTTTTTATTCTAACCATCTTCTTAATTAAGTGACCAGTTTTTGCTGTGGCTTAACTTCCTTTGGCTTAGTTTTAATTACTGAGGCCCCTCGGTTGTTATTTTTTCTTTAATTAGCAGCCAAATAATAATGAGACACAAAGCGAGCAGCCACATGACCACCTAACCACAGTATCTGAAAATATCACTAAGGTTGGTCAGTTGAGTTCCCGTAAAATGTTACAGTGGTGTTCTTAGACAAAACAGAAAAGCAACAGTTCTGGAATTGTCTGCTGTGGCAGAACGAGAGCAGCAATGGGCCACTGAATTAAATGACTTTAATTAACAACAAGAATTGGAGTCTCATTACGAACCTGGTTGGAGTTTGAAGCCCTGATTTAGCTGGTCATCTGTCGACTCGTTTCACGTCTCATTTCTGTTTGGCTGCCATTTAATGAAGAAAGGAATTAATTTAGAGGGCTGAATCCTTAAAAAACAGCTATTAAAATGAAAAAGAAAAGAGTTAATTAGTAGTGAAAGCTGAACACTGATAAGGAAAAGGGTTAGAATGAAAACCTGCAGCCACTGCGGCCCTCCAGGACTGGAGTTGGACACCCTTGAGCTAAGTATTATAGTTTGGTTGCACAAATCCGAGAGAGAGGCTGTGGGGCGGGGCCTTCCTCACTCACGCGCCAGCCTCCATTCGAGTTGGTCTACGTCTCGCGACATGTTGGAGTGCACCTTCCCTCCGCTTAGCTAGCGATAACTGTTTGTTCAGCAGCCAATATCATCTAGAGATTGTTAAAGAGTAACATTTGACGTTTTTGAGAGAGAGATCTGAGCTACGTGTGCTTTAGAAGGTAGCTGTTCATTGGCAGAGATATCACAGCCACGTGCTCTTCTCCCCATGCGGGGGACGCTCTCCCATTACAGGTAAACACAATCCGATACAGTGGCAATGTTTGACGTTGGAGCGGAGTTATCTCCGCTTGGCCAAAAATACCTTGCCAACTTTTTACATTTTTGGCAAAGAGATCACAGCTACATTCTCGCCCCAGATAGCAGAACCAAAAATATTGTATATCAAGAGGCCCTCGGATATGAAAGCTATCAATATAAATTGTTACTTTTTTTTTTATTGATTTTTAAAGTTTCTCCTGTTTCACTACTACGTGGGCAGAGCGACAGGGGACAGCTAGTTATACAATAAAAACAAAAGTCACACACAGATAAAGGTTAAGTGCCAGCTCTATGTGGGGCTACAGTGTATTGGGGGGGCGGGGAAGCACCACAGTTCCTGCTGTATTGCTGGCCCTGCTAGTTGGCTTTTTTTTTTTTGGCCAAATTTTTTTAAATTGTCAGTTTTGCTGTCTAGTCTGTTGTACTGACTCCATCGGTACACAAGAGGAGGTATCAGGCACACTTTCATTTCTTTGGAGTAATTGATTTAAGCTTTATAAACTGACTAGGGGGCTCCGCCCCCTGCTCGCTTCGCTCGCCAACCCCTGGTGTTGGGAAATGACAAAGAGCGTGATGTATGAATGAGATATAGAATAGTGTGAAGGTGTAGATGATGCAAATAGAAAGCAAACAATAAAGTGTGTGGCACAGTGTAAAGGGTTATTGGAAAATTTCTTTGTACACGCCGTTTAAGTGTAAAAGGTAATTTCAGGTCAGAACTTGTAAGGTCAATGAAGATGGTCATTGTTGTGATCAGAGTCAACTTTGTCAGAGCTTAGAAAGAGTTGTGTCTCTCCAGGAAGTAATGCAATGACTTGGTTATTTATGTTTTCTACATTAACATTGTTTGGATATAATATAGCGCATTGTGTTAAAAGGGGCATTTGGTCTAATGAGATTGCTGTTCCAAATGTCTCTGTAACTAAGTCGGTGCAGATAAAGGCTTGAGGAATTGTAATAATATCTGGGAGAAGTCTATCTGTATTGGTGAGTGTACCATCTCCCAGTTGTAATAACCAATTGTTATGATCTGGATGTGGACATCACATGTTTTGTATTAAGTGTATCTTTTGAAAGCAATGTCAATTGTTTGCGTTTTTTAAGGTGCACTGAACAATAGCTGAGCGCATGGCATGTGGAACAATAGCTAAGCACTGTCTAAAATCTCCTCCTAATAAAAGTACCTTTCCTCCAAAGGGAATATTATTATTCATCAACGTTTGTAGAAGTTTATGAATGGTGTTGAGTAAGTGACTGGATGCCATTGCACATTCATCAATAATTAATAGTGTGGCAAGATGGATGTCATGTGCAGTGCCACTGTTCATGTTTATAGTGGATACCGATTTGTAGGATCTAATGCAGTTGATAAAGTTTTCACTTTCAGGTACATCGTTAGTTAGAAGGTTCTGTAGATATTCAGGATATGAATGTAAAGGAGGCAGTCCAATTTGACCCTTTTGACAACAACGTGTAAATTCATTACTTGTATTGTCAGTTGTTTCTTCAGGGTAGTTAAGTGAATGACAATGATTGCAGATGACATTCATTAATCCCAATGAATTTTCCTCAATAGTGGACTCATTATTGAACGCGTTGTCAGCTAACTGGCGCAAGTGTTTAGCACATGTCTGTCGTTGATGTCCGTGACGTGTATCTTTTGCTTGTGCCGTTTGAGAGGCGCGTTGTTGTATGTGTAGTATTTGGGACGTGTTGTTTTGGAGCTGTAATCGATTTCCCTGTGCTGTGTGAGAAGCCCGTTGTAGTTTACTGTGTGCATTGTTTGTATTGAGTGTTGCTCGTTTTTGTATGTCGGTCAGTTGAGCTTTCTCTTTTTGGAGCCTTGCCTGCTTGTTTTTCGGCATTCCAGATGCGCGGTGTAGACGTCTGCGTTTATTTATTTTGTCCCTTCGCTGCCGTTTCTGTATGTCTGAGGTGGGAGGTGTTTCGTTTTGAATCCGTGCCTGTTTCGATGCAGCACTTTGAGACGCGTGCTGTATGCGTCTACGTTCAGTGTGTCTGTCCATACGCGCTCGTTTCTGATAATGTGTTAGTTGAGCTTTGCGTTTTTGGAGCCGAGACATTTTTTCTTCCGGAGGTTCATAAGCACGTTGTATGTGCCGCCGTGTATTTTGTTTTTTCATGCGGGTTCGTGTGTTTGGTCCCGTTATCCGAGCCGTATCGTTTTGTACCTGTGATCGTGTATTCCTGACTTGTTTGTTCTTCAGCGTGAGAAATGTGGATAAGTAATAAGGAGGATCACACTCACTCTTAATATGGAGCCTTTTCTGCAGTTGAACGGTTAATAGTGCTTCAGTGTAAGGAGATCCACCTATGCTGCCTAGTGTGAAGGTGTTGAGATGACGTATGTTTAATACGAACGGTTCCTTCAGAAATGGGGCTTTAGGTGTCACTTCTTATTGATGTTAGTGTATTTGTGGGTCTGAATCGTCGTCTTTGTGAACGTTTCGTGTGCAATGTCCGTAGTCTGTCCCGTTTCGTGTCTAATGGGCTTTGTGTGGCGGTTACGGCTTCTTCTTTTTGGTGTGCTAGGAGCTTGTTGAATTCTCCACTTTGTGTGCGTCCCGTTTCGTGTGCAATGGGATTTGTGTGGCGCTGTGTGCTTTGCCGGCGTCTGAGGAGGGTGGGGGGATGTTGCTTGGAGGGGGTGGTGGGATTGGTGGGGCGCGAGCGGCTTCTTTCTTTTTGTGTGCCAGGGGCTTGTTGAATCCTCCTCTTTGTGTGTGTCCCGTCCGTTGCTTGTGGGGGGGGGGGTGCTTGGAGGTGGGTGTGGGATTTGTGGGGCGCGAGCGGCTTCTTTTTTTTGTGTGCTAGTTTCGTGTGCAATGGGTTTCGTGCGGCGCTGTGTGCGTCGCTGGCGTTTGACTCCGTTTTTCTGTGCTGACTCCTTTTTTCTGTGGTCGCGGTGCCTCATTTCTTGGGGCGCCTGCGCAGTACGTCTTTTGCGGCCACGGCCCATGGCCGGATGTCCCTGCGTCCATCCGGTTTAACATTCTCGGTTAGTAATATGGATTTTGTTTTTTGTTTCATATCTGAATTCTTTCAGGACATGTTGCTCTTTAGAGGGCATCAAATAAGGCTGAAGTGCACATGTAATTTATTTCCCTGAGGCCAGGAACCTCTGAGAAGTATCCAGCTGCAAGTCAGGACAGTAGGCCTCGGACAGATCCAAGCACATCAGACCCTATGAGGCCTTGGCACCACTTCTTCTTCAGGTGAGAAGCACATTTATTTTTAGAACTCGTTTAACTGTACACTTAAATAATTTACAAACACTTCTAATGCAATGTGTTGCCTTACCTAGGAAACTGATTCACTGTATTTTTTCACACCAAAAAAAAAAAAAATTACTTTAACTTCTGAAAACATACATATATGTATGTAGGTATATGTGTGTACGGTATTTCAAAAAAGTGAGTACATCCGTCACATTTACGTAAATATTTCATTATCTTTTCATGGGACAACACTGAAGATGTGACACTTTGTTACAATGTAGTCAGTGTACAGCTTGTATAACAGTGTAAATTTGCTGTCCCCTCAAAATAACTCAACACACAGCCATTAATGTCTAAACCGCTGGCAACAAAAGTGAGTACACCCCTAAGTGAAAAATGTCCAAATTGTGCCCGAAGTGTCAATATTTTGTGTGGCCACCATCATTTTCCAGGAGTGCTTTAACTCTCTTGGGCATGGAGTTCACTAGAGCTTCACAGGTTGCCACTGGAATCCTCTTCCACTCCTCCATGACGACATCACAAAGCTGGTGGATGTTAGAGACCTTGCGCTCATCCACCTTCCGTTTGAGGATGCCCCACAGATGGTCAATAGGGTTTAGGTCTGGAGACGTGCATGGCCAGTCCAGCACCTTTACCCTCAGTTTCTTTAGCAAGGCAGTGGTCATCTTGGAGGTGTGTTTGGGGTCGTTATCATGTTGGAATACTGCCCTGCAGCCCAGTTTCCAAAGGGAGGGGATCATGCTCTGCTTCAATATGTCACAGTACATGTTGGCATTCATGGTTCCCTCAATGAACTGTAGCTCCCCAGTGCCGGCAGCACTCCTGCAGCTCCAGACCATGACACTCCCACCACCATGCTTGACTGTAGGCAAGACACACTTGTCTTTGTACTCCTCACCTGGATGCCACCACACACGCTTGACACCATCTGAACCAAATAAGTTTATCTTGGTCTCATCAGACCACAGGACATGGTTCCAGTAATCCATGTCCTTAGTCTGCTTGTCTTCAGCAAACTGTTTGTGGGCTTCCTTCTGGGACAACAGCCATGCAGACCAACTTGATGCAGTGTGCGGTGTACGGTCTGAGCACTGACAGGCTGATCCCCACACCTTCAACCTCTGCAGCAAAGCTGGCAGCACTCATACGTCTATTTTCAAAAGTCAACCTCTGGATATGACACTGAGCACAAGCACTCGACTTCTTTGGTCGACCATGGCGAGTCCTGCACTGAGTGGAACCTGTCCTGTTAAACTGCTGTATGGTCTTGGCCACCAAGCTGCATCTTAGTTTCAGGGTGTTGGCAATCTTCTTATAGCCGAGGCCATCTTTATGAAGAGCAACAATTGTTTTTTTCAGATCCTCAGAGTGCTCTTCGCCATGAGGTGCCATGTTGAACTTCCAGTGACCAGTATGAGAGAGTGTGAGAGCGATAACACCAAATTTAACACATACCTGAGACCTTGTAATGCTAATGAGTCACATGACACTGGGGAGGGAAAATGGCTAATTGGGCACAATTTGGACATTTTTCACTTAGGGGTGTACTCACTTTTGTTGTCAGCGGTTTAAACATTAATGGCTGTGTGTGGAGTTATTTTGAGGGGACAGCAAATTTTTACAACATTATACAAGCTGTACACGGACTACTTTACATTGTGTCAAAGTGTCATATCTTCAGTGTTGTCCCATGAAAATATATAATAAAATATTTACAACAATGTGAGGAGTGTACTCACTTTTGTGAGATACTGTATATATGAATATGTATGTGTATGTTTTCAGTCAACGTAACAGATATACAGTACATAGATTAGTATGAAACCAATGGCAAAAGACACATACATTTTGTGGTTTTGCTTTGGAAGCAGAACCAAGAAATCTTGATAGTTTATACGTTTAATAAATGCTGAATTCACAGGCCTCAAAACTAACGAGTCCACCAGTTTGATAACAGGCACAAAAAGGAATTGTAATCAACAGCAGGGACATGTAATGTAGGCATCAGTACTCCACCGTCACAGTGGAGAAGCTCTGGGGAAGTGGGTGGAGTTGAGAGATGCTGTTGACAGGGACGTCACCATATGGGCCTCAGAATATCTCTGGGCAGTGAATTGGTCCAAGGCTTCAGACTGTCTGGGCTGCAGCTGGACTCTTTTGGGACCTCCTTAAGACTCACAATTCAACGTCTTGGCCCAATTGTTATATTTTAGTTGATGTGCCCACAGCAGTATTTTCGTTATGGTGGCCAACATGTGGAGATCTCAGATTCTAAATCTGAATGTCAAGACAAGGGTCAATAGTTGGTGAAAAAAAAAAAAAAATTACTGTACAAGGTTTAGAACTGGAAGACCACCTGGAACATGCAATTTAATGTAGAAAAAGTGCAAAGTGTTACAACTGGGCAATGGGAGACACCTTCATAAAGGAAGTGACGTCTTAACGGAGATGTAGTAGTTTACATTCACACATGTTCATTAACTAAGCCATGCACAGAAGCAATTAAAAAAAGCAAATGTTAAATTCAACAGTTTTTATTATATAACCGAAGTCAAGCGACATTCTGCTCAAACTATATAATGCACTAGTAGGACTGCATATGGAGTATTGTGTGCAGTTCTGGTCACCAAGGTACAAGAAAGACCTAGCAGCATCCGAAGCTGTGCAGAGGACAGCAACCAAGTGCATCATGGGACTTAAGGACATGACTTACTGTGACAGACTCGGAGAATTAAACCCGTTTAGTCTGAGCAGAGAAGACTGTGTGGGTTTTAAACACCTGCCTGAGGTTCCCTCAAAGTCATTGATAAAGGAGATCCAGCAGGATTCTTTCAGCTTAAGGGTGAATCACATACTCAAGGACATCAGTGGGAATGAAGGGGAAGTGCATTTAAGACTGAAGCCAGGAAGCACTTCTTTACACAAAGAGTTGTGGGACTCTGAAACAAACTACTGAGCCATGGAGTTGAAGCAGAACCCTGGACAACCTTTGAGAAGAATCGGGATGAGATATCAGGACAGCTTAGTTATTAGCTAAACAAACGGCTTGTTGGACTGAATGGTCTCCTCTCATTTGTCAGATTTCTTATGTTCTAAGTCCCACCCTCACAGAAGGTCCAGAGAGAGCCTTTACTTATTTAGATCTGTACAATAACTTCTAAAAAGATTGTAACAGATGGCTCCCCATTTTAAAAGGTCTCTTGCTGCATGCAATAACACAGGCTAAGTGTAGATTCTCTTCATTTATTAGTCACCTGGTAGACCGCCTACCATAGGTTAAAGATTCCAGGTTCTTCTCTATATACACATTAGGAAGTTTTTTAAAGCACAAAAAAAAAAAATTTCATATGCAGAGAATTCCTCCCAGAATGAACTACACAAGTCAGTACATAACCATAAAGTGCCATTAAACTTCCAGGACATTTAAGAGTGCAGCCGTTGATTTTCAAAATTCCTGCTTTCCAGCCATCTAGCGGCTAAATAAAAGCATACAGTGCTGAACCTTTCATTTTCAAAACAACAGTGGATGAGTCCCATTAGTAATAAAAAGCATTAAAGATTCATAAAAGAATTTAGACATTGAATTAGTTTATATCAACTTTATTAATCCCAAGGGGAAAGTCAGAGGATGCATTTCTACTGTGACTTAAAAGTACGATTATGATTTGTAAACTGAAAGTGTCAACTGAAATGAATGAAATGTGCCTTAGTCGTCGTCATCAAAGATATTCACAGCACTGTGACGCTTCATAATTATGTGGCATGAAGCAGACAAAGATACAGCTTGTTGTTCAATTGCTATTGAGTTTAAATGCAATAATTATTGTGTTGGAGTTTTAATGTGATGTTACCTAGTTTAAAATGCACTGCTATCTTATTTAAACACAATTTTTATTTCCGATATGGCTCTACCTCGGTAAGATCTTACATTATGGGTACAAGCTATAAGTTGTGCAAACAAGATGTGTACCTTACATGCACAAGTCCTTATCTTGTGGGAATAAGAGCAGTATTTGTATGCACACTACATACTGTATTATTACCTCCGTATGACCATGTGTGTTTCTTGTTGCGTCAAAGACAAGTAGAGTAAGCCTCAGCACAGCTGGTTGTGGCGACTTTGTGACTCCAAATGGGACGGTGAACAGAATTGATAACTTATAACACAAACAATGTCTTTAAGGTACATCATACTTTTCTACTTTATACAAATACAGGAAATTAAAATATTGACCAATGTGAATTTCCCCTTGGGATTAATAAAGTATCTATCTAATCCAATGATCCACATTGACCATAATTACTGAGAGATGCTACAGATTATTCATGGTTTCCTTTAATTGAATTTCATTAAATTCCATGACCAGCTAAAATAATAAAATAAAAAAACTTCATTTTTATTAATTACTCATATTAACCTCCTTAGCGTTACATGACATTTTTATTAAACCTCATCTTTCTACTGTAAAACGTGCAAGGCTAAAAAGTACAAAGTCAGAAGTGAAGGAAGGTCTACAAAAAAAATTCTTTTTCCAGGTGCCAATGTTTTTTTGAATAGATTTTGGGTATTTTGAGGGTGCTGAATTCAAAAATCCCATTACTTTTGCTGAATTGGTTCTAGTTTTTGAGATAATGGACATCCATGAAAATAATGCATTCCCCCAATGCGACTTGTGTATGATAACAAATGCAATAACTTTTGGTCTGTCTTTTGACTCTTTAACAGTGTCTTAGGTAGTGAAATATCCCATATAATTATTTTGTATTTCAATTTGTAGGCCTACAATGCTATACAAGCGACTTTTTGAACCCAGAATTCAACTGTGAATTTGCAGAGGAAAGAAGTCGGCTACAGTATAAGTTTGTCAACCCAGTCTTGGTTTATACCCAAAAAGTTCTGTCTTAATAAGTATATAAATACACATAAAAATGATGACTTCATCAAGAAGAGCCTGTATCAACAATCCTGATGTATTCTGCTACATCTGTGGAGAGTACATGGTTGAAAAACAAAGAAGAAATATCACAGACTTTGTGCATCGAGTATACCTGGCTTATTTTGAAGTACAGTTTGGAGGCCAGGATAAGTCTTGGGCTTCACATATGGTTTGCAAAACATGTGTGGAGCACCTACTGTACGACAGGGGACAAAAAGTGAAAGAAAACGTTTAAACTTTGGTGTGCCAATGGTATGGAGAGAACCGAAAAACCACCATGACGATTGTTCTTTTTGTGTTTGTAACGACTAAAGCCTGTAATCTTTACAAGAAAGCTCGGTGGGATTATCCTGATTTGGAATCAGCAAGACGACCTATTCCACATGGCAATGACGTTCCCATACCAGTGTTTACCAGACTACCAAACTAGCTACTGTCAGACTCTGAAGAGAGGCAGGGATTGGAGTGTATGGCAGGTAGTAGCAGTGGAAGTGAATTTGAGGGAAGCTCTTCAACGCCTGAACCATTAAGCCAAAAAGAACACAACGACCTGATTCGAGACTTACATCTGTCCAAACAAGCATCTGAACTTCTAGCGTCCAGACTTAATGAACAAAATCTTATAATGGCGGAAGTTAAAATTACAGCCTATCTCAGACAAGAGAAGAGAGGCTTCTCCCATATTTCAACCAAGAGGAAGAACTTGCATACTGCAATGATATCCCAGGAATTGTACTTCAAATGGGACTAACAGAATATCAACCAGAAGACTGTCGGCTTTTTATAGACAGCTCAATTAGAAGCTTGAAATGTGTTCTCTTGCACAAGGGTAACCATTATATGTCTCTTCCCATTGCTCACTCAACAAAACTTAAAGAATATGAAAATGTAAAAATAGTATTACAGAAAATCCGTTATCATGAACATCAGTGGTCGATTTGTGTTGATCTGAAGATGGTGAACTTCTTGCTTGGACAGCAATCTGGATACACAAAATACCCATGCTTCATGTGCCTCTGGAATAGCAAGGCAAAGCAAGATTATTGGACAAAAGTGTCATGGCCTACAAGGGAAGAAATGATCGTTGATGCTGCGAATATCATCAACAAGCCACTGGTGGGCAAGAACAAAATCATTCTCCCACCGCTTCATATTAAGCTAGGATTGATGAAGCAATGTGTTAGGGCTTTGGACAAAACAGGTAATTGCTTCAAGTACATTTGTAGATCATTCCCTGGACTGAGCATGGAAAAACTAAAAGCTGGAATCTTTGATGGTCCTCAGATTCGTAAACTCATGAACGATTCCAATTTTACCAAATGCATGAATAACACTGAGGCTTCGGCCTGGAAGAGTTTTGTCTCTGTTCTGAAGAACTACTACAGAGCAGACAATTATGAAGAATTGGTGCAAGATATGCTTGTTAACTATCGAAATTTGGGAGTTAATATGAGCATAAAGATGCACGATCTCCATAGCCATTTAAACAGATTTCCAGATAACCTTGGAAACTTCAGCGAGGAACAAGGCGAGAGGTTCCACCAGGATATGAAGGTGATGGAGGAAAGATATCAAGGCAGATGGGACATACACATGATGGCATACTACTGTTGGAGTCTCCAACGTGATTGTCCTGATGACACACATAAAAGGAAATCGCATAAACAGTGTTTTTTGAAGCATTGACATTATTAATATTGTATTAATCAAATCATACATAACTTTTTTCCTGTCACTGAGATGTTTTTAATTTCTTTTTTGTATGATGTTAGACTGTTTACTTACTAGTTGTAACTAAAATAAAAATATTCTTGCAATTCTGAATGCTTTTCAAACATGTTGCGTTAATTAATTATTAAATATCTCAGAAACTAGAGCCAATCTGGCAAAACCAAAGGCATATTCTTAATCAGCACCATAAACTTGATATAAAACCGTTCAGACATCGTTGGCACCAAAATCACTGTATACCAGTGATTATAATATGAAGAGCACACTGCACATGTGCGAGTGACAAGCGTCACTTTCGGATTCATCAGAATCTCTTTTGGTTTCACTGCCGGAGGACAGATTCACATCATCATCACTGGTGATGGGAGTCATTTCTTAGATGCCATTATGAGGCTAGGAGAAGGCGCGTCTACACCATTGCCAGAATACGCTAATGCTTACAACAAGAAGTGTCTACACTGTTGCCTAAGTAACACTCGGCCCTAATGCTGTCGCCATTTTTACAGCCGAAGTAAACATCGAGTGTTTCGTGAGACGCGTCTAAACTGATGCCCAAGTATCACTTGGGACTAACGCTTTTAGTGACTCTCAGCTCTAATTGCTAAGGAGGTTAATAAAAAGACACAGCAGAAAAACAAGAATGATGTTTTAATGTAGAGAGCGGCACTATGACCACGTAGCAGCAGTAAAAATGACCTCATCTCTATGAATAGCAGGAGCACAAAACCCTCGGGGTCCCTGTGCACTAACAGTTTTTGTGCAGGGCAGACGTGAGGCTAACAGATAATCTACAGTAATAGAGGTATAAATTACCCAATCTCTCTGAATGGCAGGAACAGAAAAAGGGTCTGGACCCCTGTACCCTAACTGATTAACCTCACGTCCGCCCTGCACACACTCTAGGATTTGATGTGTGTCACGGTGATGACCTGAAGTGCGGTGCTATTAGGGAGTGTGCCTCCCCTACTGGGATACCCGGCTGCAGTACATGAAGCACCCCTCTACTCCAGAGAGAGAAGATGAAAATAAAACAAAAATAGATAAACAATATACAAAAAAGTGAAAAATCAACACAGATTAGGTTTATTACATGTCAATGAAGTAAAGATAGACTTTAGAGGGGCAATTATTACATTAAATTACAGAATTATGGTTTACCTTTAACAAGAATTCTCCATGGTTTCCTTTGCCCTGTTTGGTACCCAGTTTTACCTTTAAAATGATCCCTCATGAGCTCTTATGTAAACTATGGAATTAACCACAATTAAAGTCAAGGCAGATTATTAACTCTCCAACATAACCGGGTGTATGCCAGTTGTCTCCTAATGCATATTCATATTTCTAATGCACTCCAATAGAAAACTTACAGTCTACAGAATAATTGTACTCACACATGTAACCAGCTTGCATTCAAATGACAATAATCCATCTTCAATATAACAAAATTAAATGGCAAATACAAATCAGAGAGTCCGTGTTGAACTGAAGAATGCTCTGGACGAGAGTCCACTCTTGTTTCATTTAAATGCTCTCTCCTGAATCAGGGAGAAAAACTAAATAAGGACAGCTTAGAAATAAGTCACATACTTTGCAGTTCAGTGGAAGATAAAATAAGATGTGCAGAAATTCTTCAGTAATTTACCAAGAGACAATATATTGCTGCTCAAAGTTCACTCTTGTACGCAAAAACACAACATTCACTTAATAAGTCACCTGTGCTTTCCTTGGTCACTACGACTCTAGATTAGACTAAGGTCGGCAGGTTGAGTTCCAGTAGCAACGAAGATACTTCTCTCTGCTTGCAGGAAAGTATACACCTCATCTGTTACCACTCACATTAAAAGGGACAACGCAACAGTGGCATCCAGGGACAGTGGCACTCCTCTGACCCCTTGAAGGCTCCAAGGTCTTGTTTGAACCCCCCCCCCGACTCTGTCTTCTGTAAGTAACCAGCAGTTTTTACAGCTGGGTGCCCCCTAGCATTTCAGTAAGTGGGCTCATAAAAAAAAAAAATTGTCACAATATCAGGTGTGCCCAACATACAGATAGTGTTTGCACAATAAGGGTGTACTCACACTGGCAATTTGTTCTGATTGCCCGAGCACGTTTGTCCACATGTAACTCCGCAAAATCTAGTTCATTTGACTAGTGTGAAGCTCGGGCACGTAGGGCCACCCTAACCCCGACACAGACAGGCAGAAGACAGGTTTTGCACCCAGCACACGGTTTATTTACAGTGCAAAAATCACCAACACAGTCTCTGCCGCCAGCCCATCTGCCTCCACTCCTCCTCCTCAGGCTTTGTCGTCTTCCTCCTGACTCTGGCCACTGAATGGTGGGGACTGGCTCCCTTTATAGGCACCCAAATGAGTTTATTCCGGCCACACATCCGGATCTGAAAATGTCCATGTGCTCCATGGCGGTGGCCCAGCTGGAAAACAAGAGGGCTGCCCTCTGTTGGTCTAGGGGAGAAACTGCCTTGAAACTACTCTCTCTCCCCCAGTCCTTCCATATTCTGGGCGTCCTAGGCGGGTAAGTGTTCTGGCTGTCCGCCACACTAGTGTTATCACTCCATGCCAGGCCAACTGTGCCGTGCCCTGGCCTGCTTGAAAGAGGTGGGCCCGAGCATGGCTCCGTAGAATTCGGGGACACTATGATCACTAAATATTCCCAACCACGGAAAACAGACAAGTGACAAGTCAGATATTGAATGAAATGAGAATTGCACGATTTTTATTCTCGCCTTACACATAAATGTGAACTGGAGTTGGCAAGAAAAGCTGCAAAATCCTCCTTTAACATCATTGGTCACCGTAAAAATCTTCTCGTATGTCAAACATGATTAATAGCAAAACGCTGTGCTGCACAATGAACAAGTCTGTAGGAGAGTAGAGTGTTATCCTGCCCTGCATGACTCCAAAACTACCCCAAAATTAAGTAAAATTATTTTGACATGCATGATGTCACTCCGTGTTCGGACCTTGTTTTGGCTTTACACGAAGTTGCATGGTGATGACAAGAGCGTGCCCGGGCCCTGAACATTAAGCACAGTGTGACTGCAGGCCAGAGGGATAGTAGGGTGTGGGTTAGGAGACAAATGTGCTTGGGCTCGGTACAAAACAAACGTGCCTAGTGTGAGTACGGCCTAAATATCTTGTGGCCTGAACACATCACTTGTGCAAATAAAGCTTTGTTTGTGCAACACACCACTTTTGGGACTTCAGGGGCTCCGTACAAAACAACTAAAAAAAAAATTCCCTCAACATGCTTCTTTAAGGGCAAGTTCTAGGAAGCTGATGTTTCTTTAGGTGCTGGCAAGACACAGAAGGCACTGCGCTTTACAACTTTGAATGAAGTGTTCAAATCTGACTGTGGGGAAAATGTATTTTCAGTTTCCAGGTCAGAACAGTGGGAGGGAGCTTGGGAACGACCTTACCAAATGAGGAGCAAAAGGCGCACAACGACGCTTTTTGTTCTGAATGATATACGGCATTCTATTGGCTGTGCTAGAGCATCACCTCCATTGACAACACACCTGATTGGTCTCTCTTATGAATTCATAACAGTTTGGTTGGTGCAACGATTAATGAGAAGTTGCTGGAAAACGTGCGAGATTTGGCCTAAAGAAAATGTAGTGGGGTTAAAATAAAAGTAGCCATGAATTAAATTTCCTCAAGTAAGGTATAAATACCTGAGTAACAAAGTAGTTGTACTCTGTTACTTTACAGCTCTGCTTTTTGTAGATTTCAAATTTTAAACAAGCCCTCCTGGCATATTCTTTTGTCAGTCATTCTGGATTTGCTGCCTAGAAGTAGCAGTAGACCACCTCCTCGTTATCTTCAAAAGGACCACGGGACCGTGTCCAGCCCTCTTAATTTCATGTTCAAATTCTGCTTTGGTGGTCTTGTCTTGTTCTTCAGTACTGGATTGTCACGACATTGGAGGTGGTCTTCTCTAAATCTGAAGATGCTGCAATACCAGTATCACCAGCACTCTACACAAATGCTGAGCCAGAGGGTTGGCACCTTTTTATTCTGAGAAACAATTGGGGATCCTTTTCACACTCGAAGAAGAGTTTCGACTTGGTAAGATTTAGTATAGATCTTAAACAATGAAGCCCCCAGACTTCAGCGTGTAGGAGGGTTCCATTCCACTCCTTCCTCCATTTCTTCGTTCTTCAGCTGCCCATCTGCTACTTCAAAGATTTCTCCTTCTCTCCTGAATGAACTTTAAAGTGGATCTTAAGACTGTTCAAATGTGCAAACCTTTTACCACATTCAGTACAGCAATATGGCTTCTCCCCAGTGTGGATTTTTGTATGGCTACGAAGATTGCTCACCGTTAAAAATTTTTTGCCACATTCAGAACAGGAATACGGCTTCTCTCCTGAGTGAATTCTCATGTGGCTCCGGAGATTGCTCATTGTCAAAAATTTCTTGCCACATTCCGAACAGGAATACGGCTTCTCTCCAGTGTGAATTTTAATGTGTCTCCAAAGGTGGTTTCTGCGACAGAATTGTTTGCCACATTCCAAACAGCAATACGGCTTCTCCCCCGTGTGGATCTTCGTGTGGCTTTGAAGATGGCTCCGCTCTGAAAACTCTCTGCCACATTCCAAGCAGCAGTACGGCTTCTCTCCCGTGTGAATTCTGACATGGCTCTCGAGGTGGTTCCTTTGCAAAAACTTCCTGCCACATTCAAAACAAGAATAGAGCTTCTCTCCGGTGTGGATTCGAGTGTGTCTCAGGAGAGTGCACCTGTGGCTGAACTGTTTGCCACATTCAGAACAGCAGTGAGGTTTGTCTCCTGTATGAAGTACAAAAGAAAAAAAAAATACACATTTTTTTTCATTTCACCGTCTTGATGACATTAAATCACAACATTACATACTGTTAAAAAAATGATTGAAATTATGAACAACATTCTGTAAGTATAAGCAATTGTAAAATGTAAGTTGCACGTGCAAAGCCACTCGACTTGTTCATTTTCCCTTCTGTATTAGAAAATAATCACAATCACTGGAACCAAGAAGTGAAAAACAGTCTAACAAAATAATGTTGCGAGAGAGTCAGGTGACATGATTATTGATCAGAGTTTTTAAAATTATATTTCATCGTGTCATCAAATTCTTAAAATCTTTATCTAATTTAATGAAAATATGTTTTCATATAAAAGTGAAAATCTTCAGTTATCACAAAATTGAAGCGTTTCATTTATAAAACAAAGTGCCATCCCACACATGCAAAATGCACCTTTAATGATCAGAATGCGTCCCACCGTTTCTCCACAATTACACCCACGCCACTCAACTTGGAAATATACTGTATGTCAAAAAGATTTATTTAAATCACCAAAGCAAAACAGAGGACTGGAAAAAGTAGAGTAGTAATGCGCAGGCCTACACGTTTTAAACCAAAATGAACAGAATCTTCCATAACTTGGAATTATTTTATTTTCAATAATGAACATTTATGTAACCATCTAAAACTGAACCACCAATATATAGAGCATTGTGAAGAGTGAATGAAAGAAGGAAGGCGGCACCGGGTCCCAGTAACATCAGGTCAGTGACACTGATAACCATTAATAGAACCATTGGGCAGAATACTCTAAAATTAAAGTATTTAGATATGGGATATTGAATATGCAGTACAGTGGTACCTCTGGTCACGACCATAATTCGTTCCAACACTCTGGTCGTGACCCGAACGTAATTTCCCTCATAAGATCGTATGTAAATACAATTAATCCGTTCCAGGCGTACAAACTGTATGTAAATATATATTTTTTAAGCACAAAAATAGTTAATTATACCATAGAATGCACAGTGTAATAGTAAACTAAATGTAAAAACAATGAATAACACCAAGAAAACCTTGAACAACAGAGAAAACTAACATTGTAACAGTTTGTGCTACAGCCTTACGATCCACTCGCTGTAAACACTTTGAGTTTTAAGCACTGGGGAAAAAATTAAATGCCACTTTTCTTGCGAAACTTTTCAAACCGTCCTCTACTGGCTTTAAATTCCTCCTCTTCGCTGCTCGAAGTTTTTTTTTTTTTTTTTTTTTTTACAGCAAATCACCATGAATCTTCCTGGCTTTCTCGCATATGATCGCCTCGCTTACGCCATCCCCTGCAAGTTGCTTCTCGTTCAACCACACTAGCAACAGTTTTTCCACCTCTTCCAGCACTCGAGGCCTCTGCTTGGTTAACATTATAACTCCTTTTGCGACATCAGCTGCTTTGTTAGGCCCTGTATACGCAAACAAAAGTAAATGGGAAACAGAGCATGGGAAATCATTGGCACGTAGTGAAACTGGCCGCCACTGTTTTTGGTTCGCCACCAGAGCGTGTGGTCGTGAACAGATGCAAAATTTTGGCAAACTTTTTCATCGTAACCCAATTTGTACGTGTTTGGAAATGTTCGTGACCAGAGGTTCTACTGTATTCAATAACTAACACTTTTACAAAACTGGGTAAAGAGAACAAGACTTATGAAGGAGTTCAGCTCACCTAAAAAGCAAACAAAGGCCGCGAGAATCAGCTGCTTGTCGCAAACCATTTGCATCAACACAGAGAGAGAGAGAGAGAGAGAGAAACAGCAAGAGAGCGCTAGGCTTTCCAACACATTTAGAACCAAATCTCCCAATGCTTGAGCATTAAATTAACCAGCTACACACACACACACAAGCAGTGAACAAACGAAACAGGACGTGAACAATACAGAAACAAACAACGAGCGCTAGACAGAGACTGGGGATCTGTGACCGGCCAGGACATTACAGCAGGGTATGCTTATCACTTCACCTGCATAGTTCTTGGCAAATTCAAGTTTCTGGAACCCCCCCCCCCCCCTACAGTATTAGTATTGCATGAAGTAGATTTGAAGTCGTATGTTTCCATACTCTTAGGGTGAATTCTTTAAAACTCACTTTATAACCCCCTCAGATTTTATACTAACAAGCTACACATCTGCCATATTGTTTAAGACATCTACATTGTGCAGGGCAAAAGTAATATTTTTCCCCAAACAATGCTAACAGTCCTCAGAGTATTTCATTTTTTATTGACTATTTCACAATTCCAGTGGGTCACAAGTTTACATGCACTTTGTTAACTGAGCCTTTAAACAATTTAGAAAATTCCAAAAAAATGATGTCAAGGCTTTAGACCATTAGCTCCTGGGGGTATTTTCCGTACGTTGCTTAAATCATCCGAGATCAGATGCCTCATCTTGGATGAGTTAATGCCGGTGAAACTCATCCGGGACAAGTCGTTTTTTTTTTTTTTTTTTTTTTTTTTTTTTTTACAAACAAAGCCGTGTAGTAGATTAGTCTAGCTGGATCTAATCATCCGAGATGAATGCGCGCGCCCGCGCTGATTGAAAACCCCAAATATATTGAGTCTAGAAAACATGATCAGCAAGTCTTTGATAGGCTGTAACAAAATGACGAAAGAACGGGCGCATTTTTTTTTTTTTTCCCCCCCACACACGTGGCGCAAGACCTTTTATTCGAAGGACATCAAGAATTTCAAGATGTAATATGCACAAGGGGTAACACTGCAAAAGCAGCCCAAACCAGAAAAGACAGCTGGCAAAAAGTGACCGACAAATTAAACGCTAAGTAGTGTGCATTGTACTTACTGAATGCAGCGTTTCATTTCCTATGTGTCAGATTAATTATTATTTAATATGTCATAATTCCAGATCAAATGTGAGGACAAGGAGAACATGGGAACAGGTTAAAGTGAAGTACAAGAATATACTTCAAACTGGTAAATATTGGTATATAACTATTTAAAGAATTGTTGACATAAAGAATCATATATAATATAAAAAACATTCATTCTAAAGCTAATAGGAAGGCAGACAAGCAAAAAACAGGTGGAGGTCCACGCGGTCCAGACCTAAACCCTGCAGAAGAGCTGGCTCTCCAGCAAAATGCCCATCGCCCTGTTTCTGAGGGCATTCCAGGGGGAAGCTCCTCCTCAGAACCAGTGGCAGGATGCAGTGGTCACTTCATTTCAGGTAAAGGATGGTCACTGCATATATTTGTCATCGATGTGTGCCATAGGTATGTTCCATATAGCCCTCTTTTTTTTTTTTGATGGGTCAGTTGCAGGGAATGTCATATCCCTTGAACCTGTGTCTGACCAACGAGATATTGACGAAGGTCAAATATTTGATGAAGTCACTGTGTCCGATTATTCGGATCTGCGTATAATCCAGTGCCCCAATCACATTTGGAAATCCTGGGTAATGATAATTATAGGCCGATTGTGAGATTCTTCATGGAACTGTGGGTGTTTTTGCCTGTGTGTTGCCTACCTGCAATGGCATGAAACGCCTCTTTTATTGTCTGCACATGCAGGTGTCCAGGAAACACTATGAAAATCTGAAGGAAATATTTCAGAGCCAAACAGACTTTACGAATTGTCTGGCAAACTGCACTTTTAGTTAGATTTTCCGCATCACCTACAGTATATGAAAAAGTGCCGCTTGCAAAAAACCTCAAAGCAATGCATACCGTCTGTGTGGTTGTGAGAGCCCAACTTCACCGAGTTTGACTTCGAATATAAGGTGCTAATAAATCTTTGAGTCACAATATTCCCCCTCAGCTAAAGCGGTATCTTTCGAAAAGAATTTCCTCCGGGAGCAATAAAGGATCTTGCCGATCGCGCAAAACCCTCTCTATATGAAATTCTCTTCTTATAATCTGCACACCAATATCAATTGGTCGCTCATTCATGAACAGTGAAGCCATGACTGAATGAATTCCACGCACGGACACTGATTAAGGGTGTGAGCTAATCCTTGTTTACGCAGAACAAACCTGCTCCGAACAGGTTTGAGGATTTGGATGTGTTGCTATGACAACACTTCCAGCAAGAGTTTCGAAAAACCGACAGATCCAGGATCAGGCCAAATCGTCAACAATTACATCCGGCTAAACGAGTAATCCACGTACGAAAAATACCCTCCCCGATAGCCAGCTTGCCTAATTGGAGACAACATGTGGATGGATGTGGAGGCCTACCATCAAACTTAATGCCCCATTTGTTTGACATAATTGGAAAATCAAAAGAAATCGGCCAAGACCTCGGAGGGAAAAAAAAAAAAAAAACTGTGGAACTCCACAAATCTGATTCATCTTTGGGGACAATTTCCAAACACCTGAAGGTCCCACCATCATGTGTACAAACAATAATATAAAAGCATAAACAGCATGGGACTACACAGCCATCATACCACTCAGGAAGGAAATGAATTCTGTCTACTAGAGAAGAATGTACTTTGGCACGAAAAGTGCAAATAAATCCCAGAACAGCAGCAGATGTCAGAGGAAACAGGCAGATGTGTCAATATCCATAGTAAAACGAGTCTAATATCAAGAACACCTGGAAGGCTGCTCAGCAAGGGAGAAGCCACTGCTCCACAGCCACCATAAAAAAAGCCAGCTTGCAGTTTGCATTGGCACATGGGGACAAAGATCTTGCCTTCTGGAGAAATGTCCTCCGGTTTGATGAATTCAAGATCAAACTGTTTGGTCACAATGACCATTGTTATGTTTGGAGCTAAAAGAGCAAGCCAAAGAACAGCATCCCTACTGTCAAAAAAAAGGGGGAGTGAGCATCAGGTTCTGGGGGTGCTTTGCTGAAGCAGGGACTGGTGCACTTCACAAAATAGATGGCATCATTAGGAAGGAAAATGATGGAGATATACTGCAACAACATCTTAAGAGCTCAGCAAGGAAGTTGAAGCTCAGTCACAAATGAGTCTTCCAAATGGACAAGGACCCCAAGCACACCTTCAAAGTTGTGGCAAAATGGCTTAAGGACAACAAGATCAAGGTACTGGAGTGGCCATCCCAAAGCCTGGATGTCAATTTGATTTACATTAGAGTGCAGAATTGAAAAAGCGTGTGCAAGCTAAGATGCCTATAAACCCATCTCAGTTACACCAGTTCTATCTGGACAAATGGGCCAAAATTCCAGCAACTTATTGTAAGAAACTTGTGGAAGGCGACCCAAAATGTTTGACTCAAGTTAAACAATTTAAAGGCAATGCGACCAAATATGAAGAAAGTGTACGTCAACTTGTAACCCACTGGAACTGTGATACAGTCAATAAAAAGTAAAACACTCTGAGGTCTGTGAACATCGTGCAGGGCAAGAGTCATTTTTTTTTTTTCCCCCAACAAAGCAAATGTCTTAAACGATATGCCAAATTTATATATACAGGTGCTGGTCATAAAATTAGAATATTTATTTCAGTAATTCCATTCAAAAAGTGAAACTTGTATATTGGATTCATTCATTACACACAGACTGATGTATTTCAAATGTTTATTTCTTTTAATGTTGATGATAATAACTGACAACTAATGAAAGCCCCAAATTCAGTATCTCGGAAAATTAGAATATTGTGAAAAGGTTCAATATTGAAGACACCTGGTGCCACACTCTAATCAGCTAATTAACTCAAAACACCTGCAAAAGCCTTTAAATGATCTCTCAGTCGAGTTCTGTAGGCTACACAATCATGGGGAAGACTGCTGACTTGACAGTTGTCCAAAAGACGACCATTAACACCTTGCACAAGGAGGACAAGACACAAAAGGTCATTGCTAAAGAGGCTGGCTGTTCACAGAGCTCTGTGTCCAAGCACATTAATAGAGAGGCGAAGGGAAGGACAAGATGTGGTAGAAAAAAGTGTACAAGCAATAGGGATAACCGCACCCTGGAGAGGATTGTGAAACAAAACTCATTCAAAAATGTGGGGGAGATTCACAAAGAGTGGACTGCAGCTGGAGTCCGTGCTCCAAGAACCACCACGCACAGACGTATGCAAGACATGGGTTTCAGCTGTCGCATTCCTTGTGTCAAGCCACTCTTGAACAAGACACAGCGTCAGAAGTGGCTCACCTGGGCTAAAGACAAAAAGGACTGGACTGCTGCTTTCTGATGAAAGTAAATTTTGCATTTCCTTTGGAAATCAAGGTCCCAGAGTCTGGAGGAAGAGAGGAGAGGCACAGAATCCGCGTTGCGTGAGGTCCAGTGTAAAGTTTCCACAGTCAGTGATGGTTTGGGGTGCCATGTCATCTGCTGGTGTTGGTCCATTGTGTTTTCTGAGGTCCGAGGTCTACGCAGCCGTCTACCAGGAAGTTTTAGAGCACTTCATGCTTCCTGCTGCTGATGAACTTTATGGAGATGCAGATTTCATATTCCAACAGGACCTGGCACCTGCACACAGTGCCAAAGCTACCAGTACCTGGTTTAAGGACCATGGTATCCCTGTTCTTGATTAGCCAGCAAACTCGCCTGACCTTAACCCCATAGAAAATCTATGGGGTATTGTGAAGAGGAAGATGCAATACGCCAGACCCAACAATTCAGAAGAGCTGAAGGCCACTATCAGAGCAACATGGGCTCTCATAACACCTGAGCAGTGCCACAGACTGATCGACTCCATCCCACGCCGCATTGCTGCAGTAATCCAGGCCAAAGGACCCCCAACTAAATATTGAGTGCTGTACATGCTCATACTTTTCATGTTCATACCTTTCAGTTGGCCAACATTTCTAAAAATCCTTTTTTTGCATTGGTCTTAACTGACATTCTAATTTTCCGAGATACTGAATTTGGGACTTTCATTAGTTGTCAGTTATAATCAACAACATTAAAAGAAATAAACATTTGAAATTCATTCATTACACACAGAATGACGTATCTAATATACAAGTTTCACTTTTTGAATGGAATTACTGAAATAAATCAACTTTGTCATGATATTCTAATTTTATGACCAGCACCTGTATATTTTTTTTTAATGTAAAGTCTGTGGAGGGGTTAAAAAGTGA
This sequence comes from Erpetoichthys calabaricus, assembly GCF_900747795.2. NCBI lineage: Eukaryota > Metazoa > Chordata > Cladistia > Polypteriformes > Polypteridae > Erpetoichthys > Erpetoichthys calabaricus. The sequence continues at coordinate 341,387,610 of NC_041394.2, read as the reverse complement.
GTTTTACAGAATTCACCCCAGGTTTATAGAAACTTCCGACTTCAACTGTTAATGGGGTGTCAAATACATCATTGGAAACGTAACACAAGCTGAATCCTCAATTCTTACTTTTGTATTCTGAATATGTAATGCTAGTAACAGCCCAATCCTGACCATTAATGACCCATTTATGTTATCAAGCATGCCGATATTCAACAAGCTATCGAAAGCAAACATTAATGAAGCCATCACATTTTATTTATTTATCAAAATACAAGACTCCTGTTCTTCTTCTAGTGTCATCTTCATACCATTCCTCCTGCATTTTTTTTTTTTTAAAAACCTAAGCTGCATTTCATATTATTCCTAATGTCAGACAAAAACTGAAATGGATTTGGAACAAGTGTTGTTTTATGCAACCTCAAATGACATGGAGGTACATGTGACCGTAAAAGTTTATTATAAAATTGATGAGGAATTCACACTGAAAAGCAAAGGCGTGAAATGCTGCTTTCTTTAAATGAGTGCGCCTTTTGTTGGAATATTTTGTCAAGAACGGGGACACCATTGCTCAACGACTGAGGGAAGACCCAACACCACAGCATGTGACAGTGTGCTCTCATCTGAACACCTCTGAAGCTTGCAGCATATTAATTATTAATACAGTGCATCTGTTTACATACTTGAACAATAGATTTTAACTTAAATGACAGTCCTACAAGATTAAGAAGTTAAGATTTTATTTATTTACTAGCCATCCCCCGTGCCTTTGCCCACGTATTAGTGAAACAGGACATTGAGGAGGGCACTGCCTGACTCTCGACTCCTGACGTCACTCACCCCCATCCCCACAGCCTGCAGCCTCGGTCTCGGATTAGCATGAATATATCGCTCCTGCAAGTGAACTATGATAATTAGCTCAATGAGAGAAGTCACAAAATCAACCGGAACGTTCAAGTAAATTATAGAAAAAACTATCTAAATCTGTTAAGTAGTTCTCTCGTTCGCTAACTAAGCAGAGTTAAGGTTACGCCCTGAGGCAGACGCGCGAGTGAGGAGGGCTCCACAGCCCAAGGAGTCTCTCTCGAATTCGCGGTAATAAATCGGTACCACAAGTGAACTATGATACTTAGCGCGATGAGAAAGTCGCAAAATCAACAGAATATTCAAACAAATTCTAGTTAAAAAAAAAAACAAAAAAAAACACTAAAGAATTTTGCGCATGGACCATGAAATTGTTAAAACCGTTTCTTAGCAAGCACCTATGGGCCAAGGGTAACCTACATTCCAAATTTCAAGAATCTAGTCCTTGTGGGTCGGGAGATTTCATGATGAGCGAGTCAGTGGTATTTGGCTTTTATATATAGATTTAATTTTTACATACAAATGCAACTTGTGTTTTCTTACTAGGGCAGAACCCCAATTTAACATTTTCCCACATTTTAAGTTTTTTGAATAGTCAGTGGTGGTGACGGCTATTCCAAAGTAACATTTGTTTTTTGTTCGATGGGAGAGAAGGAACGTTTGTGTTATGCACAAGTATTTGAATATCAGTGACTTGTTGCATTACAAAAACACTCACTCATTTTTAATATGTGTGCTGTATTTAAAAAAAAAAAAAAAAAAAAAGCCATTTTAAAACATTTTTTCAACTAATCCAGCATTTCATTTCACATTAACAGTTTTTAGGACATTCGATGCAAAATGGAGGTTGGAATATTCAGATTAAAAACAAGTAAATACTTGAGTATCTCTGAATGTAGGTTAAAACAGTGGCGGACCGTGTATTTCACATCTAGGCCTTCAGTAGTGCTCCGTCTGAATCAACCCGCCCCTCAAAAACTAATTTATGGTTATAAAAACCATCTTAATATGCAGAAATACAGTATAAAGAGCCGTTGCATCGCAGATAGATAACTCCTATAGCCACAATAAATGCCTTTATTGAATAGACAAACCAGGGGTGAACAAGTTCCTTTCTACTGCAGCTACAGCCGCGACACACATAAAAAACATCAATAATAACTCATGAACTTGCAATATTATTTAGGAAAAATCGCAACATTTTACTCACCAAAAATTCGGATTATTTGTAAACAAAATCCATCCTCCTGTCTTTCCTCAAAAACAGTTCAATTACTCTGTCGTACAGATTATCCGTGCGCTTCAGTTCCATCACGAAGTCCCTTTCTATCGCCATCGAAGCTAATGCTGAAAGTCGAACCTGTCCTGTCATATTTCTGGCATAAGTTTTAATTCACTTTTGGGCTGAAAATGTCTGCTCGACAGAAGCAGTGGACACGGGAATGGTCACCGCCAAACATACCAATGTGTACAGCTGCCCCATGCTCTCATTCAGATTTTTCTGATGAAGGAAGTCAAGGAGATCAGTGGGAGATTTTCCTGCAAAATCATCCATGGCATACATTACAGTTAGTTCTGTTTTTAGCCGAGACAGATCAAAAAGTGCCCCGTGGCTCTCTGTTAAACTGGAGAAGGCTGCATGCGGGAAATTTTTCTTGTATTCCCGAAACTTCTGGGGGTCGAGGAGCGTGACAAACATCAGTTTTTCGTGGTCTTGAAATCTGGTCTGTGTCTGGCAAATAATATTGTCCAGAATCCTGCCATGGAGTTGGCGGTAGTGCGCGCGAGGATCTTGCGCTTGACCTATTCAGTGGCCTCGTAGAGTTCCTCATATCGGCTTCTATCTCGCTCAACTGTGTCACAGAACTCCTTTACCCTAGCCAGACAAAACTGCACATCCAGTTTTTTGTCCTGTAGTATTGAAAAGAGCACGTCTGAATACTCAAAAATGCCATTGAATGTGTGAAGCAAAAAACAAAACTCAAAATCATCCAGATGTGCTTTAAATCCATCAGCACAGCGCACTGTGTCCTCATCATACTCGTCATGATGCTCCAAGATGTGATGAAACAGTTCCTTTAGAGCATCTCTCTTCTCTATCCAATCAATGGGTCTGAATACGGCGACGTTGCCGTACGCCTGCTAGAGGGCCCTAGTGAAACCAACTCAAAATCTGATTGGTTGAAGCAACAGTTTAATTGACATTTATTTTGTGTTAGAGGGCCTGCAGAACGGATTGTGAAGGCCTCTGGGCAGACTTCTTTGACTTTGACCCTGCCTGGCAACAAATGATGGCTGAAATGTATTTTTGTATTAAAGCATTTAACCAATCACATGTCTGGAAGCAGCACAGCCTTCGGAAAAGCTATGAAAGGAAGCGGACAGACTATTTGGAATTATTTAATAAGTATTCATGGACAAAATATAATTAACATCAGTTTGTGATTCAGATATTTTTTTAGTCCAGCAGAGAAGGCCTTGAAGGCCCCGACGGCCCGCCACTGGGTTAAAAGTGGAGTACTTTTTATGTTAAAGGCACATACAGCAATTTTCATTTTACTGGCTCGTGGTGCGGCTGGATTGCATTATCCAAAGTGTCGTGCACAATTGCCACTAAACACACACACACACACACACAGAGCCCTCCACAAAACCAGGATGCTCTGTGTGTAGAAAGTGACGTCATCAGAAAGGAAAGTGCAACAGGGACACTTCACGCACCTGCAATGCACATATATGAAAATGCAGACATAACTGCTCACAATTACTTAAGTATGACAAACACGCGTGTTTTTTTTTTTTTTTGTGGTGGTTTTTTAATATCTAGAGGACTTAAAAGTCAGCGCCCACCTCTCTTTTCTATAAATTGAGACACTTGGGAGTCTACCCTTGTTTCAATAATAAAGTGACTGACTCCGTTGTCGTCTCACTTGGCACCCCATCTCTGTTCAGCTCCCTGTCGTTAACACACGCCAAGTCTGTACATGACTTCTGGGTGGTGATCCATGACCAGCTGTCCTCAGGAGGGCACTACTATAGTCTTTTGGTCTTGCAGATTCACTTTATACAATATCAGAGAATATGCAGCAAAGCTCCTGGTCAAGGGTTTGGTCTCGTCACATCTGGACTACAGCAGCTCTCCGCTAACCAGAATACCAGCATGTGTCGCCAAGCTGCTGCAGAGGCTTCAAAATGCAGCGGCAAAATGCAGTACCAGCCGAGGTGGGCACATGTCATTCATTTCAGATCACTACACTGGCTTCCTGAGACGACATGTATGAAGTTCAAATGCTTGTCTAATGAGTACTCAATGGGTCAACAGGTATGATTATGGAGGCACTTGTGAGATTCAATGCTCTTTCTTGACCACTCAGGTCTGCTGATGATTTGAGTGGAGTTGCAACAACAGCTATAAGACTGAAGGTCTACTATAGTGTTGTGTAAATACGAGGTGTGATCAAAAAAAATACAGTGAATGTGTTAAAAAAATAAATGTTTATTACAGTAAAAGATTTACAACTACTAGTCACCCTCAAAATACCTTCCTCCACTTTGAATGCACGTATACCAACGCTCCGGCCACTTTTGAAAAAAACTTTCTAGAACTGCTTCACAGAGTGTCTTTAGTTGGGCTATCATGGCTGCCTGGAAGTCCTCAATGGATTGAAATCATTTAACTTTCATGGTCATTATCAATTTAGGGAACAGCCAGACGTCGCACGGTGCCAGATCTGGCAATTAAGGTGGATGTGGACACCCCGTAATGTTTTTGTTCGACAGAAATTGTTGTACTAGAAGGGATGTGTGACAAGGAGTGTTGACATTATGAAGAATAAAACCATTTCAACATTTTCCTCGGTTAATGATGTTGAAGGACGTCCTGATCTTTTCTCATCTTCAACAGTCAGATCCATAACGAAATCAATCAAACCACTTGTAAACAGTCTTAATTGTTAGGGCAGTGTTACCATAAACTGATTTTAACATTGGATGGGTTTCCTGAGCATTTCGGAATTTGAAACAAAATTTCATGTTAATGCGTTGCTCGATATCCATTATTAAGGACAAACTTGAACAACACACTTGAACTCAACAAACAACTGACAGTATCAAACAATTTGAAACTCGTCACAAACTCGGCTCTAGGATGGACCCGTCAGAACTGGCTTTGAATTGTTTTGCGTTGCTCTTGGATGGCGCTCTGCATCAACATTCACTTTTTGATCACACCTCGTAAACAGATATAGCAACTGTATCCTTTCATTTTGTATTGTAATTCACTCAAAATTGAACTTGCAGGGAGAAACAGTTTCCGTTTAATGAGTGAGTTTCACAATTGTGAAATCACATGCAAAACCAATTTTAGAATCAATTTCGCAAAATTGTATAAAAACCTTACTCTGCGGTTTCACTCATAACTAATAAGCAAAATGATTTTTTAAAAAAAACATTTTATTGAATTTATTAAAAGCAACTAACATTTTATACAAGCAAGTCAAACTTGACCAAACTAAGTTCAACCCCCACCCATGAGACAGAGAGCTAAAAAGCAAAATTTTAATTGAAACTCTGGTCAAAAATCTTAATGAGATATTTTTCCCTAAATCACGAGCACAAATCTCCAGACATAGCTCTGAGGGTCAGTGGGACGCACATAGACCACCCTACCAGGTCTAGGAGGTGAAGCTGAAGAGAGAACACATCAAGTATTTGTCTCCTCACTCCAGGTACACAACAACCTTCTCTACAGATCATTGCAAGGTCCAAATTCCATTCTCTTAAAAAAACGTTATTCACCTTTATGAATGTTCTGCCTACAGCAAGGAACCCACGAGAACGCACATCACTGCGGCTCATTCAAAGGTGACAATCACACACGCGATGCTCGATAGTTTATACTCCTGTTCTATGATGTGAAAACAAATAAAATGATGGCACACTGCAAGACACCAATTGCACTATGATGAAGTCAAATGCACTTCAGTTTTACTGAATCGTGACACGGCAGGACCTCTGTGTTTTTCCCCAATTGATTCTGGGGTTCATCAGGGGGGTGTTTTTGCTCCAACTCTGTTCAGTGCTTACATGGACTGGGTGTTGGGCAAGGTCGTGGGGTCCAGCAGCTGTGGGGCATCTGTGGGTGAAGAAAGATTCACAGATCTTGACGTTGCCGACGATGCTGTGATCTTTCCAGAGTCAATGGAGACTCTGATCAGATCGCTCGAGAGACTGGGCTTGCGAGGGTCCTGATAAAAACTAAGATCCAGGCCTTCAATGACCGCTTGACCACAGCCATCAGCAGTGTGTCTGTCTGTGGAGAGAGTGTCGGCCTTGTTAAGAGGTTTACTTACCTTGGCAGTGACATTCATGTCTCTGGTGACTCTTCCTATGAAGTCAGTAGACGGATTGGGGAGAGCATGGGGGGGTCATGACGTCACTGGAAAGGGGTGTGTGGCGGGTCCCGATATCTATGCCAAAGGATGAAGGTCCAAGTCTTTAGAGTCCTGGTGCTTCCTGTCTTGCTATACGGTTGTGAGACATGGACGCTCTCCAGTGATCTGAGATGAAGACTGGACTCCATTGGTACTGTGTCTCTCCAGAAAATCCTTCGGTACTGTTGGTTTGACTGTGTCGAATGAGCGGTTGCTCATGGAGTCCTGAATGAGGCACATTACCTGCATTGTGAGGGAGCGCCAGTTACAGCACTACGGCCATGTGGCATGATTCCTGGAGGGTGATGCAGCTCGTAAGATCCTCATTGTTGGGTACCTGAGGGGCTTGACCAGGCCAAGGGGTCACCCACGTAACACCTGGCTGCGGCAGATAGAGAGTCATTTCTGGAGGGTGGGACTGGACTGCGCGTCTACCTGGGGGGTTGTCAACTGGGATCCAGAGTTGTTTTGTCATGTAGTGGGTGCGGCAATGCACTGTACCAGTGCATGCTCCCCAACTTGACTTGACTTGTGACATGGCCTTCCACTTTGTCACACCCCCTGACATGCCATCTCGCAACTCCTGGTTGGGAACCCCTTTTCTAATACATCTTTAAAAGCACCACCATTACTGGGATGGACACCAATAGTGTTTTAAAGTAAAACTGCTGTAAAGAAGGCAACCTTATTTGCTTCACGTATTTGTTTAACTTATAATGCATTTATTGAATTGAAGACTTCTGTTATTATTTGAAACAATTGATATAACGTAGCTGAAATGAGAACACATCAAGCGTTTGTCTCATCGCCTCAGGTACTGACAGGTACTGTCATTTTCAGCCGAGACCGTTCATGTTGTACTTACTGAATTGACATGAGAGATCAGCTTTACGTGAAAATGCAGTGAATTCGAGTACTAAAGTGATCTTTGAATTGTCCCAAGGTGAGCTATCGCAAAGGGAAGGGAGATTGCATGAAATTTTCCTCCAACAAGCTTGTATTTCCCACACTTCCCAAAACACACAACGACCATGTAAGAGGCGCCGACTGCCTTGCTGGTTTCTTTTTGGTTCTCTTAAATTTGAAGAGCTCATGGCTGACATCATCCTGTAACAGCACTGTAACAAAACATTGAAAGGCCGGACTCCACAGCTACAGTTTTTCATGAGTTTGTAATACATTATATACGCAGCTACAGTTACTAAAAAAATTAACAAAGGTAATAAGGATTAAAATTGCCAATTATTTACAAGAACTAAAGCAGGAAAAAAAACTGAACAAAAAAAAGTTTAGTTCATCTTCTTATATTCTGTAAGCAGAATCTAAGAATTAGACCAAGGTACTGTGAAGAGAAATTAGAAAATGAAGTAAACAGAAAAAGAATTTAACTGACAAAGTTGAGAAACTGTCACTGTCTGTGATTCGGGCTTAGTTGAAGATGAGACCGCATTGTTAAAAAGGAATCAATGCAAAAATTCGGGGAATTCCAAACACCTTCTTACAGCGGTACTTTTGTATAGCACTCTTTACCATGGACAGACTTAGAATATTTACACACATTTACAGTTCTAATACTAGAACAGCAAATTGTTAATGTTAATATTTATTTTGTACTTACCTTCTCCAGATTTAGATTTAAGTGGTGGCTCATCTTCCCGGGTTTTAACAGATGGAATTTCCTCAGTCCTTTGTGTGTCAGACTGTAATAATTCAGACTTCACAATGACAGAAGGCTCCGGAGATGAAGAGAATCTGCTTTGAGAAGAGTCTAACCCGGTCACTGCTCCATCTTGATAGCCATAATGAAGGTGGTCTTCCTGGATCCTCTCCACACTCTCATGTTTGTACATCGCATTGCTGACCCACCTCTCTTCGGCTTCTTCTTTAATGCTCACTGTCTCCAGGTCATAATCCTCAACCTTAATGTGAAGACTCTCCTGTTTCGGGTGGACAAACTCCCATTCACAATCCTCCTCCTTAACCTTTATGGCCCTTTTCTCCAGGGTATTCATGTCAGTCTCACACATCTCTTCTTTCACATCCATCCAGAGGCTGCAGTAGACAACAGCTTTTTCTTTTTCTCTGCGGAAAGAACAGAATTTCATTCTATTATAAGTGCATCATCTACGTTAAATAACATTTGAATTTCATTTTAGAACACCCTCACAGTTAAGGGTTGGAACAAGTCACAGAGTTCAGAAAACGAAGACAAGAACTGACAAACTCCTCACTCTTCATAACAAATTGTCACATGAAAAACAAACTTGGAAATAGAGTGAAAAGTCCAAGAGGTTGAAAGGAGAAGAACAACAACAACAAGACAAAGAACAAGAACAACAAGAACCACCTCACACAGCTGTGGGTCAGCAGTATTCTCTACTTGGGTTAAACAAGTCCCAGCATTGCGTCAACAGTTAAGCTGAAGAACATTTATACAAGAAACGTCATAGGATTGTGTTAAGAAACTGATGCATGTTACAAAAGGGGAGCCGAGAGGGACTTACCTTTGTTAGAACACACAGCCTGCAACAGGTATGGGAGGTATTTTCTGCAAAAAAAGAAATTAAAATTAAAATTATAAAATGAATACACAAAAATGCTGCAAAAATTAAAAAGTCCCATCTGCAATTTAATTTTCAACCTGAACCGCAATGTAGCTGCAAAAATGAAAGGTAAAACGCAAATAAGCACTGGCGCCCCCTGCTGCTTATTCAATTTTCATTTTCAAGTTCTCGCCAATGGGCGAGATAAGACTTCAACATGTGACAAAATTGTTTTTGGACGGTGCAAGGCAGCATCTAATAAGATTAAAAGTGGTGTGTAAGAAACGGCAAGAGAGTTAATAGAGTTGGCAGGCAGTTTGTGATAGGCAGTAGGACTTTGGGGACTTTCAAAACTCGACGATGTTATTTTAGACGAATTAATTTGATAGGACTGGTGAGCTTTGTTGGGCTTTATGGCCTGTTCTCGTCTGGATTGTTCTAATGTTGTAACATAAAAGATATGTAGATGACTGATTGCAGAGAATGAATTATACCCAAAGAAACAAATTGACAATACAACTAAAAAAGGAAGGGACCATAGAATGGAATTAAAGGTAAACAAGACCAAAGTAATGATAATCTCTAGGACAGCAGGAAAAACATGAGATATTGGCCAAAGGAACGAAACTGAGCAGGTTACAAAGTATAAATACTTGGTAAGCTGGGTAACAGAAACTGGAAAATGTACAAAAGAAGCAAAAACACGAACAGAAATGGTCAAAGGTGCTTTTTTGGAAGCATAAACAATGAATGAAAGGAAATGTAAAACTTGATCTGAAAATGAAATTGCTAAAGCATTACATTTTCTCAATTTTGGGCTAAAGGTGTGGTAGATGGACACAGACTAAAGATCGGAGAAGGGAAAATGGATGCTTTCAGACTGAAGAATTCTAAATATAAGTTGGAGAAACAAGGTAACTGAAAGAGGTACTGCTCCGAATGAAAATGAAGAAACGCCCACGAATAGATTTAACATAAAATAAGATGGATGGCATGGTGGCACAATGGTAGCACTGCTGTTTGCAGGAAGGAGACCTTGTTTCACGTCTCTGGGTTGCATCTGGGTGATCCAGTTTCCTCCATCTGTCTAAAAACATGCAGGTTAGGTGAACTGACTAAACTAAACTAGCCCGTGTGTGTGTGTTCACCCTGTGATGGACTGGCCCCCCTGTCCAGGGTTTGTTCCTGCCATGTGCCCTATGCTAGCTGGGATAGACTCCAGTACTCCCACGACCCTGTTTAGGGCCAAGCAGGTTAGAAATGACCGACTATCAATTATACTGATTGACTTCTGTCCTTATTAACTGTTAGTTTTTGCCTTTATCACTCTTAAGCAAGCATTTTAACTAAAGCCTCTTGATCTGTGACCCAATCCCACTGCTACTTTAGCACAAGGACAAGTATGGATACGAAAACCAGTACAATCCAGTGGGGCAGAATCCTGACTCCTAGGGTCTTGTGTTATCAGTAACTAGCAAGGACATGAGATGATAAACCAGTCATGTAATTCTGTATTTAAGAAGTTTTACCAGCATGTGTAAAATCAGTCATCTCCTTCCACGTACTGAGTGACATCACATGTGCGTCTATAAAGGTATTCTTGCCATCTTGAACTGGATCTGTGAATCCGATTTTGATACTAGCATGGCTGCTCACCTACTACTACGTGGGGTTTTATTGTTTCTTTAAAGCAGCCAGACATATTCCATGAATTAATTAATTAAATGTTCTCTAACCCCCTTAAGCTAATTATTTGCCAATATAAGCTGCTTGTGTCAACAGCCATATGAGAAATGTTAATCTAACACAGTGGTCCTCAATCAGGGTCCTGGAGGGCCGCAGTGGCTACGGGTTTTTATTCCAGCCAGTGTCCTAATTAGAACTCAGTCCTTACTGATAATGATAGTTGGTGTTTAACTCCATGCCTTGTTAGTGCCAAAGTTTAGTCCTCAATGACAGTCCTGAAAGTCCACAGTGGCTGCAGGTTTCCACTTTAACCAATTTCTTCATTAGAACCCTTTTATTTATTACTAAACCAATACATTTTTTGGGCTTAATTTTAGTTCTCTTGCCCGTTACCCTGAATTGCCTATTTTACATTTTAGCAGCTGCATTTAAGTTTTAATTGTCACCTGTTTTCTTAACCAGACATTAGTTAATAGTGAGATGCAGATAACCAATAAACCAGCAGCTCACGTGCTTATCATGAAGTATTTGTGATAAGAAATGTTTAGAAAGGAATGAGGGGGGAATTGGAAGGACCATTAAATTTAAATCTATTCTGGTCCACAAAACACATGGATAATGTTCTCACAAAACGAAACTCTACAGTGCCATTCAAATTGCTCTTGGATGAATGCAAGCATTAATAAGCTAAATAGTTCAATACCAAGTTTCATTATCCACTAGGACTGCTTTCTAATTAGGAAACTAGTTGGAATGAAAACCTGCAGCCACTGCGGCCCTCCAGGACCGTGATTGACGACCCCTGATCTGACAATTTGAAGACTCGTGGACTTAGCATCCAGCTCACCTCCATTGTTCAGTACAACACAAACAAAAAATACAAATCCTTGGGATGTGGCAAAGAGAAAACCAGAGCACCTGTATAGGGCAGGAGCCAACTATGCACCATCATAGTGTGCACAACCACACAAAGCCAAGTTAAATTTGCCAGCCCACCAAACCTGGTTTGAAAGGGAGGGGGAAAAAATGAACAGGGTACACAGGGCAACTGCACACTGGCAGAGGTTCAAGTTCAGCTTGCTGGAACAACACTAACCACAAATCTCTATTAACTTTACTACGCAGGGCTCAACATTAATGGTTTAAGACAACTGGCAACCAGTTCTTGGCTGAGGGCAACCATTTTAGTAATGCACCAATTTTTTAAGCAGTAGATCAAAATTTGGTAACTTGGAAAAGAATTTGCTATTTTATTTTTTACGATCAAAATAAAATGTAAACTACACTCATGCATACTGCACTTACTGGCTTTTAAAAAAATGAGTGCAATGACCAACCAATAGTGTGGGATTGGTTCTGCACAAAACAGAAATATTACAATTGTCCTTCAGCTCTTGGTCTGTCAGAGTGAGCTGTTTAAAACCACCTGGAAGACAAAACGTGAAGGGCTGAGAATTCCCACAGATGCCCTGGCTGCTGTGTGGAGGGAAATTAAAGTATGCAAAGATAAACTAACTGCAACATGCGCTGTTATCAAGTCAGCTGGAATGGAAAGTAAAGATAAGATGTTAGGCTACAAATTTGATACAGAGCATCACACAGCAGAATACTCGGACCTTAAACAACTAAGATTACATGAGTAAAAACCGCATTCTGCGGATATATCTGTTCATTTCTTTTTGATGGTTTCTGGAGAGTACTGCCATGTTAGTAAAATTCAAACAACAATATGTTACTAGTAATATTTTTTTATTTGAATAAAAGTTACAATGACCGATATTTTAGTACCCTAATATAGGAACAGGTAAGAGAAAGTCCTGAATATTTTAGAAAATAAACAAAGCAGAATAATAATAATCTATATATATAATTCACTAAGCCAGAAGACAAGTAGCCGACCATGGAAAGCACGCCAGAAGGGGCGTGGATTCACTAAACCGCCGACAAGTAAGACGCCAATGGTGCACGCAGGAAGGAGCCATGCCCACCAACTCTTAGACCATTGGATACGACGAAAGAATCACAGAGTCACGCCCACCAACTCGGACGCGACGCCAAGGGAAACATGCCGTCATTTCTGTTTGTCTGTGCCACAGTACACTTGCAGCTCTGAGCCACGTTGACTTTTCATTAGTCAACCTCAGTGGAACCTTGGTTCACACAGAGGCAGCGCCAGAGAGAGACAGAGGCACACATAGGCAGCGCAAGAGACAGCAGCTCAATCCTTTAAAACTGAAGTTAAAACACAATGAAGGAAGCAGTCTTTAAAAACCAATAAGCCCTGTGCCTCTTTTTCATTAGCATCTCACCTGCTTCAGGCCCTGCAACAGTCGAGACGCTCTCTCTGCAGCTGACCTTCTCTGTGCCTGACTCCACTACTGTCAGTCGCCTGATAAAAAATTGCCTTTTGAAGGGGAGCTATGGACCCGCTATACCACAGGAACACATTGCCTTCGAGCCTGCTCTCGCTCACTGTAACGTACTGGCTTGCTCTCTCTCTCTCTCTCTCCTCACTCGCTCACACACTACACAGGGGAGAAATGCCCAAAGCAGAGAGACAGAGGGGGTGGGGGCTCGCGTGCTGCTGAGAGAGAGAGAGAGAGGGGAGGGGGGGGCTGGGGAGGCTCGCGTGCTGCTGAGAGAGGGGGGGGGGGCGCGCGTGCTGCTGAGAGGGGGGGGGGGGGTGGGGGGGCTCGCCTGCTGCTGAGAGAGGGGGGGCTGGGGAGGCTCCCGTGCTGCTGAGAGAGGGAGGGAGAGGGGGGGCTGGGGAGGCTCCCGTGCTGCTGAGAGAGAGAGAGAGGGAGTGGGGGGGCTGGGGAGGCTCCCGTGCTGCTGAGAGAGGGGGAGGGGGGCTGGGGAGGCTCGCGTGCTGCTGAGAGAGGAGGCTCGCCGTGCTGCTGAGAGAGGGGGAGGGGGCTCGCGTGCTGCCGAGAGAGGGGGAGGGGGGGCTGGGGAGGCTCGCCTGCTGCTGAGAGAGAGAGAGAGAGAGGGGGGGGGTCTGGGGAGGCTCGCCTGCTGCTGAGAGAGGGGGGGCTGGGGAGGCTCCCGTGCTGCTGAGAGGGAGAGGGGGGGCTGGGGAGGCTCACGTGCTGCTGAGAGAGAGAGAGAGAGAGAGGGAGAGGGGGGGCTGGGGAGGCTCCCGTGCTGCTGAGAGAGATAGAGGCGGGGCTGGGAAGGCTCACGTGCTGCTGAGAGAGGGGGGAGGGGGCTCGTGTGCTGCTGAGAGAGGGGGAGGGGGGGCTGGGGAGGCTCGCCTGCTGCTGAGAGAGGTGGGGCTGGGGAGGCTCCCGTGCTGCTGAGAGAGAGAGAGAGAGAGAGAGAGAGAGAGAGAGAGAGGGGGGGGGTCTGGGGAGGCTCACGTGCTGCTGAGAGAGAGAGGGGGGGCTGGGGAGGCTCGTGTGCTGCTGAGAGAGAGAGCCTGCGCATGCACTGCACATGCCATGCAGCTGAGCAGGGAGCCTGGGTGTTTGTGTCAGTGTTATTCAATGTTTTTACTATTACACTGTGCATTCTATGGTGTAATAATTAACTATATTTGTGCTTAAAAATCTTTAAAAAAATATATATTTACATACAGTTCGTATGGTCTGGAATGGATTAATTGTATTTACATGCAATCCTATGGGGGGAAATTGCTTCGGTTTACGATCAGAGGTTTGGAATGAATTATGGTTGTGAACCGTGGTTCCACTGTATATTGAGTCTAGAAAACATGATCAGCAAGTCTTTTGATAGGCTGCAACAAAATGATGAAAGAATGGGCACATTTTTTTCTCACAAGCTGGGTGGGTGTTAGTTAGTTAATTAGTTACTCAAAGGATTTCAAGATTTAATATGCAGAAGCGGTAACACTGCAAAAGCAGCCCAAACCAGAAAAGACTGCTGGCAAAAAGTGGCTGACAAATTAAACGCGTGTGCATTGTACTTACTGAAAGCGGCGTTACGGATTTTGCAAACGTTCATTTTTTCCCTCTGCTTAAAAAACATTAAAAAAGCGGTGTCATTATGCAGTGTATACTACGCCGCGGGTTGGTATGCAGCGTGTAAAACAGTTTGTCGCGGATAATTTGCCTTTTACTTTAACACGAAGACAATTTCCTGTTAGATTTGCCTTTGCGATGACAATTGATAAGGCACAGGGCCAAACTTTCAAAAAGATGTGCATGTATCTGCCAAAACCAGTTTTCAGTCACGGACAGTTGTATGTTGCTCTCTCCAGAGTTCCATCTTTTCATTCACTTACTGGTATGCCTGCAGGAACACGTGCAGCGAGCGAGAGAGAGCGAGCGACACACACACGCATACAGGCGCGGGAGAGAGAGAGCGCTGGACGCATAAGAATAATAATACTTCATTACATTGATATACCAGTGTTTTCAGTATTCAAAGTGCTATCCACACAGGGAGAAACCGGGAAGCGAACCCAAAATCTTCCACAGTCTCCTTACTGCAAAACAGCAGCACTACCATTGCGCTACAAGGCAGTTAAAGAATGCACCGGCCTCGATTTTGTTTTCACTTCTGTTTACAGCGATCGGATCGTAGCGTGTATTGTTGCAATGTTACTTTTCTTGGTGGCTTATTACATTACGGATGGTTCACATGTTAATTTTTTTCCCTGTGCTTAAAAGACATTAAAAAAGTGTTTCTCAACTGTGACTCCGGAACAACTCAGTACACAAGCTATATTAAGCGTCAACAACGAAGACTCGCTGCACCTTAATGAACAAGTGCTGAAACTTATCCCTACCGACGAAGTAACTTCCACCAGCATGGCCTCCATCGTCACAGACGATCCCGCTTTCAGTCACGGACAATTGTATGTTGCTCTCTCCAGAGGTCCATCTTTTCATTCACTCACAGTGGTATCCACAAACCCACCCCATTTGGACAACTGTTTCGTTCAGCAAGTGTTCACCCATCAATACATAATTATGCGGCGTATGTTACGCCGCGGGTTGGCTAGTTCTTTATATTTATATAGCGTTTTTCAAACTACTCAAAGCGCTCAGCAATTGCAGGTTAAGGGCCTTGCTCAAGGGCCCAACAGAGCACAGTCCCTATTGGCATTTTACGGGATTTGAACCGGCAACCTTCCGATTGCCAGTGCAGATCTCTAGCCTCAGAGCCACCAGATGAGCTGGCAGAAGTGAGGCACACAAGCGTTGTTGGAGTAAATGCCTCCAAGTCCTCTCTTTGCACTTCATTCTGAGACGCTGGAGGAGTTTCACACTTGGAGCAGTTCTGCGACATCACAACTGCAAACTCACCTCAGTCAGAGGTGAACAGCCCCCTGTACACTGACAGACCACTAAGGGAAATTTCTTTACTACTGTGGCAGCTGAAAAAGAGTGTAGAGAGCAAAAAAAGATGTTTGGTGCAGCATTAATTTATCTGATGAGAACACAAAAAGACCGTCAGTCAAAAGGGAATGTTCCAGTAATTTGGTACGCTGTATTTATCCCAGAGTGGAAATTGTCTTTTCACATGATCTTTGGAGGGCAGAGTGCAGGGTCAGCCATTGTGCAGCACCCCTGGGACAATTTTCAGGTTAAAGGCCTTTGCAAGTTTAATTGACATCATTCTATTTTATACCGTGGTTAGATTTATTTCTATTATTAAAAAAAAAAAAAATCCTGTGGGAAGCTGTTGCCCTGCCCAGGGTTTGTTTCCTGCCTTGCGCCCTGTGTTGGCTGGGATTGGCTCCAGCAGACCCCCGTGACCCTGTAGTTAGCATATAGCGGGTTGGATAATGGATGGATGGATGGGAATGAATAGGAGACGATACGTGATCTTCACGTTAAGATCACGGAAGACAAATAAAAGACCCGCGAGACGAAAGAAAATGGCCACAGAGCGTCTTGTGGGGATATAGAACATGAGATTCTTGCAAGACACGCCCAGCAAAAAAAAAAAAATAAATCAGTAGTGTAAAGGCACACAGCACACACAGATCCAGGGGTCTCAGTACATATAAAGCGTATAAAGGACATTATATTATAAATGACACGTCGACAACTAAAAGATCGCATTAGCGCAAACAAAAGGAAATTAATCATCAGGACCAAGTGTAATTGAAAAAATAGCAGGACAAAGCGAGGTCAGAAATAAAAGGCAAAGACCAGAAAACAGTCTTTTCGCCTTCGCATCATTCAATGCATAAAACGTAGATTTACACAAAATTAGACCATATGCTATGAGAATCTGTAGTACCGCAACAGTGAAAGCAATGACAAGTTTAATTTCAAAGAAAACACAATTTGGTCAGGTGTATATTGATGATGACGGAGAAGCGATAACAACGCAAGCAGCAGAGACACAAAGTGGCAAAATGGACAGCGGCTGTACAGGCTTTAAAATGATCAAAGGGCAGGCGACAGCAGCGTTATCCTTATCGTGCATTCAGCTGCCCCCCCCCTCTTCACAACACGAGCAGCGTTATACGTCTTGTGAGAAAGATGTAACCACGCACTGGGCTGGAAATAAAGGACAAGTATGTTTTTACAAAAGTTTTTAAAGTGAAAATAATGCATATGTAACAATTCCCATGAAAATAGCACTCTCTTTAAATTGTATATCCGGTAAACCAAACACGGGGGTGGGCAAGTGAAGCGAGCAGGGGCCGGAGCCCCCTAGTTACATTAAAATATGCACAGGACTGGTATACATTTTTGTTCACATGATGTTTGCTATACAGAATGTTTGTGTGTATAATAAATCAATGAAAATATATAACATTGCACTGTTAAAAATATTTAAATGATTGATAATTTGTTGTAAGCTGTTGTGCCAGAGCGGTTCTTCAGAGTGATGTCAAATGGTTCCCAAAAATCCCCATCTAAATGAAGGTTCCGGAAAGAACCCTTTATTTATTTAGATGTGTAACAGGCTCCACACAGCGAATAAGCATGGACAAATGGTAACAGATTGGTGAAATACTAGTGGGTATGGATAGTCCAATTTTTCTTAATCTGTTAGTATCCTGCAGCTACCATACATTAAAGATTTCAGCTTTTCTTACATATCAGGAAGCTTTTCAAAGCACAAAAAAAAAAAAAAAAATCATATGCAGAGAACCCTTCCCAGAATGAAACGGTGCTCTGTCCAGCAATAGTTCTATAAGGAACCACACAACCCAGTGAACAACCATAGAATGCCATTAAAGAACCAGGGTTATTAAGAGTGCAGTTGTGATCGGGGGGATTATGCTTTCAAGAAGGCAAAACACAGCAGTAGGAAAACGTTTTCATTTAGTTACGCTCTGGATGGCTTACTAAAGCCAACTTCCGATACTTTAGACTTGTACAAGTAGTTCATTTTTATTTGCTATTGTACAGTAGCAGATAAAATAAACTAAAAAGAATTGGCTTTTGTGTAATAAAGCTTTTAAACATTTTCTCATACCATGGTTTCATTATTAAGTTGATATACAATTGCATAGCATCTTAAATGCTCTAAATCAGGCATGTCAAACATGCGGCCCTCAACAGAAATCTGTGCGGCCCGCATGACAGATCCTAGTTAGCACTAAACTTGTACAAAATGATTACTTTAGTTTGTGATTGAATCATTCTGCATCTTCGTCGTTACTTACTGACTTTTCTTACTTCTGCCTTCTGACAAAAGTGCGTTTTCCCATGGCATTACGGTACCGGAAACGTCATCTGCTAGTAAAGCCATGAGCCTTGTCCAAAGTTAATGAGCCACGACGTCACAACTGAAGTACTAGGCTGCAGCAGCCTGGCAGCAGGGGCGGCCTTAGGCATGTGCAAACTGTGCACCTGCACAGGGCCGCCACACCAATATATATTGAATATAAAACAGAAAGAGAAAATAACGACACAGCTGACGGCAATGTGGCCGAAAAACATTGTGTTTCTTGTTAGTGTATTTACTAATGTTGCTGGAGTTGGAGCAGTAAGCTATATGTAGTATTATAACGTTCTGCCGTAAAGAGAATATCATGGGCCGAGACTTGGTTTTCAAGTTACGGAGACGTGCATATAGAAGCGTGTCATGAGCATGAGGCGGCTATGCAGTGTCCGCAACGGACGTGGCCATCCACCGTGCATAAGATACCGTATTGACATTGGCGGGCGAAGGGGCCACCGATTCTTTCTCTGCCTAGAGCCGCCCCTGGCAGGCTACACTACTGGCTGGGGCTGCTGAGACTGGCCACTGGGCAGAACTGACCATCACGAGTAGTAATAGCTCACATATCTTCACGTTTTTTGCTCTAGTTTTATGTAATTTTGTGCTAGTATTGTAATGAACAGTTAGTGCAGACTACAGCTGAAGATGTGAAGTGGACGCGAGAAGTTGGCGAGATGTTTATTAACAACTTTTTGTGATTTTGAGTTTGCAAAATTCGTTTAGGTCAGGGGGCTTTTTCATATCGGCTTATTTTACAATATAAAACTTTCAAGTAAACTTAGTAAAGTAAAATTTGATTTTTGGAGGATTTGTTTTCCAACTTTAAATTACTGAGCAATGAATTCAGTGGGCGTTTTCGTAATTTCAGTTCACACGAACAAGACTTTGCACTGTTTACGTCACCCTACTCTTACAACGTTGAGAATGCGCCTACGACTATCCAAATGGAATTGATTGAAGTGCAGTCAGATTCTATTCTGAAGGCAAAATAAAACGAAGTTGGTGTGCCAGGCTTATATGCTTACCTGTCACCCTCGTATGTGCAGATGCGTAAGTTGGCATTGAGAGTACTGTCTATGTTCGGAAGCACTTACCTTTATGAGCAATTGTTTTCGTTAATGAAAGCTACCAAAACCTGACATCGCTCAAGACTTACTGTCGAGCACCTTTCATCCCTCATAAAAGTTGCAGCTACAAGATTTCAAGCCTGATATTGATGAACTGGTTACTAACAAGAGATGCCAAGTGTCGGGACAAAAGAAATAGATCTCACACTGTAAGACTCCTATATAAGCTATGAATATAATAATATAAGGACCTAGCTAAGAGGCTAAGACTAATACGCTGTTGTACGGAGATTGTATGGAAATAAATTGCTTTTCTTTAAACTTTAAGTGTTACATTTTTTAAAGTTTTCAGTATGTTACAGTGCGGCCCGCTGACGCACATATGACAGTTGAAGCGGCCCACCAATGGTAGTGAGTATGACATGCCTGCTCTAAATATAAGCTGTTAATACTGGCAAACCGTTATTTTCAGTTTTGGCAGCCAGAAGCTGACGCCTGGTTACTACGCGTTTTAAAAGTTAGCGCTGAGCCCTGCTAATACTCACTAGCAGGCGTTACTGGTTTGATGTTTAGTGCCGAAACGTGCGATTTTATCACAATTGATATTGGAGAAAAGAAAAGGAATCGACAGATACATACATAAAAAGTATGCTATCTAGATCGGATTAAGTAGGTTTCAGAATGTTAGGCAGCATTTCTTTACAAATACGCATCTACTGATCATGATGGCCAAACCTTACCAATTCACTTTCAGAGGCGTAAGATAGAGAGAAAGTTTGGCACTACAATTCCCCTCTCTATTGCATATACAGTATATATATACGCAAAAACACACCCTGAAAGAAAAATCTATTTGTATTCGTTCACAGGCACGTATCCATTCCGACTCTTCTCTCATTTGCGGTCACTTTAAACTAGGCACCGCAAAACAGACGGAGAACGGAAGGCAGAAACCAACAGAAAAGGCGCCTCGTCGACTCGATAAGGACGCGGCTATAGGAATAAACAGAAACAAAGGAATAGGAGGAAGCGTCGGGTGTGCACTACGAGGTCAAAATAGGCCTCGACAACGTACGGTGAACCACCGATGACAAAGCCACGCGAGCCACAGTGGGATTTACTCGAGCAAAGTCCGCAGGAGTGTTGACGGAAACGAACGCGCTGCTCGCCTCTCATTCAAGTCACGTTCAGTAACTGAGTGGAGCGAATGAAAACTCACACATCCATAAAGTGTCGTATACACACCCTCGGCACTTACTGTACCCGCTGTGTCTCTCGTTGAAGGAATTCTTCCTAAAAACATTCGGATTCCTGACTTACTTGTAAACATTTGAATTTATTTCCGCTGTCCAGTGCAAAAAAAAATCACTTGAGCTGCAAACCCACCTCTTAGGGTCCTTAATACTTCACTTACCTATGATTCATAAAGAATCACTGACAAAGATATGGATAACTTCTCTTACCCGCGGTTAAGAATAAGCCGGCTCGTTCACAACGACCAGTTTAGTTTACTCCCTTTATTTTTCGTCGCTTTTGATGACGTCACAAAGCACGTTGCGTTTGATTCCGTTTACGCGCACACGAGTACATGAACGTGCGCGCCACTGCCCGTCTTTTCTTCTCGGCTCTCCCTTAAACGGAGAATACTGTAAATGATTAGGAAAACTCATTTATAAAGTGACGTAGGTGCTAGGGATTCCCGGACATTTTCCATTGCCGTATTCCAGGGAACGAAACTGCTGTAATTTCCGGGAAAACGGGAACGGCCAAGCTCGCATATATAGCGTGTAAACGTGTAAAAATTGATCAAGAAATAACAGAGTTATAGCTGAAAATAATTAAGTGGCACGGTATTTTGGCCCACGGTGTAGTGTGTTGCCGATTAATTCAGTCAACAACAGACCAGCAGCAGTCAATCTCCCAGCTAACTGAGCACAGTGGACTGGGATGAGTCTGCACTCTGCAGCGCACGAATGCCTGGACGGGGCAGAGTTCATTGATGTCTGTGCTGTTGACAGCTTTGAACAGAAACTTGAAATTGCAATCCCTCAGTCTGTTGTATCCGCATTATCTGTGCTAAGAAACTTACCATCACAGAATGATGACAAGACGCTGGATGCATCAATAAAAGCTGAAACTGCGGTGTTTCAGAGCAACGGCAAGCGCGGGCATTGTTTACAGGGGTGCCCAATACGTCGATCTCGATCGACCAGTAGATAGCAAAGGTAGTGCAGGTAGATCACGTTGAATTAAAATTTTTTTTTAAAAAAAAAAAAAACGTTAGTCTATCATATAAACTCCCTATGGCATTTGCCGCTTGATTGACATACAGGGAATCCCGCACTCATGATCAAACGCGCCAGCTACTGCAAAACTCCGGCTATCTAAGTGATCTAGTTAGCCTTCCAATTTATATCGCCAAAAGAAGGGATTTAAAAAAAAAAATGTTTGGGGAGGGTATGGGCTGGATGTGGAATTGGAAGAGGATTTTTTTTCTCACAATATCACCATCGAAGTGCGTTTGTCTGATCTGTCAATCTATCATTACTATTCCAAAGAAGGAAAATGTGGAAAGGCACTTTCGAACTGTTCATAAAAACTACGAAACTGACTTCCTTCCGAAAAGCGATCTGAGAAAGAGAAAGGAGAGGGAACTAAAATCGCAGTTAATCGGACAGCCGTCATTTTTCACTCGGCTGCATTCAAAGCAAAGGCAGACACACCGTCAGACTTTGACAGAAGATTTCAAGACTCGGCTTTACTTGAGCCAATCGCTACATTTAAGTGCTATCCATTTAGGGAAGATGTTGAGGGTGATTCAACCGCATCAAAAATTGCAACACTGTTTCACCTAAAACTCCTCTACAGTGGAGGATGAGATTTTGACACTGCAGGGTGACATTCAGCTGAAGTCTGGGGCCCAAGGACAGTTTTGGAACTTACTCACAGAGGAAAAGAACACAAACATGAGGAAATGTGCTACCTCCTTGAGTGAATTATTCGGCTCTACTTATTTATGCGAGTCAGCCTTATCCCACATGAAGATTATTAAGTCCAAATCCGTAGTGACCATAAATGTATTGAATTGTTATTGTGCCATAAAGGTTAATCAGTTATGCAAGGTACGACAACATATCCATCCATCCATTTTCCAACCCGCTGAATCCGAACACAGGGTCACGGGGGTCTGCTGGAGCCAATCCCAGCCAACACAGGGCACAAGGCAGGGAACCAATCCTGGGCAGGGTGCCAACCCACCGCAGACGACAACATATATTTTATGTATAAAGTATACTCAGTATATATATATATATATTATACTGTATACATACATATACAATATATACAGTGCATCCAGAAAGTATTCACAGCGCATCACTTTTTCCATATTTTGTTGTTACAGCCTTATTCCAAAATGGATTAAATTCATTTTTTTCCTCAGAATTCTACACACAACACCACATAATGACAACGTGAAAAAAGTTTACTTGAGATTTTTGCAAATTTATTAAAAATATAAAAATTGAGAAAGCACATGTACATAAGTATTCACAGCGTTTGCCATGAAGCTCAAAATTGAGCTCAGGTGCATCCTGTTTCCCCTGATCATCCTTGAGATGTTTCTGCAGTTTAATTGGAGTCCACCTGTGGTAAATTCAGTTGACTGGACATGATTTGGAAAGGCACACACCTGTCTATATAAGGTCCCACAGTTGACAGTTCATATCAGAGCACAAACCAAGCATGAAGTCAAAGGAATTGTCTGTAGACCTCTGAGACAGGATTGTCTCGAGGCACAAATCTGGGGAAGGTTACAGAAAAATTTCTGCTGCTTTGAAGGTCCCAATGAGCACAGTGACCTCCATCATCTGTAAGTGGAAGAAGTTCGAAACCACCAGGACTCTTCCTAGAGCTGGCCAGCCATCTAAACTGAGCGATCGGGGGAGAAGGGCCTTAGTCAGGGAGGTGACCAAGAACCAGATGGTCACTCTATCAGAGCTCCAGAGGTCCTCTGTGGAGAGAGGAGAAACTTCCAGAAGGACAACCATCTCTGCAGCAATCCACCAATCAGGCCTGTTTGGTAGAGTGGCCAAACGGAAGCCAATCCTTAGTAAAAGACACATGGCAGCCCGCCTGGAGTTTGCCAAAAGGCCCCTGAAGGACTCTCAGACCATGAGAAAGAAAATTCTCTGGTCTGATAAGACAAAGATTGAACTCTTTGGTGTGAATGCCAGGCGTGCCGCTCATCACCAGGCCAGTACCTTCCCTACAGTGAAGCATGGTGGTGGCAGCATCAAGCTGTGGGGATGTTTTTCAGCAGCAGGGACTGGGAGACTAGTCAGGATAAAGGGAAAGATGACTGCAGCAATGTACAGAGACATCCTGGATGAAAACCTGCTCCAGAGCGCTCTTGACCTCAGACTGGGGCAACGGTTCATCTTTCAGCAAAGGACAACGACCCTAAGCACACAGTCAAGATATAAAAGGAGTGACTTCAGGACAACTCTGTGAATGTCCTTGAGTGGCCCAGCCAGAGCCCAGACTTGAATCCGATTGAACATCTCTGGAGAGATCTTAAAATGGCTGTGCACCGACGCTTCCCATCCAACCTCATGGAGCTTGAGAGGTGCTGCAAAGAGGAATGGGCGAAACTGGCCAAGGATAGGTGTGCCAAGCTTGTGGCATCATATTCAAAAAGACTTGAGGCTGTAATTGCTGCCAAAGGTGCATCGACAAAGTATTGAGCAAAGGCTGTGAATACTTATGTACATGGGATTTCTCAGTTTTTTTATTTTTTAATAAATTTGCAAAAACCTCAAGTAAACTTTTTTCACATTGTCATTATGGGGTGTTGTGTGTAGAATTCTGAGGAAAAAAAATGAATTTAATCCATTTTGGAATAAGGCTGCAACATAGGAAAATGTGGAAAAAGTGGTGCGCTGTAAATGCTTTCCAGATGCACTGTATAGCATTTTTAATGTAGGTAGATCATTTCAACCTGGTCATTTTAAAAGTAGCTCACAAGCCGAAAAAGTGTGGGCACCCCTGGTTTAGAACGGGTGTATCGGTATCTGATGACTGTGCCGCCTACTTCAGTGGAAGCACAGCGTGCTTTCTCAGTGGCTGGCATACTCTGCTACGAAGGTGTGCTATTGCCTGGATGACCGCACGCTGGACACGTTGTGCTTTCTACGCTCTTATTACCGCAACTAACTAGATACATGTACTTATATGACAGCATGAACTGCTTGTAGTTAAGGTTAGTCTTTTATTGGTGTCAACATATTGCAGTAGTTTTATTAAAAATAAATGTCACTTGTTCTAAAACCATTCACATGTGAGATGCCCGTGCACTGTGTCATTCCCGGGAATGACGTGCAGGATTCCCGAATTCCCAGGAATGGATTCCCTAGTAAGTGCTATAAAAGCACAATCCATGTGAATATTGTATTTTATCTTAAACATAAAGCTCTCTTTTGATTGAAAGTTTGTAATGATTTAAATCCCGATATAAGATACCATAGGTTCCTAAAACTGAAAACTTTTATTTCTTTTACTTGGATTATCTATATTCACCCGTGGGCGACAGTGAGTGAACATCATCTCCAAAGGGAAACAGATGTTCAAATCTCTGTCATCAGTCTTTCCGAGTTTTATTTTGGACAATTTTAACCAGTGTTCACAGAACAAAACACTTCATAATTTTTACCAGAATGTCTCTTGTCCAACTTAGTTAGCCACAACAACGTGGCTGATAGGTACGGGAAAATCCAAGGCGCATATGAATTGAGGGCTGAACCCCTGTTGGGCTCATCAGATCATAATTAATTTATATGAATTTAAAAAAGCAGCCTTTAAAAGAGAAATGTTGGAAATTAACGGAAAAAGT
This sequence comes from Erpetoichthys calabaricus, assembly GCF_900747795.2. NCBI lineage: Eukaryota > Metazoa > Chordata > Cladistia > Polypteriformes > Polypteridae > Erpetoichthys > Erpetoichthys calabaricus. The sequence continues at coordinate 341,362,496 of NC_041394.2, read as the reverse complement.
GTGAGGAATCTGTTGAGTGCCTGCGTGGCTGTTTTGAATGTCCTGACTGGTCCGAGTTTAAAGAATTCTGTACTGACACTGATGAACGGACAGGCACTTTAAGCATATATACATTTTGAGAGGATGTCATACTCCTCCTTAAATTGGTCGAAATAAACCCTAACAAGAAGACATGGATTTCCGGAGATTTAAAATAACTGATGAACAGAAAAAACACCGTATTTCAACATTGAACATTAAATAAACAAAAAGGGTGAAATGTGAAATCAGGAGGGCAGAGATGAATCTTAAGGACAGAATAGAGTGAATGAACTGTGGACTGATAACCTGGGCTCAAAGTGGAATGGCATGAAGATGATGGCTGGCATTTACACTCAAATGCAACAATTGAGTTGAACAGGCTGCAGTTTAAACTGAATATTAGCCTGCTCAAAAATTCAAAGCATTCTATTCAAGATTTGAGACACTGGAATTTGCTCCAAGAATTAGTCAGCAAAACTGATTACTGGGGGCAGGAGACAACACTTCTTTGACCAGGAATATGTCAACAGAGTCCTTGAAGAAACTAAAATTAAAAAAAAGAACAAAGTAGAAGTGGATGTCTGCTTCACTTATGTGCAGAGCTGCTCTCTCCAATATGACACACCATATCGGAGATGTCTCAGGATTTACAGACTCTGGAAACAGGAAAATGGTTTATTCCATTAGAAAAAGCAACATACTCAAAAGCATTAATCAGACCGGTGGCCTTAACTTCTCATATTGTGAAATCCTTTGAGAAGTTAACTTCTCAAAAGAATTTTTGACAACACAACTACTTAATAAAACCCAGGCCTATATGGACCCGCAGCTGTGAGCAAAGAAGGCAACTTAGGATGCCACAGTGACACTTCTGAATTTACTATACAAACACTTGGAAGGACTTTAAACACACACAGGATTGAGGTTTATTGATTTCTTATCCACTCAGCTTCACATTTTAATTGACAAACAGATTGATCAATTGGGCATGAACCCTAACTTGGTGGGGTGGATTTGGACTTGTCACAGAACAGAAAGAGTGAGTGTTAAAGGCGGTTTTGTCTGATAGTGTAAATATGTGCATGGGTACACCACAGGACGGCTGCCTATCATGTCTTTTGTTTATTTTTATAGAAATAACTGCAGGAGTTCAGACAAGGACAGACATATCCTGAAATCTGCAGATGACTCCCTCATTGTAAGTCTTCTACAAGAAAAGAGGGGGCAGCTATGGATCTGTTCAATGGTGTGATCACTCCTTTTTACTGCTGAATATCTTTAAGACCAAGGATAGGGCTTTAGATCAGGGGTGTCAAACTCAATCACAGAAGGGGCCGAAGTCTAAAACCCAGTCTGAGTCCCCGAATTGTTTACTGAACAGTCATAAACTGACAATGTTAACCAGAAATATAAATTTCAAATGAGTGCGACAATCTTTTTCCTTAACAGGGTTGTCAAACCAACTCACATGATATCAAGCAAAACAGTAATATTGCCACGTACATAAAATGCTCATTTTGTTTTGTTTTCTGGCTAGATGTCTGACGCCGTTTTCCCCGGGTCAATGTCTGGTTTGATTTCTTGTGCTGTAGCAACCCGCAAAACAGCGTGGAGGTGGTCATCGGTGATGCGTGACCTGTGCTTGTTTTTGTTCAGATTCATTATTGAAAACATCTGTTCACAAAGATAGGTGCTCCTGAGCATGGACAGAACACGGGCAGCATGAAGTTGGGGCAGTAGAGGGTAGAAGTCCTCAATTGCAACATCCTGAAACTTTGATTTCAGGCCACTGTCAGTCTGAAGCTCAATTATCTCCATCTGAAGGTGATGGGGCACATTGTTGACATCAACTGTAAAAGGATTGGCAAAGATGTCAAAGCCTGAGTGCTGTGTTCTGAAGTCAGAGAAGCACCTCTCAAATTCAGTTATTAACCGGCTAACTTTGGTATCCAGCCGACTACAAGGAAAAGCACCAGAAAACAGTGGCGGAGATACTCTGACCAACAGGAAAGTGGGCAAGATTGTCCTGTTCCAGTTGGGACTTCCATAGTTGAAGTTTACGCTGGAATGCTGTGATCATGTCAGACAGCTTCGTGATGACTTGTTTGCGTTCCTGCAGCTTCTGATTCAGTTGGGCGAGATGCTTGCATATGTGACACATCACAGCAAAATCACATAGCCAGGCGGGATCTGACAGTTCAGGCAAGGGCTTTCCTTTACTTTCCATGAAAAGAGCGATTTGTTCTCTGAGCTCAAAAAATCTTTTGAGGACTGCGCTCCTGCTCAGCCATCTTACTTCTGTGTGGTATGGCACGTCTCCATGCTCTGCACTCACCTCCTGTAAAAACTGCTGGAACTGGCGATGATTCAGGCCACGTGCCCGTATAAAGTTAACTGTTTTAATGACTGTGGTCATTATGTCATTCATTTCCAGAAGTTTTCCACACATAGCCTCTTGGTGAATAATACAATGATAAGTAATCAGAGGTGTGTGGCGGTGACTTTTCTGCATTCTTTCCTTCATTAGTCCAACCAAGCCTTTCTTTTCTCCACACATTGCAGGCGCGCCATCAGTAGTTAGCCCCACCAACTTTTCCCAGGGTACTTTATAATTATTTATGGATTTTTCCACAGCCTCAAATATATCTCTGCCAGTCGTCATCCCATGCATGGCAGCTACATCCAAAAATTCCTCAGTGACAGAGAGGTCGGTCTTCGTGGCACGTATAAAGATGGACAGCTGTGCTGTATCAGTGTTGTCTGTGCTTTCATCGACAGCAAGTGAAAAAGCGAGATAACTGCATGCCTGTTTGGCCAGCTGTGTTGATAGATTTCCTGAGAGTTCCCGTCCTCTGTCTGCAATGGTGTTTCTTGACAAACTGACATATTGAAAACTCGGTATCTGGTCTGGGCATACCTGCTCACACACTTTTAGCATGTATTGCTTCAAAAAGGCACCCTCTGAAAAACACCTTGAAGTACGGGCACTTTCTTCAGCCACTATAAAGCCTCCTTTCACTGCAGCATCATTTTTCGCTGTAGCCTTTGTAAACATTTGCTGCTGCGATTGCAGTTTGCCTTTTAGTTCTTGCACAATTTTATGCTTTTCTTCCAAGGTATATTTGCCATACTTAACACCATGTTTGGTGTCAAAATGACGACGTACGTTGTACTCTTTCATCACCGACACTGCCTCATGACACAATATACACACTGGTTTGCCCTCTCTAAGCACAAACATTATTCACTTTCCCATTTGTCATTAAATTGTTTGCCTTCAGTGTCATCTTTTTTTGGACATTTTGGGACCAATATCTCCACTAATAAGATGTAGTTTATTGGCAATCTGCGCTAGAAGGGAAAAGTAGAAAACTGCACTGGGATAGCTTGATTTGGCAGATGGAGTGAAGAAGGTGGAGTAATAAAGGTTCACACAATGCCTGTTAATGCCAGGCAGGGTAATACAGATGGCACATTCTGCTGTTAACGCCTGGCAGAGCAAAAAAAGATTCACACAACGCCCGTGAATGCCTGGCAGGGTACAGATGGTAGATTCTGCTACTAATAATCAATGCCTGCAGTGTAGGTTCAGCAACTGGCAGCTTCTGCTACTAATCTTATGCCTGCAGTGTATGATAAGATAAGATAAGAACTTTAATTATCCCGAGGGAAATTCTTTTGTCATATACATGCTCAGTGCAACAAGAGGAATAAAGGTAGTAAAGAGTTTAAAAAGAACAGTAGTAATAGTGCAAACAGAATAACAACTCTAAACAAAGTAAGTATAACTAATAGTTTGTATTATAACTGTATAACTAATTTGTGCAAAGCAACAAACAACTATAACTAAAACTATAACAGATATAATAAAACAACAGATTATTAGTGCAAGTGGTCATGAAAAGTGACTTAGTGTTTGTGCCATGAATAAATGAGGTGATTTAATGCCTGCAGTATGATCAGCAATGTAGATCAACAGACAATGGCAGCTTTTGCTCACAGATCGGCGCTACAAATGCACAAACAAATGGCAGCTTCTGCTGCTAATTTAATGCCTGCAGTGTGTGTGTGCTGTGAGACAAATGGCAGCTTCTGCTCAGATCTGGAGTAGCTCGCGCTCGCATTACGGCCCGCCTCCTACCACGCTCACAGGCCCGCCTCCTACCTGACTTAAGCTGCTGGAGACGCTGGCGCGCATACGTGCCGACGTCTCCATGGAAACAATACAGCACTGCGCTTCTGGCATTATTGAAGCCACACAGCGTTTGCCGGAGTAGCGACGCGCCCTCTTGTGGCGAAAATAGAAACAGCATGATTTTTTTTGGCCACATTGCAAGGTCAGGCGGGCCAGATTTGGCCCGCTGAGACTTGTGTTTGACACATGTGCATTAGACACTCACTAAAGCCAAGTCAGCACATTCAGAATGATGTGAACTCTGTCAATCTTTTCAAAGGTACCTACAGCTCTTGACAGCACTTCATCAGGTAGTTGTGGAGGACATCTGTCAGCTCCTCATCTTCTACTGTATAGAGGTCATTACCCAGTAACCTTTAGGATCTTCATTGTTTTTAAACCATTTGGATGACACCTTTTCAGATACAACAGCCTGTTGGACAAGCAAATACAAGAGTTTGGTGCTTTAAAGTCATCATAGCTCTTTGCTACTAGATAGATTGCAATAACACATTTTTACTTGTAAACTGAACTAAGTTACCAGCAAGTGGTCATCTGCTCCATGGCCTTTTATGATGAACTCCAACATTTTTTATGTTGAGTCCTCCTGGAGGCCCTGCTGATCTCTGCAGCCTCATAAACCTGAGCCCCTTGTTCTCGAGTCAGCTGCCCTTCTGCAGCCATACAGCCACTGTGGAGACACACAAATAAATACATCAGACTGTCACATGAAGTATTTGTCTTGTGCAAGCTATCTGGTTTTGGTCTCAACACTCCTGTTTTCTCATAAATGTGGACACTTTGGAATAAAGTTCAAACTTTGAGAATTACTCTATGGTTCACTACAAAAACTCTCGTTCATGGTTATCTCAATAGTTTTTTAGAATACATCCATTATTTCAGAGTATTATGTATACCCCAATCTGGACACTACCTAAAGTAATATGCAAGTCACAGACACGTCATCCTAAGATTAAAAGGATAAATACAGTGCTCTCCATTATTACTGGCACCCCTTGTAAAAATTAGTAAGAAGGGTTACAAAAAAATCCCTGTTTGCTGAAGAAATGTCATCTTGCACTGAAAAAATTAGAAACATCAGACTTTTAATTGAAACAATTTCATTCAAAGAAAAACAAAGCCCTCATCAAGAAATAAATATTTTTAAAATTAACATTTTTATAAGGGGTGTCATTAATAGTGGAGGGCAAGTTAAATGAATGCCACAATTAAAAGGTATGCCACACATGAAGAAATATATATAATATATATTATCGGCATCTTTAAAAGACTGACAGGAAAATCAAAGGGTTCCTCCATAGTCAGATAAAGAGCATACGGAGTGAGAAAAGAAAAAGTACAGAAATCATACACAATCTAAGCACAAATGTAAAGTTACATAAAACTTACAGTTAATATTCATATACCATCAAAGTGTCTACTCGACAGTCTACTGAACCAGCAGGGATGTCCTAGGAAAAGAAGGAAAGAAATAAAGACACACGTCAAAGTCAAACACTAGTTTGACAGACAAAAGTGAATTACAATTTTAAGAAATAGGTGTTAACAATTTATTTTTCATCAGCATCCAATTTCCAGAAGATATTCTTGTAGCAAGTTGGCTGAAAGGAAAAAAAATATAAATGTCACTTGTAAATAAATTGAAAAGGCTCTGTGCACATCGCGACTGTCAGTCTGACTCACGTATAAATTAGTGGCGCACTGCCCATTGCAGGAAAGTCTTTAACTGTTTAGAAATAGCAGGCATCATCTGCACAAAACTACCATGAAATTCTATTAAAATTGACGGTACAAAAACATCGCTGATTATTTGGTATTACAATTTAGACACATTACTCGAACATAAGGAACTAAACTGAAAAGAAAAAGGTAATATCGTGCACCACTGCAGTCAATCTGAACTTTATCAAAAGCCTACTTCACGACAGGCTTTTCTCTAGATGCTTGTAAAAGGTTTTTTTTCGTCTTCCATGCACAGTCGAGGAGTTCTCGTGAAACTTGCCTTGTGGAATTTGAAGAGTTGCCAGTACCGCTAAGTGCCGGTCCACTTCAAGCACTGAATATAAATCAATTACTACAGCAAAAATGATTATTAATACAAACGTAAAGGTTCACGGTACAAACATAACCATGCAAAACAAAGTTAATAAAAATAATTTCAGACGTTTTCATTTCAAAGCACACTTACTTCCATTGTCAAAAATACGAGCAATTAGTTTCGTCGCTTCCTCTTCTTTTGTCTAATGGAGTTTCATCGCCGCACCTTTTTTTTTTTTTTTTTTTTTTTTTTTTGTCTCTTTTCGTTTAATGGAGTTTCATCGCTTGGTAAAACGGCAGGTTATTTAAGAGATAACTCTATAAGGCGGAACCATAAAGAGGTAGGGATCACGAACTGTGAAATGTTTGGTTAATGTTACACTTGATAGACAACGTCAAATGTTGATAATTGGACAGGTGAGTTTTTGATTGTTATAGAGTAACAATAATCTCATTCGTTGAAATTCTGAATTAGCCAATACCATCCACGTGCATTTACAGTTATCCCGCCTTCAGATCCGCCCATAATGTCTCCGGTCTGCAGCAATACCCTTCTCCCCTTGAAAGACGTGGTGGGCGTGTCGTAGTGTTATGGGCGTTTCGTGAATGACGTAGTAGATAGCTATAGTATGCTACAGTTTTCTCTGTTTGTTCTTACGACACCCTCATGCTCAGACTTCTTTACGGCCACAAGCTCAATCAAACGTGCGGAAGGTGAGACAAAGTCGAACGTACGGATCTCGTACGGGTGGGAATGCCAGGAGTGAGGAAGACCGCGATATGCTGAGAGGCTTTCAGATTTTAGGAGGTTCCTGACGCTGCGTGGTTTGCTTTTAAGAGTTGGGAATTTAGCGCTACGCGTGGAGGAGGCGGCACAGCAAATCGCACCTTCACGAGTTTATTGTGGACGACGGGGGTCGTGCACTGTTTTGCTAGTCCTACGTTTATTTAGTTTCCGGTCGGTGTTCTGTGAAATGTAAAGCTACATCTGACTTGGCGGAGGCGCGTTAAGTCGGGATTGCTCTCTTTGTGCTCGTGCACTTTTCCGCGCCGTTTCTCCTTTTGATTTCGCGCATGCTCCGAACTGTGCTGTCCGTCGGGCACGCGCTTATTCAGCCGCTCATTTCCGCACGGCCCCGTCGTTAATTTTATGATTTTTCTCGAGCTCTGCGTGTTCTTTGTGTTTTTTCCTCTAACGCCGTCGTCAAACTTTATTAAAGTGGCGACGAACGATGTATCCTTACAGGGCGCGTTAAGGTTTAATTTCCAGCAGTTTGTCTAATACCCATTAGAAATAATTTTAAATGATTTCATTTTTGGTGTGTTCTCATCAAGAAAGATTTGTTTAATGGTAAATAACAATACAAACATTACACAAGCTAGTGCTGCTAGAGGGATACAGTAAAATCTACAGCTGGCATTGCATTAGGTTTTTTGTGATATTTGAAACGTTATTGTTTTATTTAATGTCTTTTATCCTTTAGCCTACAACTACTTTCAGTATTTCTGTACACTTTTATACTTTAGCTTACTAGAGATGGCCGTGTTAAATGAAGAACAGGACTCAAGCCAATCGGGGCTATTGGTGTCGGACCATATGAAGCCATCGAAATAATAAATGTGAAAGCCGCAGAGCCGAGACTCGACTATTATGGGCTGGAGCTAAACGGTCTGTCCTCGTTGTTTAAAGTGGCCTCAGGTACCTTGGTGAGCAGGGGGGTCAGTCATGGAGGGCTGAGAATGGGCCACAGTGTTAACAATAAGGGGGGAAACCAACAGACGGCATTTACTGCAAGTGCAGGGCTTTGGAATAGGGGCGAGTGGTAAAATATTTTGTTAGTTTAAAATGTGAAAATCTACCTGAAGAAGTTATTTTAAAGTGAGAGTGTAGCCACGTCACTTTGAAGTAGAAGAGCCTTTAAGTAAAGCGCGTTTGAGCAGCAATGCAGTTATTAGGAATATGTGAAAAAGCGTTACTTTAAAATGAACCAATTCTTTACAGCCCAATTGACGTTACTTCCTATTAAGAATTGTTTTTTCGGAGAAAGTCTGTTCTCGGTTTATACAAATGTATGTTAAAATACAATATAATAATTAGATTAATTACAGATAATGGTGACTGTGGAAGCACCTTTTAATTATTTTCTTTTATTCTCGACTTGGCTTGAATGTTGTTGTGCTGTGAACTTTTTTTATGTAAGTTGATAAATATTCTGTATGTCTATTTGTAAGTTAGACAAAGCAAAGCGATATTAGTGTTTGTTTGGTGAGAAGCTTTCATGTTTAAAGACCCCCTCGCACCCCCCACAGTCTGTAGGACTGACTGAGGAATTTGATGGCCATTTGAAGACCACCCAATTGGAGAACTGAAGCTTATCAGATGTCCTTGGGTTGGGGGTGTGAAAGTCAGTGTGTGGGATGGAGCAGCTTTGGTAAGAGTGACTGTGTTTGGACTGAGAGCCGAAAAACACAAAGAAAGCAATTGGCAGTCTCCACAGGAAAGCCAAACTATACCACTTTAAACAATGAATCTCAATGACTCCTCTCTTCCTAGGTGTCAAAACGTCAATGTCACTTTCCCAGAATTCATTTTGCGAGTGACCTACTTGGCTTTATGGATTGTTGGCACATTAGCAGGTTTTGCGCTGGATGCTGAAATGTTGGCATTAAACGTTACATCAGGTCTGCTTTGGCTGCCCACCCCAGAGAGTCTGCCCTGTTTTTAACTTGAGTTGTCCCAGTTCAGGTGCACTGAGGGGATCATCTCTTTTCGTGGCTCTTGAAGGTTCTATGGCAGTGGTTTGTAGATTTCTTGCTGTGTACATATTACTCCATTGAGACTTACAAACTCCAGTCACACAGAGTCAACATGATCACGGTCTTCATGACAAACCTAAAAGTGTCCCTGCCCTTTTTAAGGACATTTTGCTTAACATCCATCCTGGGTATGACGTTAATCAGCAAGCAGGTCCTCCAACTTGCAGTGAAAACTTGGGTGATGGTGGCAGGACTGGCACTCCAGCCACCGTAACAAACCCTCTGACTGTTCAGTGCGCTGCTGAGGTGTCACCTGCTGCATGGCTGCACTTGGGGCTCAATCTGGGGGGCTTGCCATGTGGTGGGTGAGACAGCTCACTGTAATCAGCACCTGCTCCCAACCTCTGCTCTCTTAACAAAATTCACATTTCAGCTGGCACCACTTCTGTTTCAGTGCCACATCGTGTCTCTCCAATCTTTGCAGGGATTTTAACTCGCTTGGTGGGATGCACAACTTTGCCACCTCCAAATATGAAAACTGTGGTGCTTACGTTGTTTGAGAGCCTCAGCTTTTTTTTGACTTCATTCTGGTTAGGCTGACTAATGTCGTTGTCTAAGCATTTCTCTCCATAGACTGTGAGTGTGCAAGTTGAATCAATTACCGCTGATCCTAAAGATTCTACCAAAACACTAAATGTGTCTGAGTTTGATTCCTTTGTAAATTACGTCATGTTTCATTCTTCACAGTCCTCTATTTTCCAGTCGTCTCTGTTATTATCACCTGTTCATTTATTTTTGTGCAGTCTTTAGCCCAGTGCTTTGATAATAATGCATTTTGATCTACTACCATATTTGTCTGGCAATGGTGACTTCTTCAGGCTGCGTTGCAAATGTCACTTGTTGTGTTGTTTCTGACTGGTGAAATACGCAGTTTGCCCATTGCTACCAGACTTGACTTTACTACAAAAGTTCTCATTAGCGCCAATTCTATTGAAGCAAAAGTGCCATCCATGCTGTTAATGCCAGCTGCCTTTGGTTTGTATCTAAACACGCCATGTCTAACAACTTAAAAGCTCGCACAACATCAGGGACAGCCATGTTATATCTACACATGCAGGTCATTCCATGTCACATCATCACACTTAGGGACCTCATCGTCATAGATTTTAATGAGACTTGGCCTGCTGATTTGGTCATCTGAGTGACCCTTGGAACTGAAATTGCACATGTCTTGGATCAACAATAATAAGGGAGAGTTAAGATGACTTGGGTGAATAAGGAAAAATCTAAAGTGTTTAGCGCATGACTTGGATGTCATGAAGCTTTGACTGAAGCTGTGACGTATGTTAGGCCAACAGCACATTATGTTTCATGAAAATATCGAAAGTCATATTTTGTTAAAGACATGTATATTTCTTAAACTGTGCAGCAGTTAAGGCAGAAATGCCCACAAAAAGAAATAAATAAGTTAGAATAAAATCCTCACCCCTATGCACTAAATAAGAGTGAATTTGCTCAAGCACGTGCTCACCTAATGTGTGTCTCATCTTTCTAATTTTAACGAGACTTGGCCTGCTGATTTGGTCATCTGAGTGACCCACGGAACTGAAATTGTGCATGTCTTGGATCAACAATAATAAGAGAGAGTTAAGATGACAAAGTTTGAACACTCTGCTGGATTATGACTTTGACTGGCTATTTCTCACTAAATATAAGTTGCACAGAAATGGTTCTCATGTCGTTTTAAAGCTCTTTTCCAGCTCTGATAATATATGCTATCCCCAAAATGACCATGTTATGAATGATAATATTACATTTTTTTTATAACATTTTATTTTATTAAAATCAAATAACATTCCATAAAAACAAGTCAGGTTTAACAAAACTAGGTTTAAGACAAATCAACCCTCACCCATGAGAGAGAGAGAGAGCTTGGTCAGCAGAGTAAAACTTTAGTAATACTAAAAATATGTAGATAAGTAAATGAATAAAAATAAATAAAATAAAAAAGAGGTAAGAGAATCTGCTTCCTCAATTTAGGAGCTTATTCTTAAGTTTTACTGATCAGATCCTGCCAGGTTTTGAAAAGGTTCTGTGCTGATCCTCCAAGTGTGAATTTGATTTGTTCCAGTTTCAAATAATATAAAACATCAGTTACCTACTGACTGAAAAGAGGAGCGTTAGACTTATCTTGCTCAACTTGAAGAATCCTATGTGTCAATAGTGAAGTAAAGGCAATTACAGTTTGTCCTTCTCCACTTTAAGCCTCTCTGTGAGCCCACCAAACACGGCTGTTAGTGTTGTAGCCACTGAAGTATAAGGCGAGATCAAGCACGGGTTAAACGCATGCCGAAAGAAATCTCTCAGTCCAAACGTTTGTTTTAAAAATATTTAGTGAAAATTAAAAAGCAAATAATCCACACAAGAATAAAGAAAAAGTTGTTACACACATAGAATAAAAGACAAAAAAAGGGAAAATGTGTCTTCTCTAAACTTAGCTTTTCTTGAGAAACTTTAGTTATTTCTGTACTTAAGTTCTTTACTTCTTCTTCTATACTTAAAGATTCTTAGCTTCTTCTTCTGTACGCTTTAAATGTACGGCACAGCACTTAAATTAAGTGCTTTGTCTTATGTGTTACTTCACACACTCAAAAGACACGTTGGCACGGTTTAAAGCCATGTGCCCTCTACACTTTACACATGGCAAGGCTGATCACTAACTGAGAATAATGTTTAGTCAGAGCTGTTAGAAATGCTTAGAATACACCAATTAAATTCTACTTCTGGGAGTTATAGGAACCTCCCAATGATTATGCATTGTCATTTAGTAAAATATTTATATTCTTATGTAACTAGGAAATGGCTCTTACAAGTGGCTTAGGGGGGATTGTTACACCAAGTTGTCTGAAAGGCATTTAAAGATTTTGGTCCAGAATGATGTTAATTTGGCGCAGACCCAAAACATGTGACCCAGTGATGCTGGAGCTCGATTGCAACTTTCTTAGGTTGGATTTTGTCCTGAAAACATTTTGGAGAATTTTAAATGAGACAGGTGCACTCGATGTATGATTTTGAGTTGCATAATTGTGTGCTTTGAGCATATGGAGCTCGAGTGGATTCCTGCATTGCTACTTTCCACTCTTTTTCTGAGATGTTGAGTGAGAGATCCTTTTCCCACTGTCCTCTTCGATCTTTGAAAGAGAGGGACTGTAAAATGGTTTTATATATTAAAGAAATATTGTCTGAGTCCTCGAAACTGAGCAATATTTTTTCAAGCATAGAGGTAGGTGGGAGATGAGGAAATTTGGGCAGGTTTTGTATAACAAAGGTTCTAATTTGAAGGTAGTGAAAGAAATTTGAATAGCAAAGCCCCTATATTTTAAAATTGGCCAATGTTTCACTAATTCTACTTTATAATGTCATGGATATCTCCAGAAAATTTGGTTTTTGTTAGTCTGTGATGATGAGATCCAAAAGTGTGATGATTTGATGTGGAATTACCCATCAGGAGTATCTCTGCTCCAAATCGATGATATAATCCACCATAGAAACTGCATTCGCCCTTTTATCTCTGTCAAAATCTGAATATGCCTCATAAATACAATCCTTTTTCTCCTTTAAAAACACAGCATCAAGCCTTTCTATCAGAGTAGTTGTACCTTCGTCTTTGTTCTGGTCTTCTGCTCAAACTGATATCACAATGCTGTCCCTGTAAGCGACAGTCCAACCCCAAGTGCGTGTTTTTTATTTCTATGCTCAGTAACCCGTGTCCATATTAAATCTTCATTTTTCCAGCTCTTGTATGCCTTTCTCTTGTCAAATGCAGGCAGCGTTCTATACTTAGCAGCTATCCTCTACTATGAATGTTAAACTTAAATAACAACACAACACTTTTGATGTTTGCCACAATCTTTTTATTCTTCTCTCCCATAAAACATGCCCGTCATGAGGAACCTCCTACAAACCCACTCTCCTCAAACCACTAATGTCCTACTCCCATTCGGGATGCAGTCCCGTAATCCCACAAATTGGAGCACATATATAAGATATAGAATATATCAGTTTAACAAAATGAAGCTCCCAATGCGCAGTTCAAGTCCTGTCAGGATTTCCAACAAAACTCTAACATATGATGACTTTAATAGACCTGCCATTGCTGTGTCCAAGCATGATGGTGCCGTGTAGATAAAGTGTTGTCATATCTTCATGGTGGGGCTGAAATGTATGCAAATCCCCTTTAATGAAGGTCTGCAATGAACTTTGACCACATCTGAATTGTTTGATTTGTAATTTTAAACTGTGAGGCAGAGGAGGAAATCAAGAAAAATGTGTCTTTGACCCAAACCTTATGGAGGGCACTGTAACCCTGAAGTGTGCTCATTATTTTTACTGACTTTATGAAGTTAATTCTACCACTTTTATTTTCACAGGGCTTTCCCATTTCACATGGCCTTACACTGAGGTGTCTAATGGCGTCCAGCTCAGGGATGTCCATGTGAGAAAGGAATCTGAGAAGAGAAGGGCAGACACTTAAAGAGACAGAGAAGAGTTTCCCACAGATCATGGCCTCTGCCAAAGAAGATGGCATGGATGAAAGAACAGTGGACATTAAAGAAGAGGACTGTGAGCGGCTCACACCAGAGGATGTGTGCGTGAAGCTGGAGGATCATGAAGAAAAAATTTCAGCTTTTAAAGAGGAGAAGGAGTACAAGGGGGTGACTGCTGCCATTAAAGCTGAGGATTTGAATGATTTCTCCGTTGGTCTTGAACTTCAAAAGCATGAAACTGAGGATATTTTCAAGCAAGATGCCTGTGAAGAATCTCCATCCAGTTTACAGCCCTGGTCCACTAATACGGGACGACTAGCTATGCAGGAGAATTCTGTAGAGCTGAAATCAGAGTTATCAGAGTCTGAAGAGAAAATCACTGAGGGAAATGGGAGAGAAGGAGAAGAGTCCCCTGGGAGTGTTGGAATAAGTGAGTAATGTGATTAAATATAAAAGTTTAGAGCGTTTTTAAATTCTAACGGTGGTTGTTTTGATGTTTTTAGAAGACCGTAATGAGAGTGGAAAATAAGGTTAATTGAACTTTGATGAAGACCACCTGCTTGTGTGCACGATAACAAACAATAGGTTACCTAATAAATGATAAATTAGAAAAACTTGGGTGAATAAGGAACAATCTAAAGTGTTCAGCGCATGACTTGGACATCATGAAGCTTTGACTGAAGCTGTGACGTATGTTAGGCCAACTGCATTATGTTTAATGAAAATATCAAAAGTCATGTTTTGTTAAAGACGTATATTTCTTAAATTGTGCAGCAGTTAAGGCAGAAATGTCCACAAAAAGAAATAAATCATTAAGAATAAAATCCTCACCCCTGTGCACTAAATAAGAGTGAATTTGCTCAAGCCAGTGCACACCTAATACGTGTCTCATCTTTCTAATGGTAATCTCGTGCACTTTGACGTTAACAGTGGCAAGAGCTGCCTGTACGAGCCATGATGACATTCAGGGGGTCTTCTTTCAGCATCTTGTGTTCTGCTCTCAGCCTGAACTTGCTGGGGCAGCATGGCCCGGACAAGTTGGCAGTGGTGTGAAATCTTCACTTGAAAATGATCTTGGGCCTTCCGTCTCCCACAGTCACGTCGGGTCAATTTGGAGTCACCACTCCACTTCACCTGCATGTTTTTGGGGATGAGGAGAACAACCAGAATAACCAGAAACACCATTCAGTGCCCCTATGTAGAAGAACTGTGGGCAGGATTTGACCCCTGGACACCTGAACAATAAAGCAACTGTGCTAAACACTGTGCCCCCCCTAACACAAACGGATATATTTATATTTTTATTTTTTAGGCCAGATTAGGTTCTAGAAGATGTAAATATCATCATATACATTACAATTTAGAAGAGAAAACTACAAATTTATCCCTTATAGGAAGGCAATATTTCTGTATTTTGGTAATGTTGGAACTTTGTCTTGCATGCTTTTTATCATTCAAGATCAGATGTTAAGATCAGCTAATTTGACGTGAAAATTGGCTGATTTTGATTTGTGATCGATTGATCAGATCAGGCCTGTCTTTCACATATGAGAGAAAGGTGTAGAAATTGAACAGAGAGCACCAGAACATGTAAAGACCACACACTGAGTGGCCAGACCATAAATGGCACCTCCGTGTGATGAAGGAACTCCAACCAGTGTGCCACCACTTTACAAGGTTGGTAGTTGTTAGGAATTTGTACATCAAACCCTGAAGTTGCAGGTTCAAATTCAGCTATTGACACCATGTGACCACAAGCTAGTCACGTGACCTGCCTGTGCTCCGGTTGGAAAAACAAGAGAAATGTAATCAATTGTGTCTCAAATGTTATAAGTCGCCTTGGATAAAGGTGTCAGGAAAAAAAGAAATACTTAAAATGTTTGTGTTATTTCAGATTTACAGAAGAATGGCAGCTTCTCTCCACCTTCGTTTGGCCAGCCCTCTCTTCAATACGATGAGAAAGGTATGAAGAAATCAGCAAGTGGGTCAGAGAACCTGACAGCAGCTTTTTTACAGTGCAGTTCTCTCCCTGCTGCTGGAGTAACACAGACAGAAGCCATCAAAACTAATCCACAGCAAGTGGAGAAAGAAATCCAAATTCATACTGGAAGAAAATGTTGTTTTGAATGTGGCAAACAATTCACACATAAGAAGGATCTTAATAAGCATATGAAGATTCACACAGGAGAAAAGCCTCATTGCTGTCCAGAATGTGGCAAACAATTTTCTGACAAACGCAGTTTTCAAAGGCACACACAAATTCATAATAGAGAGAAAAAGCAGTATATATGTCCTGAATGTGGCAAATGTTATACAAACCAGAAAAGTCTTCATAGACATGCCAAAATCCATACTGAAGAAGAATCTTATGGCTGTTCTCAATGTGGAAAACGATTCTTAGATTTAAATGCACTTCAGTGCCACAACAGAACTCATACTGGAGAGAAACCTTATTCTTGTCCTGAATGTGATAAGCAGTTCTCACAACAAAGCACCCTAAAGAGTCACATCAGACGCCACACTGGAGAGAAACCTCACCATTGCTTGGAGTGTGGCAAACAATTTTCACGCCTCAGTGCTCTTTATAATCATAGGAGAAGTCATACTGGAGAGAAGCCTTACAGTTGTACTGAATGTGGAATGCGATTCTCATATAACAGTTGTCTTCACAAGCATAAAATAATTCATTCTGGTAAGAAACAGAGCTGTTCTGAATGTGGTAAGCTTTTCTCAGATGGCACGACTCTTAAAGATCACATGAGAATTCACTCTGGAGAAAAACCCTATTGCTGTCCAGAGTGTGGCAAACGATTCTCACGTCCAAGTTCGCTTAGGTGCCACAGAAGGATCCACATTGGAGAGAAGCAGTACACCTGTTCTGAATGTGGTAAAGGGTACTCTTCCAGAAGAAGTTTTCGGAGACACACACAAAGTCATATTGGAGTAAAATCTGTCCCGGAAATGACAAATGATCTTTCCATTGGCTCCTCAACCAAAACAATTGAAGAAAAATCTTCTGAATGAGGTAAAGGACTCCAGTTGAAAGTAGTTGTAAGGTAAGGTAACCTCAGAGCCACTTATGAATTTACAATGGAATAAACACAAAGGAATACAACACATTTCACAAACAGCAAAAATCTTCTTCAACAACTTATAGGTGCAAGAAAAAAAACTCATTGTCGTCCTAAATGTGGTTAACGCTTTTCAGACAGCAGTGGCCTTCATAGTCATAAATGACTGGCTTACTTGTGGTAAACCTCTTAGCTGTTCTGAATGTTGAAAGTGGTCCTCCTGTATTAGCCATCATCAGCACAACGTAAGATTTCATGAAGGACTCGGAAACTGTACTGCCAGGACGTCAACCATACAGGGACTGATCATCTCTGCACCAGTGCTGTGACATAAGATGGTGAACAATACAAACACCAGACAACAGAATGAGGTAGCAACAGTACTGTGTGGTGATAACAACTTCAACCACAGAACACAACTGAAAAAGTTCAATGTAATAATGAAAAAATGGAGAAGTCAAATCAAATCCACAGTGCAGTGCCAACTACCAGGAGGTGCCACTGACAACAAGGGGAATATTATAAACTCTGATAATGAAGTCAGTTAGTGACGTCAGCTGACGGCCAATGCTGTCCAATCAGATACTGGGGAGGGACAGTTGCGGTGGAGAGGAGACCAGAAAGAGAGCTGTCACATGACAGACCAATCAATGTAGAGGTGCTTTATAAGACTTATTTAGTTTATTTATAAATGATAAGAGTCTATACAAACCAAGCACATTCATTGGCTGTGTGTCAAGGGTGAGTCCAAAAGTGGGAATTTTTAGAAGATCTAAATACAAATAAAATGAAACATTCAGGGTTCAAAGAGAAATGTTTAAGACCTGAAGAGGGTGTCACAACAGCATGCTAGGGTTAGTACAGGGGACCACAGTTGTGAAGAATATCAATTAATGTATAGAAGGAATATTATTTAAAATATTTTATGACAAATGGGACACCATAATGAATGCAGAACATAATGAAAATTAAATGGACTTATTTTATTGTCTGACATATAAGAGAAAAAGGGATCTATGCTGACTTAGCTGTTAATTTGATAAATTAACCTAAAAATATAATGGATGTCACTTTGCTACATGTCAGTATATCCTGGGGTGGTGTGTGAAGGACACTCTATACTCCGAATGTGTTGGTTCAGGTTTCAATTCACTTTTTCATATCGATACCCAAGGCGTTCCTTCACTTTGAAGCCAAAAGCTGTAGGCCACAGGAGCTCCAATAAACTCAAACAGCAGGATGGACAATTAGAAAGCTCTGCTTTGAGAGAGTGTCAGCTACACAAAGCTCCGGCTTCATTTACTTGACACAAAACTCCAAAAAGCAGAAGTGGATACACTGAAGGTCAAATTTGACCCCCTCACTACTTGATGTTGGTTCACTCTGCTTGGACTTTCTGTATTTTGTAAGTTTATGTTTCGTTTTTTGGCCACACTCTTTTTACATTTCATTTGATTGATGTTCTCAAATGTGTGAGTATAGCTTGACTCTTACAAGGACTTGTCTAAAAAGAGTACATTGGCTATGAAATGGAAGAAGGCAGAAAAATATACAAAGTGGAAAAAATTAAGAGCTGACATTGATGAAATATGCTACGTGGCAGCGGTGACATGGACAAAATCAGAAAGGACAAAACAGAAAAGGCAGGTACCAACTAACAACAAAAGAAGAAAACTGATTGGTGGAAAGAACTATCAGTCACTCCTGAGGGACTGTTGAGGGCAGCCATGGACTGCAGACTTCAAACTTCATGTGTTTTTGATTTCAAATCTGTGACCATGCACTGAATTAGTCTTATTTATCGGTTAGCATGTTCTGAAACTGTAACGTCAACACAACGATCATACAAACACGTAATGTGGCATTTGTGATCAATCACTTTTCTTTGATTTTTATGGCACCATTCATCAGCCCTGTATAGAGTGCCACTTCCAGATCGACAACCCCACTGTACCCCGTAGCACATTTGGAGTTTGGGCCTGGAGCACAAAGTGGATGGCACTCTGAGAAGGACAGACGTGTAACACGTGAATAAAGCCAGCTGCCCTCGCTGGTCTGTCTTCATTCACAAGGATTGTTCTGCGGCGCTCCTGTTAGCTGACATTTCATCAGCTTGCTTTCTGCGTTTCATCTGATAACCAGCAGAGTTAATCAAAGGTGAGTCAGGCCTCTTACAAAGTGAACGTTCTTGACATTTTGTTTTGCTTTAAATATTTTTTTCTGCTTCTTTACTTTGAGTTCTTGGAGGCCTTGTACGTTAGAGATTATTAATACATGAGCCTTTGGTGTTAATAATGAATGGACAATTAATAAACTGTTTTTATTTCTAATTTGTAAGTGTGGCCTGTTGACAGTTTGGTCCTCTCTGACCCAAAGATGCCCTTCAAAGTAAGGGCACATTGACTGGGACTTCGTGCAAAAAATCTTAAAGAGGGAACCTAAATTAATTTAGATAAACTTTGCGAATCCCAAAGGGAGCTTTGGACACAAACAGCAGCAGAAACATAAAAAATCAAGGACGTGGACACCCAAGACAAATAATACAATCAATCGATCAGTCAGTCGATCAATTGGTGTAAATTGTGCAGAAATAGTAAAATGAACTTAGAGTATCAGCATTTAGTTCAGGATGTTAGAAGGACGCATTGAAGTTGGCAGCAAAGACCCCCAAGGCTCGTCTTAGCACACAGTGCTGGAATGAGCCTGTGGCTAAAAGTGCCCCACAGAGATTCCCACCTGGAGGGGATTTTTCCTGATGACCTCCGGTTTTGCCCCCATCCTCTTTCCACAACAGTGCCCAGGGTTTGCCCTGTGATGGAGCAGCTTTTCTGATTGGTTTCTTCTGGCCTTGTGCTTTGTTTGAATGCCCCAGGAGACAACGGTGTAGAACGACCACACTGGCTACTCCTGACTTTTAGAAGATTTCCAGCAGCTTGCTGCACACATGAAAAGACCAGAGTCCGCTCAGGAAGTCCAGTCTGCTCCGGCCCATCTTGTACAGCACCACTGTGTCATCAGACCAGTCCAGTTTGCTGCTCATATGGCTCACCTGGACCTCCAGGTACTTTTGCTCTGCACCACGTGCACGTTCTCCCACTAAAGAGCGGGTGGTCTCAGAGCCTCTTTGACCTGCCAGAAGTCCACCACCCACTCTTTTGCTCTGCTGATATTTGATCAGCAGGTGGTTCTCCTGCACCACAAGCCAAAGTCCTTCACAAGCCTCCTGTACTTTGACTCGTCTCCATTATTAGTGCAGCCAATGATGGAGGAGTCTTCTGAGAATTTCTGCAGGTGGCAAGTGCTGGGATTGGACTGGAAGTCAGTTGTGTAGAGGGTGAACAAGAAGAGAGGCAGAACATTTCCCAAAGGTGCTCCAGTATTACACACCACCACTTCTGACATACAGCCCTTGACCCTCACAAACTCTTGTCTGTTGTTCACGTAGTCCAGGAGACTGAGGGGGGGGGGGGGGGGGGGGGGCATCATGATGCATAGCCTTGAGCCTCTTCAATAGTCGATAAGGCTGAATGGGGATAAAGGCCATGGAGATATCCCAGAACATGATCACGACTGTGGTGCCGGCTTTGTACGAGTGAGAGTAGGACTGTGGAGCAGACAGATGACCGCATCCTCAACACTGATATGTGTCTGATTGGCACACTGCAGACCATCCAGATGTGCTGAAACGAGAGGCCATAGCTGTTTTAGGACCAGCCGCTCAAAGGTCTTCATGATGTATGAAGTAAGAGCAACTGGTCTGAAGTCCTTGGGGTCACTGCAATGCCCCTTCTTTGGCACTGGGACCACACAGGATGTTTTCCACAGCTGGGGAACCTACTGGAAATTCAGGGAAAGGGAGAGAAGGTGTTAAGCACTGCAGAAATGTGTCTCTTACTTGGATCCTGTTATGTAATGAGATCTTCACAAAGGCTTATTCTGGTCTTACTGACATCACAAAACAACAGTCCGGTGGTCATTCACCAGTGTGCAATTCATTAATTGGGAATATGAAGGATTCATGGGTCTTAGACTGAATACTACAATCAAATCAGAAGAGAAAGCTAGGAAGGTATGGAAAATGCAAAAAAAATATATATATATATAAAACGCAGATATTCTTAAATGTACTTTGAATTGTATTTCATTGCAGACCCAGGACCTTTCATGTTTTCTCTGCTGTACTTAATTTCCTTTCTTAATGTTCATCCATTCCTGCATTTCAGGCCTGTAACACATTCCAAACAAGTGGGGTCGGTAAAGCATTCACCACTTTGTAAAGTCACCATTCCTTCTCACGACACGTCAGAGACGTTTTGGCACTGAGGATACCAAGCGATGAAACGTTTCTGGTGCTGTTTTGTCCCATTCTTCCTCCAAACACATCTTAAGGTGTGCCGCAGTATGGGATCATCGTTGTCACGTTTCTCGTTTCAGAATTATCCACACATTCTCTATTGTGGACAGGTGAGGACTGCAGGCAGGCCAGTCCAGTAGCCATCCATCCATTGTCTCCCACTTATCCGAGGTCGGGTCGCGGGGGCAGCAGCTTGAGCAGAGATGCCCAGACTTCCCTCTCCCCGGCCACTTCTTCTAGCTCTTCCGGGAGAATCCCAAGGCGTTCCCAGGCCAGTCGAGAGACATGGTCCCTCCAGCGTGTCCTGGGTCTTCCCCGGGGCCTCCTCCCGGTTAGACGTGCCCAGAACACCTCACCAGGGAGGCGTCCAGGAGGCATCCTGATCAGATGCCCGAGCCCCCTCATCTGACTCCTCTCGATGCGGAGGAGCAGCGGCTCCGCTCTGAGCCCCTCCCGGATGACTGAGCTTCTCACCCTATCTTTAAGGGAGAGCCCAGACACCCTGCGGAGGAAACTCATTTCAGCCGCTTGTATTCGCGATCTCGTTCTTTTGGTCACTACCCATAGCTCATGACCATAGGTGAGGGTAGGAACATAGATTGACTGGTAAACTGAGAGCTTTGCCTTATGGCTCAGCTCCTTTTTCACCACGACAGACCGATGCAGAGCCCACATTACTGCGGATGCCGCACCGATCCGCCTGTCGATCTCACCCTCCATTCTTCCCTCACTCGTGAACAAGACCCCGAGATACTTGAACTCCTCCACTTGGGGCAGGATCTCGCTACCAACCCTGAGAGGGCACTCCACCCTCTCCGGCTGAGGACCATGGTCTCGGATTTGGAGGTGCTGATTCTCATCCCAGCCCCTTCACACTCGGCTGCGAACCGATCCAGAGAGAGCTGAAGATCACGGCCTGATGAAGCAAACAGGACAACATCATCTGCAAAAAGCAGTGACCCAATCCTGAGCCCACCAAACTGGACCCCCTCAACGCCTAGAAATTCTGTCTATAAAAGTTATGAACAGAATCGGTGACAAAGGGCAGCCCTGGCGGAGTCCAACTCTCACTGGAAACGGGTTCGACTTACTGCCGGCAATGCGGACCAGTCTCTGGCAAAGATCGTACAGGGACCGAACAGCCCTTATCAGGGGGTCCGGTACCCCATACTCCCGGAGTACCCCCCACAGGATTCCCTGAGGGACACGGTCGAATGCCTTTTCCAAGTCCACAAAACACATGTAGACTGGTTGGGCAAACTCCCATGCACCCTCCAGGACCCTGCTAAGGGTATAGAGCTGGTCCACTGTTCCGCGACCAGGACGAAAACCACACTGTTCCTCCTGAATCCGAGGCTCGACTATCCGACGGACCCTCCTCTCCAGGACCTCTGAATAGACTTTTCCAGGGAGGCTGAGGAGTGTGATCCCTCTGTAGTTGGAACACACCCTCCGATCCCCCTTTTTAAAGAGGGGGACCACCACCCCGGTCTGCCAATCCAGAGGCACTGTCCCTGATGTCCATGCGATGTTGCAGAGGCGTGTCAACCAAGACAGTCCTACAACATCCAGAGCCTTGAGGAACTCTGGGCGTATCTCATCCACCCCCGGGGCCCTGCCACCAAGGAGTTTTTTGACCACCTCGGTGACCTCAGTCCCAGAGATGGGGGAGCCCACCTCTGAGTCCCCAGGCTCTGCTTCCTCATTGGAAGGCATGTTAATGGGATTGAGTAGGTCTTCGAAGTACTCCCCCCCACCGACCCACAACGTCCCGAGTCGAGGTCAGCAGCGCACCATCCCCACCATATACAGTGTTGACACTGCACTGCTTCCCCTTCCTGAGACGCCGGATGGTGGACCAGAATCTCCTCGAAGCCGTCCGAAAGTCGTTCTCCATGGCCTCCCCAAACTCCTCCCTTTGCCCAAGTTTTTGCCTCAGCAACCACCAAAGCCGCATTCCGCTTGGCCTGCCGGTACCTATTAGCTGCCTCCAGGGTCCCACAGGACAAAAGGGACCTGTAGGACTCCTTCTTCAGCTTGACGGCATCCTTCACCGCTGGTGTCCACCAACGGGTTCGGGGATTGACCCGAGTCTCCAAGACATGTGGCCGCAAGTCCGACGACATGACCACAAAGTCAATCATCGAACTGAGGCCTAGGGTGTCCTGGTGCCAAGTGCACATATGAACACCCCTATGCTTGAACATGGTGTTCGTTATGGACAATCCGTGACGAGCACAGAAGTCCAATAACAAAACACCGCTCGGGTTCAGATCGGAGGGGGCCATTCCTCCCAATCACGCCCTTCCAGGTCTCACTGTCATTGCCCACGTGAGCATTGAAGTCTCCCAGCAGAACGAGGGAGTCCCCAGAAGGTATGCCGGAGTGTAAGGTAAGGGCGGAGTGGTGGCTCTGAGGCTAGAGATCTGCACTGGCAATCGGAAGGTTGCCGGTTCGAATCCCGTCAATGCCAATAGGGACTCTGCTCTGTTGGGCCCTTAAGCAAGGCCCTTAACCTGCAATTGCTGAGCGCTTTGAGTAGTGAGAAAAGCGCTATATAAATGCAAAAAATTATTATTATTATTATTATGCCCTCTAGCACACCCTCCAGGGACTCCAAAAAGGGTGGGTACTCCGAACTGCTGTTCGGTGCATACGCACAAACAACAGTTAGGACCCGTCCCCCCACCCAAAGGCAAAGGGAGGCTACCCTCTCGTCCACCGGGGTAAACCCCAATGTACAGGCTCCAAGTCGGGGGGCAATAAGTATACCCACACCTGCTCGGCGCCTCTCACCGGGGGCAACTCCAGAGTGGTACAGAGTCCAGCCCCTCTCAAGGAGATTGGTTCCAGAGTCCAAGCTGTGCGTCGAGGTGAGTCAGACTATATCTAGCCGGAACCTCTCAACTTCGCGCACTAGCTCAGGCTCCTTCCCCTTCAGAGAGGTGACATTCCACGTCCAAAGAGCCAGCTTCTGTAGCCAAGGATCGGACCGCCAAGGTCCCCGTCTTCGGCCACCACCCAACTCACACTGCACCCGACCTCCTTGGCCCCTCCCATAGGTGGTGAGCCCATGGGAAGGGGGACCCACGTTGCCTCTTCGGGCTGTGCCCGGCCGAGCCCCATGGGTGCAGGCCCGGCCACCAGGCGCTCGCCATCGAGCCCCACCTCCAGAGTGGGGCCCCGGTGACCCGCATCCGGGCAAGGGAAAACGCCGTCCAAAATTGTTTTCCATCGTAGGAGGTTTGTTTAACTGCTCTTTGTCTCATCCCTCACCTAGGACCAGTTTGCCTTGGGTGGCCCTACCAGGGGCATAAAGCCCCGGACAACAGAGCTCGTAGGATCATTGGGACACGCAAACCCCTCCACCACGATAAGGTGGCAGTTAAAGGAGGGGCAGTCCAGTAGCCATGTTGCTCTAAAATGTCAATGTACTTTTTTTCCATTAATGCTGCCATCATGTAAGTGTAAATGGGCACTGACACAACCCCATACCATGACAAGCCCTGCAGGCTTTTGGACGTGTTGCTGATAATCGTCTGGATGGTCCAGAGCACACAGCGTTCATTTCTTCCAATAAAGATCTGGAGTCTTGATTCATCTGACCACAATACACACTTCCACTGTGCGATGGTCCATCTCAGACACCTCAGAGCCCAGAGAAGTCAACACCACTTCTGGACACGGTGAACATGAGGCATCTTTATTGTACAGTAAAGACTGAAGTGGTATTTGTGGATGAACTCCATATTGTAGTGCTTGACAAAGGTTTGCTAAAGTAATCCCTTGTCATCCCATGAGGATCTGTCAGCTACTGATGAGTGACACTTCTTGATGCAGTGCCTGTGGTCTGAGGGGTCGGAGATTGCGGGTGGTCTGCCCTTGGGCTTTACGCACTGAAATTCCTCGGATCGCTGAACCATTTAATGATATTACACACCACAGAGGAAGAGATTTGCAAATCCCTTCCAATCTTTCTTTGAGGAACATTGTTTTTAAACATCTCCATCATTTTCTCACTTGTGTGTTGACAAACTGGAGATCCTCTGCCCATCTTTGCTCCTCAGAGACTCAGCCGTTCATGGGTACAAGTCACGATTACAATTGCCTGTTTGAAATCCCATCATTATTTAATTATTTAACCTCATTTCTGCCCCCCCCCCCCATCCCATCCCAACTGTTTTTGCAATATGTTGCAGGCCTGAAATGCAGGAATGGAAGTATAATAAAAAATGACATGAAGTTGAGCAGACAGAACATGAACTATCTTGGCTTCATACTGTCTGCAATGAAATCAAAGTCAAAGTACATTGAAGAATGAGTGAGTGTCAAATTCAACATTTAATATCCTTCTTTATTAGTTACACAGCAAATGTCAGTCATCCTTATTGGTTTTCACCAAACACCATTGTGAATTTATTTTACAAAATGTAAAAAAATAATTAGATTCATGTTTTGTTAATACATAACCATTATTAATAAAATTAACTAAAGTAAATGTTCTTTTCCCCATACAAAGTCTTCCATAACCTAAACAAAGCTGCACTGTTCTTAAAGGTAATGACAATATTAAGAAATCTGCACAAAATAGCGATTTGATCAAACCAAAATCTTGCCATTCATTTAATATTGAGAGTGCCCACTAGAGGGGGCAGTTTGGCTACACCAGCTCACCTGTCAGCTCTGAAGGTCATGTGACTGTGTGATCGTGTCACCCAAGAACATTTCCCAAAGGTGCTCCAGTATTACACACCACCAGTTCTGACACACAGCCCTTAACCCTCACAAACTCTCGTCTGTTGTTCACGTAGTCCTGGAGACTGAGGGGGGCATCATGATGCATAGCCTTGAGCCTCTTCAATAGTTGATAAGGCTGAATGGGGATAAAGGCCATGGAGAAATCCAAGAACATAATCATGACTTATTTTGTTCTTAAATCATCCATCCATCCATTATCCAACCCGCTATATCCTAACTACAGGGTCACGGGGGGTCTGCTGGAGCCAATCCCAGCCAACACAGGGCGCAAAGCAGGAATCAACACCCAGGCAGGGTGCCAGCCCACCACAGGGCACACACTAGGGACAATTTAGGATCGCCAATGCACCTAACCTGCATGTCTTTGGACTGTGGGAGGAAACCCACGCAGACACGGGGAGAACATGCAGACTTCATGCAGGGAGGACCCGGGAAGCGAAGCCGGGTCTCCTGTGTGGCAGCAGCGATACCCACTGCACCACCGTTCTTAAATCATTTAAAACTTAATTCATTTTAGATATAATATTTAAAGTTCTTTATTTCAGGTGTTTTATTCTTGTGTTTTTACTTTATTCTTATTTCTGTTACACTGCACTGTGTTCTTTTCATCCCCCCTTCACTGCTGACCTTTTCCATGTGTGTAATATGGCGGGTGTCCACTAGAGGGTGCCACTCAACTTCAGTTCCACCCCTCAGTCCTCCTGTTAAAGTCTCCATTCGTCTAACTCTCTGGTTGTTTCTCATTTTCTCCTTTCATGTTTCACTGCTCAGGATTTCACTGAATGCTTTCTGCTTTTATCTTTTAGATTTCCTTTTTGTATAAATTGCCGTGTAAAATTTAGAGTGGTCACAAGAGGCAGTAGTTTGGCTACTGACCAGTCAGTGACCCCTTCTATCCATTCATTGTCTTTCTTATCCGCTTTTCAATTTCTTCTTTGTGGACAAAGTATGCCAACCCTGGATGGGGTGCCAGTCCAATGTAAAGCCGCACATGTACACCCATGTCAAGTGTGTGGCAGCTGACCAAGAATTTGTTTTTAGATAGATAGATACTTTATTAATCCCAGGGGGAAATTCACATACTCCAGCAGCAAAAAATATTAAATTAAAGAGTAATAAAAAATGTAGGTAAAAAACCGACAATAACTTGAATAATGTTCAACGTTTACCCCCTCTGGTGGAATTGAAGAGTCGCATAGTTTGGGGGAGGAATGATCTTCTCAGTCTGTCAGTGGAGCAGGACAGTGACAGCAGTCTGTCGCTGAAACTGCTCCTCTGTCTGGAGATGACACTGTTTAATGGATGTAGTGGGTTCTCCATAATTGATAGGAGCCTGCTCAGTGCCCGTTGCTCTGCCACAGATGTCAAACCGTCCAGCTCTATGCCAACAATAGAGCCTGCCTTCCTCACCAGTTTGTCCAGGCGTGAGGCATCCTTCTTCTTAATGCTGCCTCCCCAGCACACCACTGCGTAGAAGAGGGCACTTGCCACAACCATCTGATAGAACATCTGCAGCATCTTACTGCAGATGTTGAAGGATGCCAGTCTTCTAAGGAAGTACAGGCGGCTCTGTCCTTTCTTGCACAGAGAATCAGTATTGGCAGTCCAGTCCAATTTATCGTCCAGCTGCACTCCCAGGTATTTATAGGTCTGCACCCTCTGCACACAGTCACCTCTGATGATCACGGGGTCCATGAGGGGCCTGGGTCTCCTAAAATCCACCACCAGTTCCTTGGTTTTGCTGGTGTTCAGTTGTAGGTGGTTTAAGTCGCACCATTTAACAAAGTCCTTGATGAGGTTTCTATACTCCTCCTCCTGCCCACTCCTGATGCAGCCCACGATAGCAGTGTCGTCAGCAAACTTTTGCACGTGGCAGGACTCCGAGTTATATTGGAAGTCTGATGTATATAGGCTGAACAGGACCGGAGAAAGTACAGTCCCCTGCGGCGCTCCTGTGTTGCTGACCACAATGTCAGATCTGCAATTCCCGAGACGCACATACTGAGGTCTGTTTGTAAGATAGTCCACGATCCATGCCACCAGGTATGAATCTACTCCCATCTCTGTCATCTTGTCCCTAAGGAGCAGAGGTTGGATGGTGTTGAAGGCGCTAGAGAAGTCTAGAAACATAATTCTTACAGCGCCATTGCCTCTGTCCAAGTGGGAGAGGGATCGATGTAGCATATAGATGATGGCATCTTCCGCTCCCACCTTCTCTTGGTATGCGAACTGCAGAGGGTCGAGGGCGTATTGGACCTGTGGCCTCAGGTGGTGAAGCAGCAGCCGCTCCATGGTCTTCATCACATGTGATGTTAGAGCGACAGGCCGGAAGTCATTCAGCTCACCAGGACGTGATACCTTTGGGACTGGGGTGATGCAAGATGTTTTCCAAAGCCTCTGGACTTTCCCCTGTTCCAGGCTCAGGTTGAAGATGCGCTGTAGAGGACCCCCCAGCTCTGATGCACAGACCTTCAGCAGTCGTGGCGATACTCCATCTGGACCTGCTGCTTTGCTGGCAGGAAGTTTCCTCAGCTCTCTGCTCACTTGCGCTGCTGTAATTGTGGGTGGGGATGTCTCTCCTATGTTGGTATCAGCAGAAGGATGTGTACAGAGTGCAGTACTCCGAGGTGAGAGTGGGTTAGGGTGGTCAAACCTGTTAAAGAAGATGTTCATTTGGTTTGCTCTCTTCATGTCTCTCTCGATGGTGGTACCCCGCTTTGAGCTGCAGCCAGTGATGATCTTCATCCCATCCCAGACTTCCTTCATGCTGTTGTTCTGCAACTTCTGCTCCAGCTTTCTCCTGTACTACTCTTTCGCTGCCCTGAGCTGGACTCGGAGTTCCTTCTGCATGCGCTTGAGCTCATGCTGATCACCTTCTTTAAAGGCCCTTTTCTTTTGGTTCAAAAGGCCCTTGATGTCACTTGTAATCCATGGCTTGTTGTTAGCATAGCAGCGTACAGTTCTTACTGGAACTACAATGTCCATACAGAAGTTGATATAGTCAGTAGTGCAGTCAACAACCTCCTTTTTTGAAGATGTTGGAGCTTTAAGGGTAACAAGAGTGACAAATCTGGGTACAAGGAGGAGGTGCAGTTTAAAGTTTAATGTGACATCAACTAAAACACCAAACTCCATCAGTATGGCTGACATCTGACTGACCGGTGAGTCCTCGTCTTCAGACATTCAAAGTGAATTCATTCTGAAGTGAAGGACCCTTTGAGTGACCAATGGATGGTGAGTGGACAACACTCCAGTCCCATCTGTCACTCTCTGCTCCTACACATAGTCACTATTCAAGAGCTCTCGATACGGAGTCTGTTTAGCGCCTTTCAGTTGTGATGATCCAGCAGGACCACATGCCTGTCCTACTTAACAGGTGACATTCAATGATACTTGGGGGCCTCAGTAGTTTTTAGGTTGTCAGCCTGAAGGACATGTGACTGTGAATCAACAGTGACCCCTGCTGGTCAGTCTGTATTTGTAGGTATGAGGTGTCACCGCCCCTCATTATGACACACACACACACACACACACACCTGATTGGCTACTCAAAACCAATAATAATGGAGACCCTGACAGCCACACTCGCCCTGCATTCTCCTCCCAGAAATTCAATCACAGAGGTGCTGCCCACTCCCAACCCACCCATTCTGTAAAATTAATTTCACCCTAATCTACATAAACAAAGAGGACCTGAGCTTGTGGGGACATCAAGTGACCAATTGAGGGTACTGGCCAGTAGTCACATGGTGTCAAATGGCAGATTGTTACACTGGAGTGAAGATCAAGCCCAAACCCTGGACAGAGGGTCTCAGTGAAGGAGGTGTTGAACCAGTGCAGGAGGGTCAGTGTGTGAGATGCTATAAAATGACAGAAAGCCAGCAGGCCAGTCCAGATACACACTTATGCTGGGGCTGTAGGGGGCATTGATTACAGTCTCCTGGTTATTGTGATACACAGAGTACTTGGAATAAAACCGACACAAACACCAGGACTTGTCATTGTTTCCAAGGCTACACTCCCTGCCAAGTCCTTTATATGTGACTCCAATCACCACGAAGTGTCCACCTCCACCTCCCAATAACAGCAAATCCCAGTCAGAGCCTCTCTTCACAGAACTTGTTCCCAGCTTTCAAATCTCTCAGGATAATCAGGATATTTGGCTTTTGTCCACTCATGTGTCACCTTCTTGTTTCCTTTAGACAGACGGAGGGCACTGTGTGCTGTGTTGATGTCCAGTGTGAGGGGACAGAAGTCTGAAAGGATAGAAAAGAAAACGAGTGAGGAAACCTGGGAGTGTGTAACGAGACTGGGGGCGGAGCACAACACAGACAATTAACAAGAACCAATCAGGAGCTGCACTGACGAGACACTAATAGTAAAGAGCTCATCTGATTGGACATAATCTGTGGGGATTTAAAATAAAATTCTGGAATCACTTTGCACACACACACACATTATATATACATATACAGTATACACACACACACACACACACACACACACACACACACAGTGCATCCAGAAAGTATTCACAGCGCATCACTTTTTCCACATTTTGTTATGTTACAGCCTTATTCCAAAATGGATTAAATTCATTTTTTTCCCTCAGAATTCTACACACAACTCCCCATAATGACAACGTGAAAAAAGTTTACTTGAGGCTTTTGCAAATTTATTAAAAATAAAAACATTGAGAAAGCACATGTACATAAGTATTCACAGCCTTTGCCATGAAGCTCAAAACTGAGCTCAGGTGCATCCTGTTTCCCCTGATCATCCTTGAGATGTTTCTGCAGCTTAATTGGAGTCCACCTGTGGTAAATTCAGTTGACTGGACATGATTTGGAAAGGCACATACCTGTCTATATAAGGTCCCACAGTTGACAGTTCATGTCAGAGCACAAACCAAGCATGAAGTCAAAGGAATTGTCTGTAGACCTCCGAGACAGGATTGTCTCAAGGCACAAATCTGGGGAAGGTTACAGAAAAATTTCTGCTGCTTTGAAGGTCCCAATGAGCACAGGGGCCTCCATCATCCGTAAGTGGAAGAAGTTCGAAACCACCAGGACTCTTCCTAGAGCTGGCCGGCTATCTAAACTGAGCGCTCGGGGGAGAAGGGCCTTAGTCAGGGAGGTGACCAAGACCCCGATGGTCACTCTGTCAGAGCTCCAGAGGTCCTCTGTTTAGAGAGGAGAGCCTTCCAGAAGGACAACCATCTCTGCAGCAATCCACCAATCAGGCCTGTATGGTAGAGTGGCCAGACGGAAGCCACTCCTTAGTAAAAGGCACATGGCAGCCCACCTGGAGTTTGCCAAAAGGCACCTGAAGGACTCTCAGACCATGAGAAAGAAAATTCTCTGGTCTGATGAGACAAAGATTGAACTCTTTGGTGTGAATGCCAGGCGTCACGTTTGGAGGAAACCAGGTACCGCTCATCACCAGGCCAATACCATCCCTACAGTGAAGCATGGTGGTGGCAGCATCATGCTGTGGGGATGTTTTTCAGCGGCAGGAACTGGGAGACTAGTCAGGATAAAGGGAAAGATGACTGCAGCAATGTACAGAGACATCCTGGATGAAAACCTGCTCCAGAGCGCTCTTGACCTCAGACTGGGGCGACGGTTCATCTTTCAGCAGGACAACGACCCTAAGCACACAGCCAAGATATCAAAGGAGTGGCTTCAGGACAACTCTGTGAATGTCCTTAAGTGGCCCAGCCAGAGCCCAGACTTGAATTTGATTGAACATCTCTGGAGAGATCTTAAAATGGCTGTGCACCGACGCTTCCCATCCAACCTGATGGAGCTTGAGAGGTGTTGCAAAGAGGAATGGGCGAAACTGGCCAAGGATAGGTGTGCCAAGCTTGTGGCATCATATTCAAAAAGACTTGAGGCTGTAATTGCTGCCAAAGGTGCATCGACAAAGTATTGAGCAAAGGCTGTGAATACTTATGTACATGGGATTTCTCAGTTTTTTTATTTTTAATAAATTTGCAAAAATCTCAAGTAAACTTTTTTCACGTTGTCATTATGGGGTGTTGTGTGTAGAATTCTGAGGAAAAAAATGAATTTAATCCATTTTGGAATAAGGCTGTAACATAACAAAATGTGGAAAAAGTGATGCGCTGTGAATACTTTCCGGATGCACTGTATATATATATATATATATATATATATATATATATATATATATATATATATATATATATATATATATATACACACACACACACCAGGTAGGGGATGGAGAAGTGACTGCCGGGTCGATCCAGGGAGAGGGAAGAACAGCGCGGAGGACTGACATCGGGGTATGATTGACAGTAATGGGAGAAAAGGGGGTGGACCCTGAATGGATGGGCGGAGGACAGAGGGAATGATTTTTTTTTAGATGGTTCAAGTGAGAGGGGCTGGGGGACATGGAGGTGGCGATACATGTGAAATCAGTGTTTTTTTTGGGGTCCACTAACGATGTCTCTCAGGCCCCTGAGATCCATGACAGGTGTAAATAGTTCAAGTTTAAAATCGTTCATTTTTGCATTTACAATCGTGTTTTTTTTCTGTTCTAGTATGCTATTCTGCGATCACTTTTTCGTCCTTCTGTATTTCTTTCTTTATATTATATATATTTATATTGGACGAAAGAACACAACAAAGCTGAAGTTGCCTACTTTATTCACATTTTCTGTTCCACTTGAAATCGTTGAAACATTAAGGGTTTTTTTTTTGTCATATTGCTGTCAAATGTGGTAGCAGATGGGGGCTTTGAGTGCGTTTGAGTTTTCCATCCGTTCATTTTCTAACCCGCTGAATTCGAACACAGGGTCACGGGGGTCTGCTTTAGCCAATCCCAGCCAACACAGGACGCAAGGCAGGAACCAATCCCGGGCAGGGCGCCAACCCACCGCAGGACAGACACACACACACACACTATGGCCAATTTAGAATCGCCAATCCACCTAACCGAACTGTGGGAGGAAACCCAGGCAGACACGGGGAGAACATGCAAAGTCCACGCAGGGAGGACCCGGGAAGCGAGCCCGGGTCTCCTTACTACGAGGCAGCAGCGCTACCTCTGCGCCGCCCCAGTGGGTATTTTATTCTCTTAAAAAAATCAAATATCAAAGCGCCGCAACAATATGAAACTGCCTCCTCCTTGACATGAAAAAACTGGGCAGTCAAACAGAAATACCGAGAGAAGAAATGGCGGAGAGTCTGGGCGCTTTGAACGTGGAAAGGGATACAACAGCATGAAGTGAACGGAGCCGCAGACGGAGGAGAATAAATGGTGAGTACCGCAGGACTTTGAGTACAGGGACATTCGTTCGAGCAGAGTCCTCAAGGCTTAAATGCAGAAAGTCGCTTTCTGTAACAATCAAATGATGAGAATGAAAAACCCCACACCCATAAAGCGACGCCCTAAACTCGAATCACTTACCTTTGCCTGATATTTTTAAAGTCAGCTCTCACAACTGCAGCCTACAATTTTATAGAAAGCTATCGCAGCTGTGAAGTTAACTTTTCGGCGCCTATATGACGTCACAGAGACGTCGTTCATCACAGCAAGCAGTGAAACTTTACACGATGGGTATTTATCCGGCAGCACGGTGGCGCAGTCGTTGCACTGCTGCCTCGCAGTAAGGAGGCCCGGGTTTGCTTCCTGGGTCCCCCCTGCGTGGAGTTTGCATGTTCTCCCCGTGTCTGCATGGGTTTCCTCCCACAGTCCAAAGACATGCAGGTTAGGTGCATTGGTGATCCTAAATTGTCCCTAGTGTGTGGGGTGTGCGTGCCCTGCCCGGGGTTTGTTTCCTGCCTTGCGACCTGTGTTGGCTGGGATTGGGTCCAGCACACCCCCGTGACCCTGTAGTTAGGCTATAGCGGGTTGGATAATGGATGGATGGATGGTATTTCTCTTTTCATCAGCCCGCCAACGGCAACCTTTCTGTTTTAAGGTCAAATAATATTTTCACATGGATTACACTTTTATACCTCCTGCGTCAATTTCATATTCATATTCCTAATCAATCGTTCATAGTTTTAAAGGAGAACACAGATTGAAAGACTGGCGGCGCGCAGCTTCAGAGCGCGCAAACGCGCGTGCACGTAATCGACAGGCTGCAAGACTTACTGTGTGACGTCAACAAGTGCGACGAAAACAGCCGTCGGCGTGCGCTTTGTGTCTCCAGACTTAGCCGTAAACAAAACGGTGGTCTCATGCTATTGAGTGAGTCGGCTTTATCACATCAGGTAAGCGATCCGAGATCGTGTCCCAGACTTTATGGATGTGGGATTTTTCTTTTGCTTCAGTCACAGTTACGCGACTTGAATCTCAGGGAAGCGGAGAATTAAGATCTCTGAACGAATTAATGTCATGCCAGTCTGCGGCTCGCTGCCCTTCACAATGTTGATTCGTATTTCTCCTACCGATTCTTATACATTCTATGCTGTTTATTAATCTCTAGACCGATTCGGTAAGGGCGTACATACCGTGAACTAAAGAAGAAGACGACTCCAGACAGTAATGGCACCTGGATTTTTGGATTTCATGTATATTATTTAAGAGAGTAAAGCAGTTATAGTAACGTGCTGTTCAAATTGCAGCCATTGTGTTTAATGAATAATTAAAGCAAAAATCGGACATTTTTTCCGATTTGAGGTTTATTGCTTATTTTCCTGTTGAGTTGTGAGAGGTTTATTTGAATTCTTTCAGTTATGAATATATCCTAACTACAGGGTCACGGGGGTCTGCTGGAGCCAAGCCCAGCCAACACACGGCGCAAGGCAGGAAACAAACCCCGGGCAGGTCGCCAGCCCACCGCAGGACACACACACCAAGCACAATTTAGAAACGCAAATGCACCTAACCTGCATGTCTTTGGACTGTGGGGGGAAACCGGAGTACCCGGAGGAAACCCAGGCAGACACAGGGAGAACATGCAAACTCCACGCAGAGAAGACCCGGGAAGTTTACCCAGGTCTCCTAACTGCGAGGCAGTTACAATTACAAGTTATGTAAATATTTTACACGTTTAAAGAGTGTATAACATAAAAAATAAATAAAAATAAAACACGGGGTACTAATAGATTTTATAATGTAGTTTAAATTACTAGTGGTTGAAAATCCTTAACAAACAAATAGATTTTCTGAACTGTTTGTTTTGGTGGCATCACAAACTTGTTACTATAGTTGTGTTATTTCATCTATCAGAAGTATCCTACTCTATTGGACCCTTGAGTAAAGCCCTTAACCAGAAAAATGCTCCAGGGATGCTGTACAAAGACCGACCCTCTAAACTTCATGCAAAAAGACAATTTCCCCTCTGTGATTAATAAAGTAAATAAAAAAAAATACTGATGATAAAATCTATGCACACAAACTACATAAATGACAGTGTCCCTGTGAGTGAGTCTCATTTTATACATTATTACTTGTATCATATGTTTAATTGTATATAGTACTTATCTTACATAAATGATGCATTATCAAAATGTAATGGTATGTACCAATTTTGAAAGTGATCTGCCTAGAAGTTTTTTTTTTCCCGAAGTCTAATAAAGAATCTCTCCCAAAAGAGCTGACACACAATAATTAATAAATAAATACAAATAAGTAGCCAATAGATTTTGTAGTGCCTTTGCAGAACATACACACAAATATTGCTTATAGTGAAAAACTCGACTGATTTCATTAACTGAATTTTGTCAGTGCAATGTTTTAAACAGCAATTTTCTCACTTTGCTGTTGATTCAAAATAACTTGCAAACCTCTAAGAATAAGGCCCAGATTGAATGGCAGTGTTTCTTTTGTTAAGCTGACAATTGAAACATTGCTGGAGGTTAAATCAGTTTTATGAACTAATAAGTGCCTTATACAATTATTATACTTCGTCCTCATCATGTTAGCTCCATTTATAGATGATAAACTATTTCATGTAAAAAATCAGAATTCACTTTATTGGCCAGGTACACGAATGTGTACTAGAAATTTGTCTTGATAGACCTGGTGCAACATATGAGGACAACACATAATATAAAAAATAAATATAGAGTTAGAAGATAAACTATAAATATGATGCAGTATATAAGGGTAAAACGAACAAAAAAGAAAAAAAGTAGGATTTAAACATCCAAGCAGTCTAGTGTGCAGGTATAGATGGATACTGAGTAGAAGCTCCTAAGATGATTAGTCAAAATAGTGGCCCGTGTTTAGGTGACATGTTCTTTGAGCTTTCACTGCCAGAGAGAAGTGTTTTGAACAGACGATGCCCTGGGTGAGTCGGGTCAGCAATGATCTTTGTATCCCTCTTCTTTAGGACTTCAGTGTGTGGTAAGCTACAGCTTATGTTCCTTTGACGGGCTTTGATGATGCACTGAACATCAGTCTCAGCCTGAACAGAGGCGGCACCAAACCAGACAGTTACACTTGATGTCAGAATGGACATGATAATGACTGTGTAGAACTGGACTAAAATTGCTTGAGGGAGAATGAATTTCCTCAGTTGACGCAAAAAGAACATTCTCTGATGGGCTTTCTTAATAATACAAGTGATGGTATTGTCTCACTTAAGGTTTTGTCAGCGCAGTGCCCAGAAACTGAAATGATTCTGCCATCCCAATGGCTAAACCATTTGTAGCAGGTGATAGGTGAGCAGATGTCAGTTTGCTGAAAGCTATGATCATCTCCTGAGTTTGGTGAATGTTGAGGTCCAAATTATTATGGCGGCACCACAATGTCAGATGTTCCACCTCTTGTCTGTATATGGACTCATCATTGTTTGAAATGAGGCCAATTAGTGTGATGTTATC
Organism: Erpetoichthys calabaricus; assembly: GCF_900747795.2. Classification (NCBI taxonomy): domain Eukaryota; kingdom Metazoa; phylum Chordata; class Cladistia; order Polypteriformes; family Polypteridae; genus Erpetoichthys; species Erpetoichthys calabaricus. Next base: position 341,325,951 of record NC_041394.2, on the reverse strand, counting down.
CACAAATGTAAGAAGTTTGACAGAAATGTCCAATGATTTGATTTCCTTTAATTAAAGAAAAAAAAATTCTGGAATAGAGTCCCATTGAATTTAACTTTCTCTTTATTGAAGAGAGATTTTAAAATTTTGGACAAAACTCAGAATAGATAATCATATGATGATTCTTACCTAATAGCTGGTGTACCAGTAAAATAAGATAACTTATCTAATTTACCAGGACAATCAGTTCACAGCCCCAGAGAGAAAAAAGCAGTATGGAAAAGAATTGTCTGTTTAGTAAAAATCAACTCATCAAAACTTGTTTATTAAGGGCAGTCAGTTTTTTGGGTTTTTTTTGTTTTTTTTTTTTGCAGAAAATGTAACCCAACAACTTTGCTAAAAATGGGAATTTACTAGAAGGATTTTTAAGAAACGTTTTGCTGTAGCTAATCTTAATGGCTTGATTTGAAGGGGCAAGTCAATGACATTTATTACTCCTGCGGAGATCCTGTTTTAAGCACAACCTTTATAAATTTGAGGCGTCTGGTTTACAAAATTAAAAAGAATTGTGACCACATTTTCATATCATTCTAACTTCATCAGTGGTTTCCTGCGACGTTTTTTGACATTATTGAACATTCCTGCCTTAGTGTGCACTGCTGTCTCTCTACTGCAGATAACTATCTTATATATACAGTAGATATCTACGTGTGGAAGTGTGTGTGTCTGTCCGGCCCGGAAGTGAGAGGTGGAGTCGGGGTAAAGGGCTATGCCACTGAGGAAACCGAAACTCGCTTAGTGGGTAATACAGAAACGAGGCGAGCGCGTCGGCAAGACGAATCCTCCTAGAAGAGAGATGCCCAGAGTAGTTCCTTTCAATTACCTGACGTCTCTAAATTTCAGTTTTTTTTTTCTGATGATTTCAATAGTTTCTAGAACCCCAGGCTTTTTACAGCACGGGCTTACACAGCTATTATAGTAATAATTGTAAAAGTGTCACACTTATCATCTTCCTTTACAGCAAGTAATGGATAAAATAATTGACAAATCTGGAAAACTGCCAGGGCTCTTGTCATTTCAAGTAGCTTAAAAAGTAAAATCATCTCACGTGAGATGGTGTTACAATGCATTTCACACAAGTTGCCAGCATCAGATCGACACGGGGAAGGAGAACATGTAGAGCGGCACCTTGTGGACAGAGCGAGTTTCTGAGGAATTAATACAGCGCTGAGAGGCGACTCCCTCACAACATGTTCACAGGTAAGGCAGACCTGACGATGTGTGCAAATGCGAGAAGAAACACTCGGCCTGTGCTACGTGAAGGTATTGCTACACCTCCAAGACTGCGCCATGCCGAAGCTGGAAGGACTCCTGGAGTGTGGGACTTGACAATGAATGAGGGGTTGTTTGTTATGAATCCCCTGATTTGAGTCCAGCTAAACTAAATTACTGGTGTATGTATTGAATCAAATACACACAGTGGGTTGATGGGAGATTCATAGAATTTTTTTTCCCAAAATGTTGCCTCATGACATACTGACAGTTTTGACAATGTATGCACACTTTGCGCCGAACTAAATCAGTGAGTGTATAACAGTGGTCTCAAACTCATCATGTTTTCCCGTGTAAACATGACTAAATAAAGAAACCTAAACCTAAACCTAAACTCTAGTCCTGGAGGGCCGCTGTGGCTTCAGGTTGGTGACCAGTTTTTGCTGCTAGTTAACTCCTTTTCTTTTCATTTTAATCAATTTTGTTTTTATAAAGCCTCACAGTTAGGAGACCTTGGTTCGCTTCCCGGGTCCTCCCTGCATGGAGTTTGCATGTTCTCCCCGTGTCTGCGTGGGTTTCCTCCCATAGTCCAAAGACATGCAGGTTAGGTGGATTGGCGATTCTAAATTGGCCCTAGTGCGTGCTTGGTGTGTGTGTGTGTGTCCTGTGGTGGGTTGGCACCCTGCCCGGGATTGTTTCCTGCCTTGTGCCCTGTGTTGGCTGGGATTGGCTCCAGCAGACCTCCGTGACCCTGTGTTCGGATTCAGCGGGTTGGAAAATGGATGGATGGATGTTTTTATAAAATGTGTTCCTCTGAATTGCTTCATTTCTTTCTTTAAGTGGCACCCAAAGAGAAATGAAATGTGAAGTGAGTCAACTAACAGAAGGCCAACTAAAAGAATGTGAATTTTCCAGCTGACAAAGACCAGAAGCTTTTAGCAGATGAACTGAATAACTTTTTTTGCCAGATTTGAAACAAGTGATTTCAGCACCCAAAGTACAGAAATAAAGAAGATGCCTTATAAAAACACCAGGGATTCTGCTGTGATGGGGTTCAGTTTAACTGAAGTGGAGAAAGGCTTGTGGCAGGCCAAAACAAACAGTGCAGTGGGACCAGACGGCACATATGGGGGGTATTTTTCGTACATCGCTTAAATCATCTGAGATCAGGTGCCTCATCTTGGATAAGTTAATGCCGATGACACTCATCCGGGATAGGTCGGTTTTTCAAACGCAGCCATGTAGTAGATTAGTCGAGCTGGATCTAATGAATGCGTGCGCCCGCGCTGAGTGAAAAGCCCATATATATTGAGTCTAGAAAGCATGATCAGCAAGTCTTTGATAGGCTGTAACAAAATGATGAAAGAACGGGCACATTTTTTTTTTTTCACACACACAGCACTTTTATTCAAAGGACATGAAGAATTTCAAGATTTAATATGCACAAGGGGTAACACTGCAAAAGCAGCCCAGACCAGAAAAGACGGCTGGCAAAAAGTGGCCGACAAATTAAACGCTAAGTAGTGTACATTGTACTTAGTGAATGCAGCGTTTCATTTCCTATGTGTCAGATTAATTATTATTTAATATGTCATAATTCCAGATCAAATGTGAGCACAAGGAGAACATGGGAACAGGTTAAAGTGAAGTACAAGAATATACTTCAAACTGGTCAATATTGGTATATAACTATTTAAAGAATTGTTGACATAATCATATTTAATATAAAAAACATTAATTTTAAAGCTAATAAGAAGGCAGACAAGCAAAAAAAAGGTGGAGGTCCACGTGGTCCAGACCTAACCCCTGCAGAAGAGTTGGCTCTCCAGCAAAATGCCCATCGCCCTGTTTCTGAGGACATTCCAGGGGGAAGCTCCTCCTCAGAACCAGTGGCAGGATGCAGTGGTCACTTCATTTCAGGTAAAGGATGGTCATTGCATATATTTGTCCTCAATGTGTGCCATAGGTATGTTCCATATAGCCCTCTTTTTTGTTGGGTGAGTTGCAGGGAATGTCATATCCCTAGAACTTGTGTCTGACCAACGAGATATTGACGAAGGTCAAATATTTGATGAAGACAATGTGTCTGATTATTCATCAGGAGGAGAGGTACATTTTCCAAATAATGTTTGATCAAACTCCACTCTGATCAGTCCCATGTGCCCCAATCACATTTGGAAATCCTGGTAATGAGAATGTTAGGCTTATTGAGATTCTTCATGGAACTGTGGGTGTTTTTGCCTGTGTATTACCTACCTGCAATGGCATGAAACGCCTCTTTTATTGTCTGCACACGCAGGTGTCCAGGCAACACTATGAAAACCCAAAGGAAATCTTTCAGAGCCAAACAGACTTTACGAATTGCCTGGCAAACTGCACTTTTAGTTAGATTTTCCGCATCGCCTACAGTATATAAAAAAGTGCCGCTTGTAAAAAGCCTCAAAGCAATGCATACTGTCTGTGTGGTTGTGAGAGCCCGACTTCACCGAGTTTGACTTTGAATATAAGGTGGTAATAAATCTTTGAAATACAATATTCCCCCTCGGCTAAAGCGGTATCTTTCGAAAAGAATTTCTTCCGGGAGCAATAAAGGATCTTGCCGATCGCGCAAAACCCTCTCCAATATGAAATTCTCTTCTTATAATTTGCGCACCAATATCAATTGGTCGCTCATTCATGAACGGCGAAGCCATGACTGGATGACTTCCACGCACCGTCACTGATTACGTGTGTAAACTAATCCTTGTTTACGTAGAACAAACCTGCTCCGAGCAGGTTTGAGGATTAGGATGTGTTGCTATGACAACACTTCCAGCAAGAGTTTCAAAAAACCGACAGATCCAGGATCAGGCCAAATTGTCAACAATTACATCCGGCTAAGCGAGTAATCCACGTACGAAAAATACCCCCCAGGTCGGCTCTTAAAGTCCTGCTCTAAGCAGCTCTCTCCAGTTTTTCATTTGCTTTTTAACTGGTCTCTGACCTGTGGTATTGTACCTAATCTGTGGAAACAATCAATCATTACCCCTGTATCTAAGGTTTCTAGGTCAAGCTGTTTAAATGACTACAGACCAGTGGCACTCACCTCTATCCCAATGAAATGCTTTGAACATTTGGTGAAAAACATTTTAATGACAGAGACAAAGACTTTTCAAGACAATAATCAATTTGCTTATTGTGCAAACAGAAGTGTGGAAGATGCTCTGCTTGTTATCTTACATCAAATCTACACCTTTCTTGATCAGCCTGGTTCATATGTCAGAGCACTGTTTTTGGATTTTTCTTCAGCGTTCAATACTATACAGCCTCATATACTGATTGGGAAATTGAACAGTATCAATGTAAACCCATTTGTTACACTATGGATTCAGAACTTTCTTTTAAACCGTTCACAGACAGTTAAAGTTCAGGACACTTTTTCTATACTATAGAGAATCTATAGCCATTCATTGAAACACAGGAAGTCCGCAGGGCTGTGTCTTATCACCATTACTGTTCACTCTGTACACAAGTGACCTGAGACAGAACAATGACCACTGCTCCATTATCAAGTATGCGGATGACACCATGATCATAGGACGCTTATCTGGGGAGGATGAAAGCCACTATCTAAATCAAGTGGACTGGATAGTAAACTGGTGCAATAAAAACTTTCTCACTCTGAATGTAAAAAAGACCAAAGAAATGATACTAGATTTTAAGAGACAGAAATCTGTATGTTCAACTATTGTAGTTCTGGGAGAGGAGGTAGAAATAGTGACTGAATATAAATACTTAGGAACTTACCTAGATAACAATCTTGACTGGAATACAAATACAAAAAAAAATATTTTCTAAATGCAACCACTGCTTATTTCTCCTCCATAATCTCAAACTATTTAAAGTAGACAAGGACCTCATGTTGTCCTTCTATCGCAGTCTGATCCAGTCTGTGATCACTTTCAGTTTCATTGCCTGGTTTAATAGTCTGACAAATCAAAACTCAAAAAAGCTCCAGCAGATTACAAAGTATGCAGCTAAAGTTATTGGGGCTGCTTTAGATGATTTGACTAGTGTGTGTCAGAGGGCAATGCTAAAGAAACTGGAAATCATCTCAACTGATGACAGACATCCATTACATGTAGAACTAAAGTTCAGTAAGTCAGGAAGGATAGTCGCTTTGAAAACCCACACAAATCGCTCCAGAAACTCCTTTCTTCCTAGTGCCATATGACTTTTCAATAAGAAATATTGGAGATGGGTGGCACTGTGGCGCAGTGGTAGCGCTGCTGCCTCGCAGTTAGGATATCCGGGTTCGCTTCCCGGGTTCTTCTTGTATGGAGTTTGCATGTTCTCCCCATGTCTGCGTGGGTTTCCTCCGGGCGCTCTGGTTTCCTCCCACAGTTCAAAGACATGCAGGTTAGGAGGATTGGCGATTCTAAATTGGCCCTAGTGTGTGCTTGGTGTGTGGGTGTGTTTGTGTGTGTCCTGCGGTGGGTTGGCACCCTGCCCAGGATTGGTTCCTGCCTTGTGCCCAGTGTTGGCTGGGATTGACTCCAGCAGACCCCGTGACCCTGTGTTTGGATTCAGCGGGTTGGAAAATGGATGGAATATCGGAGATAATGATTAAGGTTTTGATATATATCCTGTAACCCTTTTTTTTTTTTGGTGTAAATATGTATTATCTAACTGCCTTACCTTAACCTTTCTTGTTTCTATTTGTCTTGTTTTATTTCATTCTGTCTGTTATTAGATGCAACTGAGAAGGCAAATTTCATGTTTTCTTGTGTAAACATGACTAAATAAAGAAACCTTAAACCTTAAGTCAGGGCCTCAGACTCCAGACCAAACTTTCATGGAGCAGTACAGCAGTAGCTCTGCAAGTAACCATACCGGTTTTATGGAGTACAAACCCATCAGTTGTACAAAATGTCCTCCAGTTGTTGAATGCTGTCATAGATAACACAGGTTGGCTGGCATCCCATTCAGGGTGGATGGTTCCTTACCAGGCCAGGAGGCCTTTATAGTGGAAGGAGAAGGATGGGCAGGTTGATTAGTGCTGCATTTCCTGGTGAGGAGGCCATTATAAACAAGAGATGGAAGAGTTGTGTTCCTCCAGTACACTGGGTGGCAGTATCTTTCTGGTATAGCTGCCGATGTGACACCCAAAGAGCTGCATGGGAGATGTAGTGTTAGTGTGCAGTCCTTTTGGGGAGCTACTGGAGCCAGACATTCCTATCATGGGAAGGTTCTATCTGACCCGGAAATGCTTCCTGGGTGCAATGTGGTAGCACCAGAAGTACTTCAGGGTCTATTATAGACTGAGCTTCTCCACTTTAGCTGGGGAGTCATAGTCAGATGAAGCTCACCTGAAGCTTCAGAGAAGGGAAGAATGATATTGTTGGAGTGGAGTGTGTGTAAGGTATTTCTGAAAATAAATTCACGTATTTGCACCTGGAACAGTGTCTGTAAAGTTGTGTTAAGAGTTTGGGGCTGTGTGATGCCCCCTAGTAGCTACAGTGTGTAACTCTCCTTTGATTGCTTGTTGCTCTTTGAGGTAGAATACCAACTCCTCTTCATGCCTGCCGTGTTGAATACATTACATTGGCTGCTTTTATTTTATTGTATCGGTCAGTTCTCTTACGCCACATATTGTAATCTTTACCTTGATACATGATACTGGGCTTTCATGCTAAAATCCCCATGCTGTTCCCACTAAGTTGTCATAGAAATTCATTAATCACTTCTTAAGTTAAAATAACACGTGAAGCAAATCCAGAGGCCTGCCATTCAGCACTTTTACTTTTAAAGACAATACATGTAAGCTAAGTAGTGTATACTGGGCGGGCCACAGCTATGTGAGGTGGTCCTCCACAAGCCTGAAGGACCTTCACTCCACACTTACTAGTCTGGTATGGAGAATATGCTGTAGTGTGAATGCTGTAAGATGTCTGACCAGGCATAACATTAATGGAGAGAGTGCTGTGAAAAGGAAATCTGATAAATTTATAGATGTGGTTTATATGTATTGACGTAATTAAATCCTGTTCTATCAACAGTAAAGAAGAAGCAGCTGACATTTAGTGTAACTCCAAGATGGATGTGAAAGAGGAGACGTCTGAGGCCGGCATAAATTCCATGGAGACAAAGGCAGTAAATATTAAGGATGAGGAGGACGGTGAATGGGAGTCTGCCCACCCTAACCAGGAGAGTCAGTGCATTAAGAATGAGGATCATGAACTGGTAACTCTGGGCATTAAAGAAGAGGCCGAGGAGACGTCTGTCAGCATTGAGACACACAGACAAAAAAGTATGGAGTGTGTTCACCTCAAGTTGACATCTGAATCATTACAGTCTGACACAACAGGGACTGAGGAAGTGTCATCTGTTACAACTCAGGAAGGTCAGCCGTCACCTACACCTCAGTCTGGAGAACGTAAGTGTGAAATAAAAATGTGTGATATTTGATACTTAATGGTGAAAAGGGGGGGGGGGGGGGATTTTTCAGTGAATTAGAGACATAGCAAGTGCAGATATAAACTGTTATTGGGCAGTGTGAGAGCTTCTTTGTGTTCATTAAAGTAACACCAGCGCCTGGGATTTAATTGTGAAAGAACTCAAATCCCATTATTAGACTGTCCAATGTGCATTTATGACATTGTAGAATGTCTGGAAGCTTGGCTCTGAGATGACCTTGTCTATTCATTTTGACCACAGACCCCCCTAGAGTTGTACTTCCTCTAAATTTGTTGACTGGAGTTTTGGATTTCTACTCCTCTGTTGCCCACTAGGCGAATCTTTATTACTAGTTAGAGGGAGAGTGTCATGATCTGCTTGTGTTAACCATTCGGGTTAGTTTGGTAATAATATATATATATATATATCTGCATGGATGAAATAGTTTTACTGTCAAATAATGCAAAGAGTACGCGACACGTGTTTCGCCCTAATTCTGGGCTCATCAGGCGTACGCACTCACTGCACTCCCCTATTGGGGAACCGAACCTCAGACGTCAGCGGCGAAGCCTCTAATGTTGCGCCACGGCATGTGGTTCGTTCATTTGACAGCATGTAGATCGGGGTTATTACATTCATGGTATTCGTAGTCTGAATCACAATCTGATTGTATGGGTGGTTACCTACCAGGTAACGCTTGCGGTTGGTCAGCAAGTCGGCTAACATCTGCCATGTACATGCTGTCAAATGAACAAACCACACACCGTGGCACAACGTTAGAGGCTTTGCCTCTGGTGCTGACGTCCGAGGTTCGGTTCCCCGAGAGGGGAGTGCAGTGAGTGTGTACGCCCGATGAGCCCAGAATTAGGGCGAAACACGTGTTGCATACTCTTTGTATTATTTGACAGTAAAACTATTTCATCCATTCTATGATCTGCTTCCTCGCAACTGAAAGAGGACACCGTGGCGGATGTTAGCCGACTTGCTGACCAACCCCAACCACAAGCGTTACCTGGTAGGTAACCACCCATACAATCAGATTGTGATTCAGACTACGAATACCATGAATATATATATATATATATATATATATATATATATATATATATATATATATATTATATACATACATATACATACATATACATACAAGGTTGAATAATATTTTAAGGGTGTAATGTCCAAATGATTGTAATTTAGTTATCAAAATATGACCAAAAATCATTTGTTTCTGTCTAATCTATTTAGTTTACTGTTTCAGCATCTTGACTCCAGTCATTATGTCAATGTGGTAAATATTTATAATACAGAAGAAGATATGATCAAATTGAGGTTCCTTTCATGTGCAGTTTATGTTTTATGATTGCTTATAAATGTTTGTTCATAATTTCAATAGAATTTATTTAACTTTATGACTCAATGTCAATAAAAGGGCAGTGGATTGAAAATAACATTTTATTTTTCCTTTTAAACCTTATACAGTTGGCAAACCTGAGAAGCCGTATTGCTGCTTGGAATGTGGTAAAGGATTCTGTTACAGAAGTACTCTTCAGAGCCACCAAAGAATTCACACAGGAGAGAAGCCATATTGCTGTTCTGAGTGTGGCAGGCGATTTGCTCAAATGAGTAGTCTTAAGATACACTCTGCAGTTCACACAGGGGAGAAGCTACATTGCTGTTCTGAATGTGGGAAACGATTCTCACGAACCAGCGATCTTCAGCGCCACAAGCGAATAATTCACACGGGAGAGAAGTCGTATTGTTCTGAATGTGGCAAGCAATTTTCTGACAGGAGTACCCTTCAGATCCACACAAGAATTCACACAGGAGAGAAGCCATATTGCTGTAATGAGTGTGGCAAGCAATTCTCTGACCGGAGTACTCTTCAGAACCACACAAGAATTCACACTGGAGAGAAGCCATATGGCTGTTTTGAATGTGGCAAACAGTTTTCACACAAGGGCAATCTTCAGAAACATGTTAGAATTCACACTGGAGAGAAGGCATATTGTTGTTCTGAATGTGGCAAACAATTCTCTCAAAAGAGTAGTCTTCAAAAACACATTAGAATTCACACCGGAGAGAAACCATATTGCTGCTCAGATTGTGGCAAACGCTTCTCTGTAAAGAGTAGTCTTCAAAAACACACAAGAATTCACACTGGCGAGAAGCCATATTGCTGTAATGAATGTGGCAAACGATTCTCACTATTAAACAATCTTAAGAGCCACAAAATAATTCACACAAGTGAGAAGCCATATTGCTGTTCTGAATGTGGCAAACGATTTACACGCCTGAGTAGTCTGAAGAGACACAGTTTACATAGGAGAGAAAGAGAAGAAGTAAGTTGTCAGGCGAAGAAGGAAGGAGGTGTCATTGTGCCAAATATATATGTAATCTCCTCAATTTAAAAGTACTAATAGTATGAAAAAGCGCCTAAGAAAGTAATTAATTGTGCCTGCATGTCTCACATGTTAATAAGGTGCCTATCTCTTCACTTGTCAGTAGGGTAGGTGAGAGATAAAGAGACCTCCAATATGGTGACAGTTCTGATAGACGATACTGGTGACCCAACCACAGTGGAACAGACAAGACCACAATAATGCAACTCGAGCAGGACCTTAAGAGGACAGGATAGAGTCCAGTGGTCAGTTGAAGTTAAAGAGGAGATAACATTCTGTTACTTTTAAGTGTAACAAATCCCTACTGAAGTATATGCCAGGAGAGCTTCCACAAAAATTAAATCCAGAAAAGTAATCCCCACATCCAAATTAAGATAATGGAAACAAACTTAAGAGCACTAATCAGAATAATTAAAGATAGCAAATAAGTTAAGAGAAATAAAAAACCTAAATGCACAGTAAAAGTCCAGACACAGAAGCAATAAGAATAAGTTGAAAATAGAAGGGTATAGAAGCATACAGTTGTATGATCATATATCATAGCATATGTGATAACATATGAAAAATTTATGAATTGTACCTATGGTTCAGAGCCATCCATAATGTTTGGGCCAAAGACACATCTTTCCTTGACTTCCCTTTCTTCTCCTGCTAAAAAACTGGACCAGTCACCCGATTTTAATCCAACTGAGCAGGGTTTCCATATCCTGAAGAGAAAACTTAAAGGGACAAGCCACCCAGACGAGCAGGAGCTGAAGATGGCTGCTTTAGTGGCTTGGCAGAGCATCACCAGAGAGGAGCCTCAGCACCTGCTGATGTTTATGAATCGCAGACTTGAAGCAGTCATTGCATGCAAGTGGTATGTGACAAAGTCCTAAATACGACGACGGTTTTAATAGACCCGCCATTGCTGTGTCCCAAACCTTGTGGTGCTCTGAAATGTGGGGACCAATGGAAAAAAAATATTGTCATTCCTACATGGTGTCATTTCTACATGGAAACACTGTGGTGCCCTCAAATGGTGGGAGCCGATAGAAAAAGTGTTGTGTGACTGAAATGTCTGCAAATCCCCTTAAATGAAAGTATGCAAGGTGAACTTTAATCACATCTGAATTATCTGATTTGTAAGATTTTGTGGAACAGCGGAGAGAAATCATGGAGAAATGTGTCATTGTCCCAATCATTATGGAGAGTACTGTACAGAAGCCTTAAACTGATACTTCATAGCAGGAAGTTTTCTTTTTGTGTGTATTTGTGTATGTTACCATTTTTTTCTTAACTGTTTATGTGAACTGTTTTTGCTTTGAATTTTACTAAACTTTTTAAGAAATGAAATGGCTTGGCCTGTGAACTTTGTGTGTGTGTGTCATGCTTAATGCTTGAATCTTTCCAGCAGCCTCATTTTGGAACTATTTTGGAAACCCTCAACAAACATGGCTACACTGTAGTCAGAAAACTACCAGACCAAGTCAGCTTATATAACAGAAATAACAGAAGATACCAAATATAAAAGGACTGTGATACACAAGGTACGGTGCCTTATTTTTTCACTTACTTGTGTGATTGTATGTGTTTGAATTCTGAACTGACAACCACCAATGTAAGGAGCTGTTTTAAGTCGTGTGTGCTGACACTCTTTTTAGGCTAACATGACAGGCGTTTGGCTTACGCTGTTGTCATCTTATATAACCTTGCATTTGTGAAGGAGCTGTTGCTGTGTAGAGGCTTCTAATGTGCAATGGCTGATAATCACAGAGCCAACTGGTAGTCCGTCCACTGAGATAAGGTGTGATCACGACTTTGCTATGTGTAGTAATGTAATGTCAATAGAAATTCTGGCAGAAAGTGACCCGGATTTTGATCAACTACATGAGCGTTACAAAGCCATAAACCAAATGTCTATTCAGCTTTCTGGCATTTTGAAAAGCGTTGAATGTTTAACCACTTACACACCAGCGGGACACCGCCATATTTTTAGTTGTTTGTGTATGTTACAGATAAACCCACAAGTCAATCAAAATCAGCCATGGTGTTTTTACACACTCAAGTGAGTGTTTCAAATAAATCATAAGTTTCTATGTTGCCCGCTCTCTTTCATTAGTGAAATATGCAATTTAAAAATGTAACCGCTTGCTATGTACTTTTCTTTAATGGGTTCAACCAACTGACAATGATCTGAGAGTACAGAAAAGGGGAGTGATCTGTTTTTTTCCCCAATTTGAAATGTATCTCTAGCATTCTGTAACTTCTGTAGGACTTCCTCAACCATATGTTTTCTTTTTTGAAGAAGAGGAGGCCATTTTCCTAATACAAACTTCAAGCCTTATTGCACATCCATCAAACAATCCCCTGCTCTCTCGCAGAAGCTGTGTGCATGATGGCAGGTAAAGATGAGATGTCCCACATTCGGTTTATTTCCTAACTTTTACATCCAGGTGTGACACAGAATATGAATGACCAATCATAGATGACACCATTGGATTGCACTGAACCTCGGCTATCAATGAGTCGTTCACTGTACGTGGCTCAGTGTAGGTGGGGTCTTTGGTAAAGCAGATTCACTCAGCTGTGAGGTGCTGCTCGCCTCTGCATTAATGTTTGTGTGACCGACCTTCCTTGGGTTGGCTTAGATGTTGGTCGTTGATAAAGAAACGCAGCAGAGCGGATTGGCATGGTGAATACTTTGTGGAGTTTATTGCCAGTTAACTGACACACACAAACCCCACTACAAGCATCCCAGGGAGAAAAAACAGAGTATGCCCCCTTTTCTATGGCATCCCAGATGGGGACAAAATACTCTCAGTAGGGAGCCTCATGCAATTAAAGAAATGTAACTTGCTTTCTGAACTTGGCTTTCTGAACTCGAACTTTCGAGTGCCACCACGCTGTATCACTCCATCAATTTTATTTTCTTGCTTATACCACTGCCTAAGCCAACAAATAGTATGTTTTTTCTTGCTTTGCTTCCACTTGGCATTTGCAGAAATACTTTTTTTTTCATGGACTTGTGCTATTGTCTTTTAACAAAACACTAGAAAAGGGACTATTTATATTGATTTGCATATTAAAATATGCAAAATTCTGGGAGGAGTCAGGGAGGGGCTGTAAGTGTGTGCACATTCATTGGGATTTGTATGAGGGAAGTGTGTGGAACTTGGCGTACGCACAGATTTATGCATCTGGATTTTATTTTCTGCGTACGTACATTTTCATTTTTCTCTGTGCGCCATGTTTTTAGTGTGAAGTCTACGCACAGTGTTACACATAAAGCCCCAGGTCTGGATTGGCCGTGCTCTTCACTAATCCAGCTCAACGATGTGTACCATATCCGTCTCCATTGGACTGATTCCCTGTAATTTCAGATAAAGGACCCCAAACCCATCTGCCAACATGCATTAAACAGCAGAAGGTTTATGAATTCTCATTTATGCTGATGTTTTGATTGTAAACTTTACACTTTTTAATCTCTCCCACTGTGCATGTTTTTGGTTGCCTTTATATAAGAACTTGGATAAAGATGGCTACTAACTCAATAGCAATAATAAATTAAACAGGCCACCTCCTCAACTCCTATTCAAACTGTCTCACTTGGTTTCAATGTATGCTCTGCCAGAATAAAAGAAACTGGTGATTTCAAATTCTCATTGGAGATTTATCTCCAATTGTGAGCAGCTTCCACTTTGACCAGAAGCCTTTTACTGACCGGCCTGCATCAGAGACTACAGTCTGGTCCCACTTGGTCCCCATGCAGGATTACACACGTTGAGGCGGGCACTTGACCTGTGTGCTCTTTACCACCATTATATTGAAAAACTGGTCTGCTCATCCTGTGACTTCATATCAGATCTTCAAATCTACTTGGCACCAGAAAAGTTCATCATTTAAAGTTAAGGCAAAGCCATAAGATGGAATTGACAGAAGGTCCAAGTGAATTTGGCCCAACTTTTAATAAAAAAATAATTAGAAAAGTAAAACAAAATCTGAAAAGATTGGCAGGGCATGAGTGACCTTTGTATCTCCAGAACATTCCTGCAAACTTAAACTAGAAGTGTAACGGGCATGGCGTGGAAGAAAAGGGGGTCCCGGGGAGATCCCTTAACTGACCTTTAGGATTCCCTGAAAGCTCTAAAAAACAACACTGTTAGTCATCTACAAGGTGTTATGAGAAAGGATTGTAACAGCTGGCGAGTGGGATGGCATGGCATGGCTGCTCTCTGCACAGATTTTATGGACCAGGCAGGGAATAACATTTGAGTGGCAGCAGCCAGTGCAGCATGCCAGCAAACATGCCCTTTGATGAGCCTTGAGAGAATTGAAAAGAAATGTTAGCAGTGGCTGTGGTCTAAATGGTGATGAAGTGAGTGGCAGTAGACAGCAGAAAGTGACATGGATTGCTGATGGCGACTTGTGCTCACATGCCCTGCTTCTGTGATCTGTGCCCTTTAACTAAAGAGGGTACACCTCAATCCACATGTTGGCACAGCCACTTTAATATCACACATCAGTGTCATCAGGTGTGCATGTGTCAGTGGCTGCTGATGTGTGATGCTGCTCAGCAGTACGTGGTAGTGTGGTATCTGTGTGTGATGTTATTCATGTGCTTCAGATATTCAAGTCCTAACTGACAGCCTTCTACAGAGCTGCCGGTAAGACTTCAGCATTCAGAGAACACTGGAGCACTAACAGGTACCCCTAAATATCATGAGGGAACTGCACGCTGGACTTGCACATTTTTGATTTTTTTTATAGACATTTTAATTAATGCTTATTATTAATAAAAATAGATATCCTTTGAAACAATTTTTGAATGGTTTCATCTTTTGTGCTTACCATCAAAGATGGTCCTGACTCCAACTGACCAGCAGTTCAACTTTACTCATTACCAGACTGATGTTTAATTTTGAGATCACTTCTTTATTTGAATTTTACTCAAATCTAATTGGCCTACTGCAGGTGGCTCACTTTGGATTTATGGAGCAAGGGGGGGGAAAAAACAAGAAGAGAAGAAATCCTTCTGACAGGGTTAAGAACAGGACTCGTCGTGTTTTTAATTAGTTCCAGTATCTTATTGGAAAGCATCCTTCATTAATGGGTAGGCACTGTGATCGATGTGGAACACGAGAGCATGCAAACTCCTGAAGGGCGTAGCAAAGGAAAGAGGATTAAAGCAAAAGTGAGTGTCATTATGAACAATGCTGCACATCCTCTCTCTGACACAACAACACTGAGGACTTTGAGTCAACAAGTCATTCAGCAGAAGTGTGTCAAGAAACACTAATGAGGCTCCTATATACTGTATACATACAGTATATAACGAAAACATATTGTGACGGACGGCCAGGGGAACAGACATGGACTGAAAAGTACCTTCCCTGGGATGCTAGATGGCTGCCCCCCTGGGTGGCAGTGGTGCCTTGGATTCCCACAGGGCTCCATGGAAGATGGAGTTCTCTATGACCTTGTTGGGATCAAGGGGTGCCATCGGGGGGCACTGCAGTGGTTCCTGAGCCCATGTGGGCAGGTTTTCTGCCACATCCAGAAGTGCAGACGGAAATGGGTCATCAAACACCTGGAGCACTTCCGGTGTTTATATATTATATAAATATAATACCTATTTAAGTATTTATTTATTTAAGGAGTTTCTGTAACAAACCAAATCTCCCCCAGGAACAAATACATTTTTTTTTATCTATTTTTGTACAGGGTGAGCCAAAATGAAGTACCACATTTCTCAAGGTCATTGTGCGAGGTAGAGGCACCCAAGTGGGTTGAATTGGGGGGTCCTTTGATAGGTGATCCTTTGTAGTTTTCAGTTGGCACATGCCTTGGACTTGTGTGCACCATGCTTTCTCTGTCGACGTGCTCTTCAAAAACAATGAATCCATCATCACTACGCAATGCGTTTTCTGAACGCACTTCAGCATTCCTCCTAATGGTGACGTCCCAAATCAGAAAACAATTCTTCAGTGGGTGGCTAAATTCAGAGAGATGGGTACAACATTGAACAGAAAATCTCCAGGCCGTCCTCGGACTGTACGGATGCCTGAAAACACCCAAGCTATAAGGGCATCCATTTTGCAGTCTCCTAGACGTTCTGCGCACTTTTGCCTTAGTCATTTCCAACACGTCTTTGAGGAGGATTTTGCATAAGGACCTCAATTTCCATCCATACAAAATGATGGTAGTGCAGGAACTCATTGAGGGAGACAAGGAGAGCCATAGAGTTGTGCACAAACATTCTGGAAACCGTTCATCGAGATGCTATCGTCATGTGAAGCGATGAGGCACATTTCCATTTGAATGGTTGCGTAAATAAGCTAAACTTTCACTACTGGGCTGAAACCAACCCTCGTGAACTTCATCAGAGACCCCTGCACAGTGAGTGTGTTACAGTTTGGTGCACTGTTGCAGAATTTGGCCCTTACTGTTTCAAGGAGGGGGGAGCAATGGTCACAGTCACTTTAGAATATTACATTGAAATGCTAGAGAACATTTTGCGGCCCCAACTGGAAGAAATGGATGTGGTGGATGCCTGGTATTTCAACAGGATGGAGCAACAGCTCATATGGCGCGGAGATCCATGCAAGTTTTGCAGCAGATGTTTTCGGGGAAGCTGATCTCCCTGTACAGCGATGTCGGATGGCCTTCACATTTGCCAGATCTCACTCCATGCGGTCAATTCTTATGGGGCTCTCTCAAGTTGAAGGTATACACACACCGACCTCAAAACCTTGAAGCCCTCAAGGACGCTATTCGCCATGAAATCTGAGATATTCCCCTTGAAATGGCCGAACGGGTTGTGAGAGCGTTCATAAATTGTCTCGAAGAGTGTATCGCTAATGATGGCCACCATCTTGAAGACATCATTTTTAAAACAGTGAAAAACATCTATTTTGTACACCTTTTTATCTTGTAGTGTTGTTTGTAGAATAAATGTTTGAAATGCGGTACTTCTTTCTGGCTCACCCTGTATAAATCACATAAAGAAGAAAGAAACTAACTTCAGGCATCAATGCACACATTGGGGGTTAATGGTCTTACTTTAAAAAATAAATTAGCTAGGCATATAAATTTAGCTTATATCACAGAATCGTTTTTCATTATTTACAATTTCAATGGCATTAAAGGGTTATTTAGTTTTAATCTAAAAAGAATATTTCTTGTTTCTCTCCATCTGTACCTGTTGTGATGTGAAATATTGCATACAAGTTGATAAATATTTTGTATGTCTTTATTTGTAACTTAGACAAAGCAATGTAATATTAGTGTTACGTTATTGAAAATAACAGCAATGGTTTGATGGTTTCCAGCCCTCTTTGTAATTTTACGACAGGGTTGGTGGAAATGCCTCAAACCAGATTGGCAAGTGTTTCTCTGCAGGACTCTCACAATCAACCCCCACACAAAGCCAGGCTGCCTAAGTGCCAAGCTTTACCTTAACAAATGGTTTGGAGGGCAGGTGTGAGGGTATTCTGCCCCCCCATTGGTCTGAAGTATGGCTGTTTGGATCTGGAATGTATCAGAAGCTTTTAAGTACCACAGCACCCTATTGGCTCTAGGAGTTGGACAGAAAACCTATAAATTTGCTTGCTTTACCCAGCACGCTCCCTCTCTCTTACCAAACTGATGAAAGGCCATCTCACACACCATGAACTGTAAAGGACAACACACTGAAGAGCACAGCTCGGCAGCCATATTGAGACAGGCATGCGGCCTGTTCTGAAGAAAGCTGACCACAAATGAGGCCTTAACTAGAGACATTTTAAGTAACTAACAAGTCTGTGTGCCACCTGGAACTACACATCACCACTTTATCAGGTTGTATGGTTGCTAATATTCACTTTGCTTATTGTTATTATCTATGAATATTATCAATAATACATTATTTAAATTGTAACTTAACACCTGCTTGTCTTTTACTGCACCTAATTGCCTGAAGTTATAGATGTAGAAGGGAAGGTGGGGAGAAGTTATAAAGTACAATACCTTATAAACAGTGGTGTGTCTGGGTGATTTGAGGCATTCTGACAAAGGCTACATATTAATAATACAAAAGGGGAAAGTAGAGTAATAGATTATTCTACCAAGACAAAACAATACCACACTCATAATGCACCAGAAGTGGTCTGCCAACCCCCATAAAATAATAGAAGGCGGAGAAAGTTTAAAGAAAAAATAAATTATGGACTCCTTTCCTGCCATGTGTAGACATTTTGTTGTGGTTGTTCTGGTAGTACGATGGCCACTTTGCTTATTACAATGACAATTTTGGCAATTGCAAACCTAAAGACGCCACACATACATTAAAAAAAACCACACAAAAAAACTCTGTGCTTCATGGCGCACGTAACGTGTGGATCTTAAACTGCAGGAATGAAGAAACAGGAAAGGACATTGGGGTGGTATTGGCAATCGGCTTTCTCTACAGTAAGTTCTTAGGTGGAGAAAATACAGTAATGTGCATGATGGGGGAGTTATGATGCACATACCTGTGAAAATAAGCAACATGTCACCTTTTTTTAATAAAACACACTTTGCCTCCTCAGTGATGAGAAGGAGAGGCTTGAATAGAATGGATGAGACTCGTGTGCAGGGACAGGTCAGATTGTGTCAGTATCATGACCATTTACAAATAGAAGCTTGCCTATTTCAGTTATCATTCATAATTCATACAGTTCTTCGCATGCAGTATGATCAAAGTTTTTTAAATATCTACTATATATTTACAACACACACAAACATTAAGGCCTGTGTGTCCAGTCCCTCAGAGCAATCAGATTGGTTAGTGTGGCTTTGGTAAAGCAACAAAAGAAGAAGTGAGCGACGCATGCAGAGGAGTAAAGGTGTATGAGGCACACTCAAAGAGTCACAAGTATAAAACCGGACAAGAGGCGAGAAAGGTGCCTTGAAAATAATGACAGTGTCTGTGGAGCAGGCGTTACAGAGGGAGTGTCGGTCAAGAGTTTCAGGCACATGTGGATATAAAGGAAAGGCACTGAAGGTACCCATAGGGCAAGAGATACATTTTTTTTTTTTAATTATTGTATTGCCTGTCTTTGACAGGCACCATGGCCAGTACTGTATGTAAGAACAAATAATAAGATTCATGTTTATCCATCCATCCATTATCCAACCCGCTATATCCTAACTACAGGGTCACGGGGGTCTGCTGGAGCCAATCACAGCCAACACAGGGTGCAAGGCAGGAAACAAACCCCGGGCAGGGCGCCAGCCCACTGCAGGGCAGACACACTAGGGACAATTTAGAATCACCAATGCACCTAACCTGCTTGTCTTTGGACTGTGGGAGGAAACCCACGCAGATACGGGGAGAACATGCAAACTCCACGCAGGGAGGACCTGTGAAGGCTGCAAGGCAGCAGCGCTACCACTGTGCCACCCGACTCATGTTTAGGTACTGCAGAAATACATCACTTGTTTACACTTCAAGAACCTTAACAAAGGCTTCTTTTGGTCTTTGTAAGACTTATAAAACATCAGTAGATGGGTTATTCATATACATGCAGGGTGGCATATTGACCTGCTGGTAAAATGACTTGTTAATATGAAGGACTCACAGGTCTTGTACTAAATATGTAATATTTAGAGATATGTGTCTCAGTTAAGCCACCTCAAAGCACATTATCATTTTGTTAGTAGGTGACATCGCAGAGATGAGTAAACACTTTACTGATACTTTGGAAGTATTACGAAGCCCTAAAGGATGTGTTTGTTACATATTAGTAAAACAGATGAACTTTTGAAGTATCTAAAGTGTTACTGAAGAAATAAATAAAAAGGAAAAAATATATATATACCACATATAAATATACCAACAAACATATAGTGCTGCCAAATGAAAAGATGCCATCAGTCGTGTGGCTTGCATGCGTTTCTCTTGTTAAGGCACTAAGTGGACGTGTTACTTGTACACATTATTGTTCAAGTCCTTATTGACAATTTCACCTGGAAATTGCCAGTATGAGCTCAAGGTGAAGGGGAGACCACCTCTTCTTTAGTGGCCCACATTCTGCACTGGCGATTGACTCAAAGCGGCATTGTGCTAGAGCATGGAGAACAATAAAAGGGAGAACATCTGGATATTCATTTTAAGAGGAGAAACACATGCAGACAGCAATATGGAAAGTGAACTTAAAAAGAGTGTTTTAATGTCACTAAGGATGGAGCGGCAATGGGGTAAGGGATTAAATAGATAGAAAAGTTGTGCTATCCATAAAGAATTCATTAAGTAAATAATTAAAAGGATAGATGTTAATAAATGTGGGCAGTTTCGTTTTATGCCAGAGAAAGGAACAACTGATGCAGTCTTTCCACTGACACAACTCATAAAGAAGCATCAAGAAAAACAGAAAGGCTCGTCTGTGGTGTTTATTGATTTGGAAAAGGCTTTTGAATCGAGTGCCACGTCAAGAGATCTGGAAGGGCATGAGAGAAAAACGAGGACTAGAGAGGTATGTGAGGATTGTCTAGAATATGTATGAGGAACCGAGGACTCGGTTAAAAGCAGGAATGGGGTAATAGACGAGTTCCCAGTTAGAGGAGCTTTGCACCAGAGATCTTCTTGTAGGCATACCTCTTCGATCTGGTCATGGATATGTTGAGTCATGAAATAAAAGATCAATCCCCCTGGTGTAGGATTTTTGCTGATGATATTGTGTTGTATTTGAAGAAGGGACAAGGGTTTTGGAAGACAGAGGGTTGAAAATAAATAGGAAATAGACTTAATATATGATGTTTAATGATAATCAAGATTCAGAAGTTAGCCTGCAGGAAGAGCTACTGAAAAGAGTGCATACATTTAAATATCGAGGATCAGTTGTAGTCCAAGATGAAGAATTAGATGCAGAGAGTGCAGTGGGGATAACACAATTGGAAGAAAATATCAGAAGTATTAAGTAAGACCAGCCGTAGTCTATGGAGTTGACACATGGGCAGTAAAGGGAGCGCAGGAGAAGACGTTAATTGTGGCAGAAATGAGAATGTGGAGATGAATGTGTGGAGTTAAAGAAAAAGGAGAGATAAGAAAGGAGACAATCAGAGGTACAACAAAAGTGGGAGAACACCTAAGAAAGTACAGAAAAGTAGGCTGAAGTGGTATGGACATGTGATAGATAGATAGATAGATAGATTGATGAGGACAGACAATGAATATGTGGGCAAAAGAGTGATGGGAATGGCAGTACAGGGGAAGAGAAAGTGAGAGAGGCCAAAGCAGAGGTGGAAGGATAAAGTTAAAGAAGATCAGAAGGAAAAGGGTCTGACTAGGAAGGAGGCAGAGGATTGTACAGTATGTAGAAGGTTGATCAAGCACAACAACTCCACATTGAAGTTAGGAAAGTTCAAGAGGAAGACAAATTTCTAAAATCAGTACTTGGAAAAAAAAAACACCCCTAAAGTTGTTATGTGACATAATCTTTGTTGATCATTTTTACATGTTAAGATTAATAAAATCACTTTTACGCACCTGTTAATGAATGTTATAAAGTGTTGCTGAAACACCTGGGTGAATGCTTTTTAAAGCTGTGGACAAATAGCAGAACAAGCACCACAGCATGAAAATGGAATGCCTGCTCTGACGAGCTGAAGGCAACAGCAAAAGGTTCATCTGAAAGGACAAAAACAAGTGGAGAGCAAGAACATCTATGTTGAGAGCCAGGAGACTGTCAGTACCCACAGAGGTGGTGAAGAAGCCATCTCTTGAGTGAAGTGAGCAAAACAGTAGACTTATTAGTTAAGAGGATCATCGGCTTGGATCACTGATAAACAAGGAAGTGGGGTGGGTGATGGGTTGGGGGTCACGTGGAGATGTTTAGGTTTGATGTTGGATAAATCATAGGCCATGAATTTAATAATGATAATTATTTAGTTTGGTTGCCGTCACTGACAACACTAATTTGTTGAGTTCAGAGACTGGGCACCGATATTGAAAAATTCAGGAGTAGTGGAGCACAGTATTGATTTTATTCAAATGAAACATTAATCCCTCAGTGGTTAAAGAGCCTGTTTGTTGATACACAATGGAGCGGAGATTTGAATAACTGTTGGAAGTGCCAAAGCCAAAGCAGGAGACAGCCATTGATAGGGAGCCAGCTCATTACAGGGCCCAGTCATGTGCCCACCCGCACTACACTGTTCCAATTTAGAATTACCAATGAACCTAACTTGCACATACTTGGTCAGGTAAGAGGAAAACTGAAGTACTTGGAAGAACAGCTAACTAAACAGGAATAATGTTCAAAGTTTACAGTGGCAACATTTAGATTCAAAATACAAGTCAGGTTTATTGTCTGGTGTACTCAGTACAATGTAATTCTTACTTGCTCGTCTTCTTAGAAAAGTTGACAATCATACAATGAAGACTCAAACTCACAATGAGGACTAAGATTTTGGTCAACATGTGGCTGCAACAGGAAGGCTGCATATTTCCTGCTGTATTTGTGCTCTTGGCCGTTGGCTTGTCTTTACTGTTGGTGTAATTTTTAAAGTCCTCGCTTCTGCTGCCTGGCAAGATGTACATTATTTGCATACAAGGATGGGGGGGGGATATGGGGGGGGGGGGGGGTTTGGGTTGTATCTGACTTATTAATTACATAAGCTGTATAACTGGGGTTGTCTTGGGTTTTATAGTTGAGTCCTCCCTGTATGTGTCGGTTTCTTCAGAGTGCATCAGGTAAGCCCAAATCCAGGGGCCATTGACCTCAAGCACAGGCATACACTTCCTTCAGATCTCAGGATTAAAGTCTGGGATTTCACCAATTCTTGTGTATTACTTGATGAGAATGCAGTGGTTTTCTTTATTTGGTGTCCAGTTTGTGCCAGTCCAAAATTCCAAAGCAGACTGGCAAGTGAAAGATTACCGCTTGGTTTATGGCTTGATTTTTTGTGTGTGTGTACTGTTAAGAACTCCTGCAGATTTTCTTTGTTCTTCAGCTGTACTCTTTAAGAACAGTCTGTCTAAGTGCCTTATGCTTTAGATCTGCTACTTCAAAAATCCTAAAGTTTCTTCTAGGTCCAGTTATCTGATGCTAGTTTTAATCAAGGTGGATATCGTCAGTGGATGTTAATTTTCTTCCAATTTATGGAACAAGCTTATCAAGCCTAAAAGTTATTTGGATGTTTTTCAAAAAATCCATTGCAGCTATTCTTCTAGGAGCTGTGAATTTTCAAGTCACCCAAAGTGAACAGTTCAGAGTTTGGTTGATTTCGAGTGCTTATGTTGAACCCATGTTGCAGTTATGGAGGAAGATCAACAGTGGGTTTTAGTGTTATACACAACAACAGTGGAGACAACAAACCTAACTGGAAAATTCCTCTTCCCAATGCATTTGGGATTGTGATCCAGCGTGGTCATCTTGAAGCTGCAGGGTTGTCTGGAAGGAATGTGGGGAGAATCAGATGAAACTTTGGAGAGCAGGGTGAATTTGATACTTCCAAGCTTCTCAGATTCTTTTTTGTGCGATATGCTTACAAAATGTATTTTATTTTCTTCTATATAGTCAACCTCAGATTTTGGGCCTTCCTGCAGAACTCTGTAATTACTTTATTTAGCAAGACTTGGTCTTTTGTGCTTTATGAGCTTCTTGCATTTCCCCTTCTACTCTGTTGCCGTTACGTTATTTCGATCTCTGCGATTATAAATTCTATTAAGTTGAGAACTTCTTGTTGAATGCCCAGTAGACAGTCAGTCACACTGTAAGATGAAAATCAGATTCTTCCTGATCTTCTGGCCACTAATATACACAAATTAAACACAAGGCAATACAAATTACTGTGCCAATAGTCAGTAGACAAGAAAAACAAATTTCTACAATGAGTACAGCAGTACAATGAAGAGTGCAGAGGGCAGCACAACTGCAGACTGTAACACCGATTATAAGCACAAAGCATTTGCTACATATAGAGCAGCAAAAGGGCTTCTCGTGGGGCTAAATTCTCAACAATGGCTTGGATTGATTACTTTCAGGATAGGAGTAGACCTCACTTTTGAGATTTTTTCTGTGATTTTTGCACTTCTTCTTTTGTTATTCTCTTAAATTTGCTGTCAAACTTGGCATAGTACTTGCATTATCCCTAATGATGCTTCCTTGTGTGGGTCACACAAAGGGACAGCTATGGGTCGGGCGTCTAGATGGGCCTGGAATTATTATTTTGTAAAAGGCCAGTAGTTCCCAGCACCAGTGGCACAGTCTCGGTTTTAATCCACTTCTGGCACATCTCAGATTGCATTTCTTGCCACTTGGTTATTTTTGGTCTGTTCATTCCAATTACAGAGTTATTACTTGGGACAGAAACTGGCATCTGTTTGTCCGTTACTTGGTATCGGTATGACCCAAGTGGACCACACCTCCCCATTTTCTGTCATTTGGTCTGGAGTGTGGTCCCAATGCATCTGTGGTAGTGGCAGTGTGTATTTTTACATGTTTTCCAACAATGCAATCTGGCAACTGTATTGCATCACTGACTGTATAAGTCATCTGCCTCACAACTGGCATTCAGATGAATAACCACTTCCTTCCCTGTATGGCAGAATCGGCACCTTCTGTTTTACCATTTTTTCTATTGTTGTCTTGAAAGACCTTGAGTGCAGGCTGTTGCCCTGTGCTGCTATGATTAGGTGATCCCTTGGTCTTAACTCACTCATTGCAAGCCATTCATGGGTTAGGTATTGATCTACGTGTAGCTGGAGCAGGAGGTCCGCTTGTTTCCCACTGTATTTAATGTCTTTTCAATTGCTACTCCTCTTCTGCTGGTCAGTCTTTTTGATATCTTGTTTTTGCTGTCATTCCAGCCTTGGACACAATTTCTCAAAATGTTCTTGGTTTGCTAACTATCACAACAGGTTGTGAACTTCACTCTTTGGTGGCCTCTGTGTGAATTCTTTTGTGGTTCTGAAGATGGCTCATTCTCAAAAACTTTTTGCCACATTCATTACAGCAATATGGCTCCTCTTTGGTATGAATTCTAAGGTGTACCTGCAGATTACTCTTCCGAAAGAATTGCTTGCCACATTCAGAACAACAATACTGCTTTTCTCTCGGGGTTAATTTCTCAGCGTGAACTCTTGTGTGTCTCTGAAGAGTAGTCCTGTGAGAAAAGTTTTTACCACATTGCAAACAGCAATAGGGCTTCTCTCCAGAGTGAATCCTGCTGTGTCTTCGAAGAGTAGTACTGTCACAGAAGTGTTTACCACATTCCAAACAGCAATATGGCTTCTCTCCTGTGTGAACTCTTTTATGGATCTGAAGACTGGTGCTTTGTGAGAATCCTTTGCCACATTCAGAACACCAGTATGGCTTCTCTCTAGTGTGAACGCTTTTGTGGCGCTGAAGGTGGCTCCTTTGTGAAAAACATTTTTCACATTCAGAACAGCTGTATAGCTTTTCAAGGGGCTCTCCAGTGTGAATTCTTGCATGTCTCTGAAGATTGGTCATTTGTGAGAATCGTTTACCACATTCATTACAACAATATGGCTTCTCCCCAGTGTGAGTTCGGATGTGTCTCCCTAGAGCACTCCTGTCACAGAATTGTTTGCCGCATTCAGAACAGCTGTGAGGTTTGTTTCCTATATGAAGTTTAAAAGAAAGAAGAAAAGATAGTTTTCAATCCACTGCCCTATTTACATTAAGTCACAACATTAAATACATTCTGGTTAAATTATCAACACAATTTTAACAGCATAAATAATTGTAAAGCTTAAGATGCTTGTGGAAAGTAACTCAATGTGTTTTCTGTGGATAGCCCAGTCAGCACTAGGGCTGTAGATTAACTGATTTCACATTGAAAATTATGATTTGACATAACTTAATTTTCAAGTCTTAAAAGCTGTGATTCTGATTAGTCTGCACATTATAAAGAGTTTCAGCACTGTATGTTGAGCACATTCATTTTTCTCCTTAAGAAATATGACTCCTGGAGAGCAAATGTATTATACAGGGAATTCCTGCTAAATAACAATGAGCACGAGGAATACCCAAATAGGAACATTTAGGGGAACGTTTAGCTATAGGAGCAGCCAAAAAAACAAAATACCGTATGCTCAGACAGTGCTAGAATGCATTTTGACATACTGTAGTTTCCAGAATGAACTACACTTTTTCAACTAACAAATGTATTACTGATTAATTGCACACAATCGCAATGTATAAACCATTTTTACAATACTGATCTATATTACTAAACGAAGGTTGTATATATGCACGGATGCCAGACGCACCGAAGCGCACGCGCACTGTGCCCCAGAGTCAAACCCAGGGGCTTCCCAGAGTCAGTAGGTGGCGCCCAAACAACACAACACGACCTGTAAACTAAACTTGAGGTAAAGCGTGCATGCCAGGTTGTACAGTATATATGCACAGATGCCAGAGGCCACAGGCAAGCCGTACACACTAACACCGCTGCCCGAAAGCGACCGCCCACACCACCACATATACCACCTTCGTTTAGTAATGTACCCCTCCAAGCCTGGATCCGCCGCCATCGTCACTTAAGCACGCGAATCCGCCGCCGTCAGCAAACGACTTCTGGCTAACGACACAGCCATAGAAAAAGAAAAACGAGACTGCATGGATAAAAACAATAAACAAAGGTGCCTACAATGCACTTCTGAAACACCAGAACCAGATGAGTCACAGCTCCAAAAAGAAACCGCTTTAGTACAAATATGTTTATTTAATTAAATGAAAACTTTCCCAGGACGCACCCACCCTTCATGATTTTTCATCCCTCCAAATATCGGTGGGAACAGAAAGTGATTGCCATTCTTGGATTTGCGATTCTTTCGAGAATCGCGGGTTTGCTGGTAATTGTCTAAACAAGTGAAGTCTATCCTCAAACACTTCCTACAGAGTTCAGCTGGACAATATGTATGTCTGCCATTGCTGTCCATGCACAGGGTGACTCCTCTAATTCCCTATTTTCAGTTTGCTGCTCCACTTTCTTTAATGTAAAGGCTACTATTCCTACCTTCACTCGCTCCTCAAGTCTGACTCCTCCATTTACATATACAGGAAGCTCTGGCAGCAAAAAAATCAGACGTGTGCTTAATCAAGTATTGTAATACATTTTGTATAAGAGCACGAAAGTTAAATTATCGCATGCCTTAGAAAAGCAAATTCTACAAAACTCAGTTTAAGATTGGCCCATTTACTGATTACTGATCAAATCGTTTAGAGTGAAGAGAAAAAAAAAAAGCTGCAAATTTAGATCAGTGGCCGACTGATCAAAGCATCACTAAGAAGGATATTTTCCTGCTTATATTACATTTAATGCCTCCTTCTTCAAGTTGGCAGCGTTCCTTACTGCTAAAGTTAGAACATTTATTAAGTATGCTTATAAAGGTGAAGGGAAATGCTGTCGACTGCACCACAATGCATATTCCATGTGATAAACTTGTTTGAGTTTATGCAGCGTAAACCCCTCGAACGGTGTGTCCTCCAAAGACTCCTTGTGCTGCTGCCATAACAGGCACCAACAAGTCGCTTTTCAGAGTTCCTCGCAGTGGCCTCCACTACTGTGGTCTTCTACATGGTCTATTCAGACTCTACACCTCTGATGCTTGCCATGATGCAGGAGAAACCTTTGGAGCAAAGACTCTCACTGTTTGGGTCAGCTACCCAATTCAGCCATCTATCAAGTGGCAAGCAGTTGTCAGCTCAGCACTTCTTTTTACCCACTGGCCCAAGGTTTTCTCACCGGTTGTCACTACTCCCACAACCAGGTGTAGGGGGTGAGGCTTAATACTTTTGTGTTTAGTATTTTGTGTGTCCTACAGTATAAGTGTGGGCAAGAAACAAGTACTGCATTATTAAAATGGTAATCCATATTTATAATGTGAAAGAAAAATTAACTGCTTGCAAGTTACTAAGGGTTAAAAGCTGACAAAGCTGTTTTGCTATACAGTAATCCCTCGCTACATCGCGCTTTGACTTTCGTGGCTTCACTCTATCGCGGATTTTATATATAAGCATATTTAAATATATATCGCAGATTTTTTGCTGGTTCGTGGATTTCTGCAGACAATGGGTCTTTTAATTTATGGTACATGCTTCCTCAGTTGGTTTGCCCAGTTGATTTCATACAAGGGATGCTATTGGCAGATGGCTGAGAAGCTACCCAACCAGAGCGCGTATTACGTATTAAATAAAAGTCCTCAAATATATTGTGAGCACGGGGGCTGTTCGCACCCCTAGAGGATACAGCCGCTCCTCAAAAAACGCTGAAAGATTACCTTCACATTGCTGCCATCCTTGCTGGGCTTACATATGGTTGCTTTGTCAAGTGATATGCTTCCTGCACGGTGCTTCGCATACTTATAAGATCAAACAGCACGTATTGATTTTTGAGTGTTTACTTTTCTCTCTCTCGCTCTGACATTCTCTGCTCCTGACGGAGGGGGTGTGAGCAGGGAGGCTGTTCGCACCCCTAGACAATACGGACGTTCGTCTAAAAATGCTGAAAGATTATCTTTACATTGCTCCCTTCCGGCTTTGTCAACTTTGCATACTTCAAAGCTTGAACGACACGTATTGATTTTTGATTGTTTGTTTTTCTTTGTCTATCTCACTCTCTCTGACATTCTCTGCTCCTGACGGAGGGGGTGTGAGCAGAGGGGCTGTTCGCACACTGGCCTAGAGGATACGGATGCTCCTCTAAAAAATGCTGAAAGACTACCTTCACATTGCTCTCTTCCTTGCAGCTGGTTTGTCTGGCGGTGCTTCGCATACTTAAAAGCCAAACCGCCCTATTGATTTTTGTTTGCTTTTCTCTCTCTCTGACATTCTCTGCTCCTGACGCGTACTCCTTTGAAGAGGAAGATATGTTTGCATTCTTTTAATTGTGAGACGGAACTGTCATCTCTGTCTTGTCATGGAGCACAGTTTAAACTTTTGAAAAAGAGACAAATGTTTGTTTGCAGTGTTTGAATAACGTTCCTGTCTCTCTACAACCTCCTGTGTTTCTGTGCAAATCTGTGACCCAAGCATGACAATATAAAAAAAAACATATAAACATATGGTTTCTACTTCGCGGATTTTTACCTTTCGCGGTGGGGTTTGGAACGCAACCCCCGCGATCGAGGAGGGATTACTGTAATGGCAGGTTATTCATACAGGCGTCTGTTATAAGACACGGTGCAGTAAGCTGACCGAGCACAACTTCTTTATTTAGAATGCGTCTGTTAGATACAGGAAAGATGACCTTTCCTTCTTTAGAGCCCCATCTGCAATGTACACAAATAGAAACGGTTAGCTAATTTTCACAGAATAAGATGAAATGCTTAGATAAACACATTATGTTTATTGATAAGTAAGGGGAAGGTTGGAACATGAATATAAAAAAGCCAATCAAAAAGTGAAATTTGCTCTTCTGCCTTGCAACGTGGAATCCATGTACTCATCTGTGACTGAATAAAGTCTGATTGATTGAACTATTCCTGTCTTCCTCAGAGACCTCCTTCCACAATAATAATGAATGAAGACAATCGCATCTAACGTCGCTTGTTAGCAGAGCCTGAATTTACTTTTGAAAAAGCCCCAAAAGTGGCACAAGCAATGGAAATGGACAACAAAGACATGCAGGACTTGCAAGGGACACTTAAAAGCAAGTGACAGGGCTTATGCAAAGTGCACAAATCAGCTGGCAGTGTACAAGTTGGTCTCAAAGTAGTCAACGTGGAAAAATGTTACAGATGTGGAGGCGAACACAGGGTGACAGAATGTCAAACAAAAAAAAAAAATGGCACAAATGTGGCAGAGAGTACCATATTACGAAAGTGTTCAGGGCCCAATCACCAGCTGATACGGTTAAAACATTTGGGAAAGAAAGGCAGAAGCAAAGCAAAATGGAGAAAAAAAAAATAAAATCACATCACACTGCTAAAACCGTTGAAACGGTCTCCAGTGATGCAGAGGATGCGTTTACCACGTACAATCTAAAGGCGTCCAAAATTCCAAAAGGTTGCACTTTTTACCTTGACATTAAAAATGAAGAGTGCCTCCTGTCATCTTTGAAGTGGACACTGGATGTAGTGTAACAAAAACGACTTGGGCCGAGTATTCAAAATTAGGGGCTGGTGGAAAAGAGAAAACATTCAGCTGAAGACCTGTACAGGAGAGAAGGTTAATGAGCTTGGTGTGACAAATGTGATTGTACAATATTGTCAGTTTGTTTATACAAGATGAATGCGTGTTTTGGGGGTCTCAAGTCATTATTACAAACAAAGGTTAGCAAAGTGGTGCTAGCAAAGTTACACCTGTGTCACCCGGGTATATTGCAAATGAAGCCCCAGCTAGAAGTTATTATTTGTTGTCCAAACCTGGACAGGGAGATTGAAGCACTAGTTCAGTCATGTACCAAGTGTCTAGAACACTGGAATGCTCCAGCCACAGCTCCTCTGCATCCCTAGGAATGGCCTAGCAAACCATGGCAGAGACTGCAGGTCGAGTCACTACACGAACTAAACAATGATCCATCAATATGAAAGTGGCAAAACAGTGAATGTTATCATGTGCAATTTTGGCTAGTCCCACTCTACAATAATGTCCATTTTGAAAAACAAGGTTTAATTAAATACTAGCTGTGTAAGGCCATGCTGTAAAAAGCCCGGGCTCCTAGAAACCATGGATTCTGGCACTTCAATCAATCGCATCGGCTGTGCATTAGCAGCTAAGCGAGGTTCTCTTTCCTCAGTGGTTTTGTTTTGCCAACCTGATTGCCCCGCGTGTGTATTAGCGTCTAAATGATTTCCTCTCTCATCTGAGGTTTCGTTTTGCCAATGTGCTCACCTCCGTTGTCTATCAGTGGATAAGCGAGTTTCTCTCTCATCTGAGGTTTTGTTTTGCCAATATACTCGCCTCGCTTGTGTATTAGCAGCTAAGCAAGTTTCTCTATGACGACAGATTTGATTTCTTTGAGCTTCATGCTGTAGGCTTGCACTTCCGGGCCAGGCCGGATGGACAGACAAACACACATTTCCACGTGTCGATGTTTTTATATAAGACGAGTGTGATATTAATCTTACGCTGTACTGGATATTTGACCTCTCCCCCATAATTCCTGAGATGCACCCATATTCACTTGCATCTCCAGTGCCCCATAATATTCTCATTATGGAAGGCTAATGTACCCATCAAATGAAAATATGGAAAGTTGCATGCTGTGGGGAAGACTAGAGTACAGAGTAGAGTTAACACTTGCAGAATGTATGGGATGTGTCTGGTTATGCAGGAACTTAGTTGTAAAAAAAAATTTTAAAAAATTGTCCATTAAACATTCCACTTATGTTTTTATCATTAGCCAGTAAAAAAAAAAAAAAAAACCTCATACAAAAGGAAATATTACAAACCAAATAGAGTGGTTCTCTTTTATAGTTTGTTTAAATGAAGGTATTCAGAGTTATCTTGAAACTAGCTGTGTCAGCTGGCTTCGTCTAGGAAATTTTCAAAGTCAATGGGCTTCAGTTATAGTTGACTTAACTCAGTTGGTTAACTGAAAGTATCACTAGTATTATGTAAATAACTAGGCACTTTTCAGTATACAATATTTTTTTGTTTTTTTATTTTACCAGGAGCAAATATTATTAGTTCACTTGCACTAATACTGCTGAGCGTACTGCATACAGTCCTTGATGGTGTTGGTGTGAAAGAGACTGCGGCAGAGCTCCATATTAAAGGACATCACCAATAGCCATATCCATATTACTAACCGAAGGTTGTAAACCGGATATGGACGCAGGGCGCTGGGCGCATCGAGGCGCACACGCACTGCCGCACTGCAACGAGCCCGCCACAGAGAAAACAAAAAAGGTTATAAACCAGATATGGACGCAGGGCGCTGGGCGCATCAAGGCGCACGCGCACTGCAACGAGCCCACCACAGAGAAAACAAAAACGAGAGGATTCAGCACATATGTGAATCACATTACAGTCTTACAGTACGGAATCCCCAGATGTCCAAACTACACGGCGTAAACCGGATATGGACGCAGGGCACAGGGCTGAACTTGCTGTGCTCCACTCTGCCAGCAGTCGGTGTCAGCAAAGGCAACAGAATCACGTCTCCACAAAACGAGACCACTTTACTACAGATATGCGTATGTAATTAAATGACATTTCCTCAGACGCACCCACCCTCCATGATATGTCATCCATCCAGATATCGGACGGAACAGAAACTGATTGCCATTCTTGGATTTCCGATTCGCTAGCGAATCGTGGGCTTACTTGTTCGGTAATGTTACAATGGTGATTTAAAGTGGATTTATGCAAAGCTAAAAAAACTACTAAAAATCTCAACTTCTTATTAGCATCAAAGTCTAAAATTAGTACTGCCTCGGTATACAGTGGGTTTGAATAATTGTCTAACAACAAAAAAATGCAGTTACTAATTGAATTTACTCACACTAAAGCACTGTCAACAACAACAATTTATTTCTATAGCACATTTTCATACAAATGATGTAGCTCAAAGTGCTTTACAAGATGAAGAAAGAGAAAAAAGACAATATAAAAAATAAAATTAGGCAATTCTAATTAACATAGAATAAAAGTAAGGTCCGATGGTCAGGGGGACAGAAAAACAAAACAAAAAAAACAAACTCCAGACAGCTGGAGGAAAAAAAAAATCTGCATGGGTTCCCGAGGCCACGAGACCACCCAGCCCCCTCTAGGCATAGGCTGTCCTGTTCACTTCTTATTACATTCTGAAAAACAGCATCTCCATCAGCTATAGAAAACACAAATTGGGCTTCACTTGGGCTCAGAATTCTATGCAATTGCGGGTAACCACCAGTCGGACTCAGGGTGGTGTTTAATGATCTGCTTTACATTTTGAAGCCCACTTTCTGCTGCCATCTAGTAGATGAAATAATATTACGCTGCACAATATGAAAATGTCTACGTGTTTTGCCACTCTAAGGTAACTCCTCAATATTCACAAGTGGGTTACAGCCTCTAACAAAAAACATAATGGCAAATGAAAAGTCATAAAGGCAGTTTTAGAACGAACTGAAACTAAACCACAGCTTGAATCGAGCAACAGCTACCATGATGTGAATTAGTCATCAAATGTTAACAGGGAAAGTGAAACTGATGTATAATACAGCACTGCATGACCGAATCACCATGATGTGGCCAGTGAATTCAGTCACGAGACACCTCAGCACGTTGCGACAGTGTTTCCATGACAAAAAGGCAAAATAACTGATCAGGTGCAAGGACAAGCAGGCTGTTTGCTTCTGAAGAACTGCTCTCAATATGGCAACTGTCAGGGTTTGTGTCGGGGAAATGTGGAAGTCATTATTATGTTTATTTAATCAACTATTTATGCTAATATAAGTGATGAGCAGTGTACCCATGGGACAGAAAGTGGTGATTGGAGTGGATTTCAATGGACATGTTAGTGAAGGGAACAGAGGAGATGAAGAGGTGATGGGTAGGTATGGTGTCAAGGGCAGGAATGGTGGATTTTGCCAAAAGGATGGGCATGGCTGTGGTGAATACGTATTTTAAGAAGAGGGAGAAACATAGGGTTATGTACAAGAGTGGAGGAAGATGCACACAGGTAGAGTACATCCCATGCAGAAGAGTTAATCTGAAGGAGATTGAAGACTGCAAAGTGGTGGCAGGGGAAAGTGTAGTTAAGCAGCATAGGATGGTGGTCTGTAGGATGACGCTGGAGATCAAGAAGAGGAAGAGAGTGAGGGCAGAGCCAAGGATCAAATGGTGGAAATTGAAAAAGTTGTATGAGAGGTTGGACACTAAGGAGGGAGAAAAGGACCTGTACAGATTGGCTAGAGAGATAGACCAAGCTGGGAAAGATGTGCAGCAGGTTAGGGTAATAAATGAGTAAGATGGATGATGAGCCACAGCATGAAGTTATGGGAAAGAGTAGTGGAAGCTAGGTTAAGAAGGGAGGTGATGATTAGTGAGCAGCAGTATGGTTTCATGCCAAGAAAAAGCACCGCAGATGCAATGTTTGCTCTGAGGGTGTTGATGGAGAAGTTTAGAGAAGTCCAGAAGGAGTTGCATTGCGTCTTTGTGGACCTGGAGAAAGCATATGACAGGGTGCCTTGAGAGGAGTTGTGGTATTGTATGAAGAAGTCAGGAGTGGCAGAGAAGTATGTAAGAGTTGTACAGGATACGTACGATGGAAGTGTGACAGTGGTGAGGTCTGCAGTAGGAGTGACGGATGCATTCAAGGAGAAGGTGGGATTACATCAGGTATCAGTTCTGAGCCCTTTCTTATTTGCTATGATTTCCGTGATAAAGAAAAAACAGATGGAATCACGGAATTAACGCATAAAAACGGATATGTGCGGAATTTAGAGGCTGGAGGTGTGAGTGTTACAAAACTTCCCAATAAATTAAACGATTTAATAATCTGTAGTTCTACCATTCAGAAGCTATTTTCTAGTTTGTTGTTTTTCAAGCAATTCTTTGTAGAAATCCAGTCATGCCTCTGTTTGTGTGCATGTTTCCTGTATGTTTTCATGTTAAAGGCACATGAATTAGCTAGCTTCACGACACAGAAATGTCGAAGCGAGCGGTATCAGATACCCTAACTACGTAAAAAAAAAACAAAAAAAAAAAAAAAAAAAAACACGAGCTTAACAGTAAAATTGAGGGCACTACAATATCCCGGTGACTTTGACGAATCTGGACAACTACTGTTCTGCAAGTTTTGCCAGCATACCATACACTGGACATGAAAAGATACTTTTGCGAGTCAGACATTCCGCTCGAAAAAATGACAAAGACGCGTCTTTTGTTTATTAAGCATTGTAAACAAGGAGGAGCGCTACCAGAAAATGAGAACAGTCTTCGTCAAACTCAACTTTGAACAACATATGGACACCGTTCTTCGAAAGATTCGTGGTAAAAAAAACTTTATGTTGTAGTTAATGAAACCACAGATAGCCGAGACCACATAGTTCTCATCATAGTGATAGGTGAGTAAACATTTGGCTGTATGGCAATTCTTTTATGTAGGCAGCTCTAATTGTACATGAAATTATATTTAACCGGTATTAACAGTCTTTCCCATAGAAAAATGTTATTAGTGAACGGCACTGGTTGTCAACAAGTTCCCTTTTGAAAATTAACAACGATGTTTCAGGATTTAATAAATGTTTTGCCACGCGGTGATGAGGCACATAAGGTCCACATTTGACTCTTCTGTTATAAACTCTGCCCATACACACCTGGACAGAACAGCAGGCATCTCCTCAAATGCAACAAGCCCTTAAAAGCGGGTCTCTCTTGTTTTCTGTTTAATTCCCGGATTTAATGTCTTGTAGATTGATTAATTAATTAGAAAGCAAAAGCAAACTATTTTAAGATATGCAGTAGACGAAGCTACAGATGTAATGATGCACATTTACAATCTGTGAACATTTAAGGTTTAAGAATCATTAGAAATACTTTACATAATTACAGGCACTGAAGAGCAGTACTTTATGGCAGATGTTACCTTTATGGAGAGCTGCAACTTTTCCACCATTTTGCAGGCAGCACTTGAGTTCCTTCACAACAACCAGATGCGTCTTAATGACATTTTAGCAGCATACAACATCATGGAGGATCTGGGTTCCTAATGGAGGTTAAGTTGTGCTAGTGTGCCGTTTCGTTAAAAGGAATGTAAAGTGCCATTTCATTGCTTGTTTTGTTGTAGCTGTTGCTAATTACAGTAAAAAAAAAAAAAAAAAAAAAAAAATCAGAATCAAGGAAAAATAAAACGGTGAAATCCGAAAAAAAAAAAAAAAAAACGGAATTTGTGAAGAAATAAAACTATGGATTATCTGACAAATCAGATTTTAAAAGCATTTTGTTAAAATAAACTGGTTTAAAAAGTTTTTTTTAAATGAAAATATCCTACAGTACCTTGGAATTAACAATACAGGTATAATACTGTAATGTTTGAAGTTTTACTTTTAGCACCGATTTTAAGTAGTATTTTTCAATTACTGGAGAGACAAAAGGTCAGAGGAGAAGTTTAAAACATGTGTGTGGATGTCCATGATTATATTTCAGCTAAAATCTCCCATAAGACTATAAAACTGAACACTTGTTCTTACACCGGGAATATCCCCATGTCTATCACAAACTAAATTTAAGCCCTGCATTGTATTTTAATATTTATAAATGCCAATGCTAGCTTACTTGAATAATAGGTGTGAGGTGGCACGGTGGTAGTGCTGCTGCTTTGCAGTAAGGAGACTGTGGAAGATTGTGGGTTCGCTTCCCAGTTCCTCCCTGTGTGGATAGCGCTTTGAGTACTGAGAAAAGCGCTATATAAATGTAATGAATTATTATTATTATTAAATTACCTATTATATTTATCACCATTTTAAAGCAGCCATTTCTATTAGTGTTTGCAGTCATGGGGAAAAAGAAGGTACATCCTCCTTCAATTGTGCCATTTTATTAATCAGGGTCTCTATTACAATTGTGTTGCCATCATTAACTTCAATAAACAGTGAAATCTAACCTCATGTGACAAATCCAATTAAAGCATATTTCAATATTCTGCATTTATTTTTCCAAAAAGCATACAAATTTTCAGAAAACATGTAGGAAACTGAAGGCCTTTGACAGGGGTCAGCTGTTCAGGACTGACAAAAACAAGTCCAGTTGTTTATGTATTATAAGTTTTAAGCCCATTATGCTGGTTGTGCTATTATGACAGTCAGACCACATTATTGGGAAGAATTAATGCAGAAATCTGAAGAATTCTAGAGGGTTCACAAACTTATTTTTACAACTGTACTCTTAGTCTTTACTGATGATAGGCTTAAAGTTTTTAACACAAATATGCAATTCTAACACAAAAACAACAAGCTGCTAAATACTGAAATATTAACATTTACAAACTCTTAAACCACATTAAACATATCAGTTTGACCACATTTCCAAGTTTCTCATAAAAAGTTCAAGGTCGCCCTTTCACGTCCAAACCTCTCAACTCTAAAACTTACACTTATTTTTATTTTATACTTACTTTTTCCTGACTTGTTTGCAGGTGGTGACTGATCTTCCCGAGTTCTACAAGATGAATTGTTCTCAGTCCTCTTTGTTTCAGACTGCAATGATTCTGACCTCACGTTGATAGACACTGGAGATGCACAGTGCCTGCTTGGAGAAGAGATTAACCCAGTCAACACTCCACCTTGACACCCATCATGAAGGTCTTCTTCTTTGACGCTCTCCATACTTTCATGTTTGGGTGTCTCAATGCTAACAGAGTTCTCTTCAGCCTCTTCTTTAATGCCCACTGACCCCAGTTCACAGTCCTCATCATTATTGCAGAGGTGCTCCGGTTCAAGGCCAGACTCCCACTCACAGTCCTCCTCCTTAATACTCACAGTTATTATCTCCATGATATTCAAGTCAATCTCGCACGTCTCCTCTTTCACATCCATCTAGATGTTACAGTAAGTGGTTGTTTTTTTGTTTTCTCTCACTGTGGACAGAAGAGAATTTCATTTAATTAAATCCACACCATTTAGTCTTCATTTTACAACATTCTCTCCCTTACAAGTTTACATCAAGTCAACAGTTCATAGCATGTTGACCGTAACTCATCATTATGCATATCAAATTATCAGATGCAAATAAAACTTGGGAGTGGAGTGAAGTTGCAGTGGGCCAGAAGATGACCATCATGCATACAGTATGTGTGGGTTAGTGATATTCACTACTTGCATTAAACACACAGTGCTTTTGGGATCCCAGAATTATGTCAATTGTGATATTAAGGAAAGTTCATGTAAGAAGGGTCATAAGATTAAAAAACAAATGTATGTTAGGAAAGGGGAAATAAAGGAAAACTTAACTTTGTTGGAGCACACAGCCTGCAACAGGAAAAGACAAGCAGGTGAAACAGGGGCCTGGCAAGCCGAGGCCAAAATATGTAATTACTTAACATTCCCCCCACTAACTCAAAACTGAAGCATACAATCTCAATGAACATGCATAATAAAACACCCATTAAACCAGCACCATTGTTTATTTTAATTAATTCATGAAATAATGCAATGTTTTCCAACCCAATTACTTTCTAATATGAATTGGTTGTATCCAAAGCTACAACAGCAATATGACTTCATAGTTTAAAGGCCAATGGGAGTCATGTACTGTATAACAGAGGCACTAAGCATAAGCAGAGGGTTTACAATCAAAACTACATGGGAAAAAAATACTTTGTGATGGAGGACTACAGCTACATGGTGTGAGTCTTACGTAAAATTTTCAGAATTTACTTTAAAATCTCTAAAACTGAAATTAAGCTCTATTGTCAACAACTCTGCTTTATGTTCTCTAATCTTATTTTGATAAAGTAAATGCTGCACATAAACCCATAAATTCATATTTAGCATAGTAATAAACCTCTATTAAATCCCAGCTCCTTCTAGTTTTGTGACATGGTGTGGTGGAGACCTTGTGTGCCTTGGTCATTCTTAGAACTTCAGATATAATATTATACATTATATAAAATTGTGAATTTCCCCTTGGGATTAATAAAGTATCTATCTAATAAGATTTGTTCTGATTGACCAGTTGGTAGTGGGGAAACCCAAAGAGGCGAAGCAAGGCTAGACAAAGAACATCTCATTAATGACCCTCATGAAAATTCCAATTAAATCAAAAAGAATCTTGACAAGCAGAGGGATGCCAAGCTTGGCAGTGCCGTTCACCTCAGGATGTCTGGTGGCACATGGTGGTAGACCAATACAGACTCCTCGTGCTCAGCATGATAAAACTACATGTAACAGCCACCATATGGGACTTAGCCTCCACTGGCAGGGTATCTTAGCAGCATCATAAGCCCCTGGACAAATTGTGCGTTGGGACCCCTGTTTTGACAGCAAAACAGAAACATACATGCTATGCTTCTGGGGCCCCCAGCCAGTACCCATTTGTTATGACGGTCCAGTGGTCTAGTACAAAACAAACAGAAATAGAAATCACTGGGATATAGTAAGAAAAGGCAGGAACCAACTATGGGACATCACAGGGTAAAATCACACTGGTGCGTTTGTGACCATGCCAAGTTAGGTTTGCCAGTTCATTAGACCTGCTCAGTCCAAATTTAATCAAGCGATTTCCACAACGTGAGGTCGTGTTGCTTTATAAATACATACATACTGATGAACCCAAACCTTTGTCATTTAACATCCAGTTTATAGTTCTATAGACTTGTTACCAGTGCGACACTTCACTTTTCTTTCACTCCATTCATTTGTATCTGTTTTCAGCTCGTCTCCTCTCCGACTCACGATCATTGACTCCAGTGTGCTCACTTTGTTTTTCTCTTTTACCAATCGCAAGCGAAAAGCCTGACTGACTACTTCACTGCTCCTTCAAACCGACCGGTCACCAACTCCGCAGTCATCTTTAAACTGGACACCGCTAATAGAACGGAAGAAGGCAGAAATCAAAGTGCGGTGTGCGTGTGTGCAATCG
Organism: Erpetoichthys calabaricus; assembly: GCF_900747795.2. Taxonomy (NCBI): domain Eukaryota; kingdom Metazoa; phylum Chordata; class Cladistia; order Polypteriformes; family Polypteridae; genus Erpetoichthys; species Erpetoichthys calabaricus. The sequence continues at coordinate 341,286,386 of NC_041394.2, read as the reverse complement.
CCGCCGCCTCGCGTTTGGCGATTTGAGAAGGGCACGACCGAAGGGATACACTGAAAGGAATGAATAGGAAGAGACTACGATATGTGCGAGCAACGTGAAGCAGAAATGGGACTCGATAGCAGAAAGTGAACCGCTGACAAAGACACCACTAAACAGCAAAGACATGCGGGGCACGGAGGGATTCACACAAACTAAGTTCGGAGGTGGAGCGATGGACACGAACGCGCTGGCCGCTTCTGACTGAAGTCTCGTGTGGGATCTCTGAATGGAGCGAAGGAAAATCACACACATCCATAAAGTGGCGTCCCGGGGCACTTACACTCTACATGTGTCTTCACGCGAGTCTTTCCGATTTCGTTCGCACAACAGCTTCACTTGCGAACAATCCACAACTGCCTGTTTTGCGTCGCTCATTGTGGCGTCACAAGGCACGTCGCTGTATCTTTAACTCTCTGTGGTGCATTACTGCCATCTTCTGTACTGGAGAAGTTACTATCTCTTTATCCGTTCGTATAACCATGACCGTTAAAAATACTTTATCGTATATCTCTTCTCTTTTATTCATCCTTCATAATATATTTTTAAACGTAAGTATTGGATACCTTAAACATGAACTGAGTTTTCAACTAATTTCCCTCTATTTCCCATTATTTTACGCTACAGTAAGATACAGTGGTGTGAAAAACTATTTGCCCCCTTCCTGATTTCTTATTCTTTTGCATGTTTGTCACACAAAATGTTTCTGATCATCAAACACATTTAACCATTAGTCAAATATAACACAAGTAAACACAAAATGCAGTTTTTAAATGATGGTGTTTATTATTTAGGGAGAAAAAAAATCCGAACCTACATGGCCCTGTGTGAAAAAGTAATTGCCCCCTTGTTAAAAAATAACCTAACTGTGGTGTATCACACCTGAGTTCAATTTCCGTAGCCACCCCCAGGCCTGATTACTGCCACACCTGTTTCAATCAAGAAATCACTTAAATAGGAGCTGCCTGACACAGAGAAGTAGACCAAAAGCACCTCAAAAGCTAGACATCATGCCAAGATCCAAAGAAATTCAGGAACAAATGAGAACAGAAGTAATTGAGATCTATCAGTCTGGTAAAGGTTATAAAGCCATTTCTAAAGCTTTGGGACTCCAGCGAACCACAGTGAGAGCCATTATCCACAAATGGCAAAAACATGGAACAGTGGTGAACCTTCCCAGGAGTGGCCGGCCGACCAAAATTACCCCAAGAGCGCAGAGACGACTCATCCGAGAGGTCACAAAAGACCCCAGGACAACGTCTAAAGAACTGCAGGCCTCACTTACCTCAATTAAGGTCAGTGTTCACGACTCCACCATAAGAAAGAGACTGGGCAAAAACGGCCTGCATGGCAGATTTCCAAGACGCAAACCACTGTTAAGCAAAAAGAACATTAGGGCTCGTCTCAATTTTGCTAAGAAACATCTCAATGATTGCCAAGACTTTTGGGAAAATACCTTGTGGACTGATGAGTCAAAAGTTGAACTTTTTGGAAGGCAAATGTCCCCGGTACATCTGGCGTAAAAGGAACACAGCATTTCAGAAAAAGAACATCATACCAACAGTAAAATATGGTGGTGGTAGTGTGATGGTCTGGGGTTGTTTTGCTGCTTCAGGACCTGGAAGGCTTGCTGTGATAGATGGAACCATGAATTCTACTGTCTACCAAAAAATCCTGAAGGAGAATGTCCGGCCATCTGTTCGTCAACTCAAGCTGAAGCGATCTTGGGTGCTGCAACAGGACAATGACCCAAAACACACCAGCAAATCCACCTCTGAATGGCTGAAGAAAAACAAAATGAAGACTTTGGAGTGGCCTAGTCAAAGTCCTGACCCGAATCCAATTGAGATGCTATGGCATGACCTTAAAAAGGCGGTTCATGCTAGAAAACCCTCAAATAAAGCTGAATTACAACAATTTTGCAAAGATGAGTGGGCCAAAATTCCTCCAGAGCGCTGTAACAGACTCATTGCAAGTTATCGCAAACGCTTGATTGCAGTTATTGTTGCTAAGGGTGGCCCAACCAGTTATTAGGTTCAGGGGGCAATTACTTTTTCACACAGGGCCATGTAGGTTTGGATTTTTTTTTCTCCCTAAATAATAAAAACCACCATTTACAAACTGCATTTTGTGTTTACTTGTGTTATATTTGACTAATGGTTAAATGTGTTTGATGATCAGAAACATTTTGTGTGACAAACATGCAAAAGAATAAGAAATCAGGAAGGGGGCAAATAGTTTTTCACATCACTGTATGTGCGACGAATTAATGTTAAACATTCCTTAAAGCTTACATTTGGTATTTCCTCAAATAATTTTAGATTGCCATTTAATCTACGGTGACTTATTATTAATTTGTTTATAACAATGTCATCCATTCTGTGCTTGTCTGTAAAGATACTTTCACGAACTGAATTCTGAATCTGGAATACGGCAGATACATAGCTGTATTTCCCAATTCTGACCTTTCTTGCCATAATTTCTCATTTCTTTTTAACCTGATTTTTTCATTTCTGTGACACTAAATCAGATATCTATATCTATTTTACTTGAAGCTCTCCTACTGTTGAGAGTCTAAAGACAAGGCATGTCGTTTTTACCCGCTGCTTTTCGGGTACTTGCACGCACATTTGCTTGCTCTCGAGCATTCCAGATTGTTGCTCTGCCGTTTGACGTCATTCTATTGCGACGGAAAGAAAAAGTAGGCGTGCGCCTTGCGCTTCCTGGTTGTGGACAGTCAGTATTCTGAAGCAATGAACAAGATGATAGGCTGTGGTTGTTAAAAAGTATCACCTCTTCTAGAAACAGGAGGTAAGCGATCCTGGCTTGAAGCCGTCAATTTATGGATATGGGATTTTATTATTTACTCTAGACTAAGTTAATCATGTCATTATTTCTCTTTAGGACTCGATTTGGCCTTTGTCGAGTGCTATTTCTACTTCAAAGAGCCGAGAAACATAACCGCCAAGTAACATTCGATTTTTTGGTCTATATTCTTTCTGTCAGTTTTCTCAAGCGATTGCTGAACTTTAAGGTCGAGGCGTAAAATCTGATTCCACAACGAAATAGGCACTTTGGTTTCTGTATATCTTTTTAATTTAAGAAATATCTACAGTAAAGCACATAGTTCAGTCAAAAATACACTCGCGAAAGCAATACGGCTGTACAACTGTAAAGAAAAAAGCACACAACCTCCTGTTACCCACACGCGAGAACAATATTAGAAAAAAGTATTGTAACATTAATGAATTCATGACAGATTCTTAAAAAATTTTGAAAACGGTTATTCGAAGAGACAATTTAAATTTACCATCTTATACAAATGCATTACTTCCGCACCGAGATACCAGTGCTGGATTTAGATTCTTCCAAATTAAGTATTTGTCCGAGCTATGCTGTGTAGGATGCCTCAATCGATTTTCCTTATGTAATGTTATCTCACCTGTTTTTGAGCAACTGTTAGATCTTAGGCAGTCTGAAAGATATGCAAACATCCATCCATCCATCCATCCATTTTCCAACCCGCTGAATCCGAACACAGGGTCACGGGGGTCTGCTGGAGCCAATCCCAGCCAACACAGGGCACAAGGCAGGAACCAATCCTGGGCAGGGTGCCAAACCACCGCAGGATATGCAAACATTGTAAGCCAAAATGGTGTGAGTATAATTGCTTTATGGATTGTAATCTACAGTATGATTGTAAAGTGTTAGTTATTACATCCTTTCACTTCTGGCCTACACTTGCTGCACAAACAGGCCCTAGTCTAATGTTACTCGATCATGTTTAACTCCTTTGTAAGTCGCTTTGGATAAAAGCATCCACCAATAAATATATATATATATATATATATATATATATATACTGTATATATGTATATACTATATACTGTATGTGTATGTGTATGTGTGTGTGTATGTATAATATATACACATACCACTTTTGGTCCAATATGTATTTTTTAGTTTACGGTCTAGATGAAAATAAACTCTTTTGGAAATTTGACATGACCAAGCACAACTCATGATGAGATAATAAGACATACTGTCATACTCTTAGATCAAAGCAGGGACTCAGCAAGGGAATAAAAAAATTCTATCCAGACTATTTGACAAGAAAATGCTGTAGCAGTGTGCTTAGATGTGATTCTGCTTTGGCCAGTACAAAACCTTGTGCATGCTGATAAAGAGGTCCCACACGCTGGCAGAGAATTGTAGATAGTGCATTGGCACTGTTTTTTAGATTGTTCCCCCAAAAAGACCACTCTTTCTGATACACCAAATATGGGAAACAGACAAATTTATTATGATATTATTTGTAGATTTTTATATAAATGATGCTTCCAAGTTAATTTACAGTTCATTCACCTTCCTAAAATTGTAGCTATCAATATTTCTGGTAGAGGTATGCCACATCATTTCAAATGTAGTGCAGGTCATTTACTCCTGTTTGTGATCAATCAGGTCTCTAACTATGAGAGGCCTTTTTCTTTCTCCCGCTTTCTGTCAGTCTGCATGGTGCGTCCTTCTCCTGTTTCATTTGCCCCTTCCTTTCTCAGCTAGTCATTCTTCCACAAGACAGACAGCCTTTCGTTATGAGAATGTGAAACAGAGAGGGTTAGATCTAGAATAGTAACATTGACAGTGTTTGTTTAATGCTATATTTAACACTAGAGGTTTGATTATGTGTCCTGAACACACACTAGTCATTTCTCCATGATATATGTGTAAGGTTGGGAGCATGTGCTGATAGCACATTGCCACACCCAGCACACCTGGATTGGGACCTGGGTGTAGTGGGTGACACCTCAGCAACAAATTTAAGTATATACTAGGGGGCTTTGCCCCCTGCTCGCTTCGCTCGCTATCCCCCGTTTTTGTTTTTCTGGATACACACTTTTAAGATTTTTTTTTCTTTGAATTGTTGCTAATTCATTAGTTTCACTTTTGTTTCGGAACTTCTGTAAAAACAATATTTGGAATCTTTCGAGTTCCAACTTGCTGAATCTTTTTAATGAGGTCAGTGAGACGTGTTTAATGACTTTGTACTATAATTCAGGATAGCTCTCTCTGTTTGGAATTTCAGCACAGACAAAGCAATCGACATCATCAGCAGGTAATAATGTTTTTTGCAAAGTAACCAATAAATGCATGTGAGGTAAACTCCGTTTTTGAAATTCTCTTGACTTAAACTTCAAAGCCTTACGTGACATATCACCTGTGTCCATATATTCAATCTCTATTCGCCTTTTCGTTATTTCTCCGAGTAATAATTTCTCTTTCTTTGCGCTAATGCGGCTTACTTTGTTTTGTTTTTTTGACACTGTCGTTTTTTCTGCTTTCATATTCTGTATGTTGCTCTGCATGTGTTTCACGTCTACATTTTTTTTGAGTCTTTTGAATTCCAGTTTTCATTATCTCTAACCTGCTCTGCTTGTGTTTGGCCCCCTTGTTTTTTAACCTTTTTATGATGTTTTACTTTGTTTTCTACTCTGTCTTTTATTTCTGACCTCGCTTTACCCTGCTTTTTTTAATGACACCTGGTCCGTGGTGATTATTTTCCCTTTTTCGAGTAATAATTTCCATTTCTTTGCGCTCCTGCGATCTTTACTTTCTTTTTTTTATACTTTCTAATTTTCCTACTTTCATATTCTTTAACTTTCTCCACATATGTATCGTGCCAACTTTTTTTTTTTTTTTTTTTTTTTTGAGCCTTTCAAATTCCACAGCTTTCATAATCTGCTCTGCATGTGTATAGCGCGAACGTCCGGATTGGACATGCTTTTTTTTTCCAGTTCCACTTGTTCCGGGCTGATAATTACTTTCCTTATTTTCTGAATTTGCACCTAGATGATTCTTTTTCTTTTTATCTCTCCAACGCTTTTGAGTCTCTTTTCTCCGCGCTGCTTTCTTCTTCGCTTTGTCATCTACGTTTCATTTATAACGTATTGTCTTTATATGCGCTGAGAGTCCTGGATCTGTGTGTGCTCAAAGCCAAAACACGAGTGTGTGTGTGTTGCTGGCTGCCCCTGCTCTTATTTATTTGTAAGTAGGGTGTGTCTTACAAGAATCTCATGTTCTACATCCCTGCAAGACGGTCCTGGGTCAATCTCTTGGCACAAAGTCTCATGTTTAAGGTCCCCACAAGACGCTCCGTGGCCAATCTCTTTAGTCTCGCAGGTCTTTTAAGTATCTTCCGTGATCTTAACGTGAAGATCACGTATCATAGCCATACTGTTTCTGTACAGGATTTTTTTTTTATAATAGAGAGATTAATATTCAACAATTCTGAACAAATGCATTTTCTGAATTTTATAATTGAAATATTTATCATCAAGGGGTGAATTATTTAAAATGTTCTGATAAACCTTAGAAATACTACTTGAATCTTTAGAAACAGAGAGGCTGGGGCAAGGTGTGAATAATCAGGTATATTATTTTTCATGAAAGTTCATACTTTTATGTAGAAAAACAAAAATAATCTGTTGCTGACATTTTATGAGTTGTACATTTCTTTGTGCATTCACTTTTCAGTGCCTTGCGCAAGTGGGGTCGGTGTCCATTGAAAGAGCAGGTTTTACAGTAATGGTGTGCAGTTACTCCTGATGAATTACTGATGCACTTTCACTCTGTACAAGTCAAGCAAATCCGACAAGCCTGACATCAAATTGTGGGTAGCTGCCAAAGTAATGAACAAAAGTATGCCAAATGCTACTTCCTGTTTAAAGAAAAATCCCACCTGACAAAGACTTATGCATCTGTGGAGAACTGACTTATTCAGCCTTTTCATGGGCCATGGGCTAAATGTCACCACTGGCAATATATTATTATTACTTTTAATGCCAATAAGCTACTTTCCAGAAAGACAAGTCTAGTCCGTATTGCACTGTGTACAAATAAGATTCACAACAACAACTATATTTATTTATATAGCACATTTTCATACAAATGATGTAGCTCAAAATGCTTTACGGGATGAAGAAAGAGAAAAAAGACAAACTATATTAAAAAATAAAATTAGGCAGTATTAATTAACTTAGAATAAAAATAAGGCCCAATGGCCAGGGAGGACAGAAAAAGCTGCCATCCTGCTGTAAAAGGCAACATGAGAAATTTTCAAGATGGCGGGCACTGATAAAGTGTTGAGGCATGTGGAAGGATGCAAATGTAACAAAACAAAAGTTAATAAGGTTGCTGCAGTTTTGTATGCTGGCAGTAGAACTCAAAAACAGTTCAGACTGCTGATGTGGGCAGCTGGATAATTCGTAGATCATATTGCTTGCCTCTTACATATGTATTCTGTAAACATAAGTAATATTTTTTTAAGTATGCATATAATATTTAGTCTTTAGTTATTCCTTGTGCTCAAATGATTGAAAAGTGTGGGTTTTTTTTTTTGTTTTGCTTTTTAGGTTTAGTACTGACTTTGTTTAATCTCGAGCATTGGTTTGACTTTCAAAAGCCGATCTTGTCAAAGCATTGAGGTTCTTCTTGCTCCTCGCAGAACAACACAGTACCAGGTGGGAAATGCAAACACAATAAAAAGTTCTGCATGTGAGAGCAGTTCACAAAAGACACCAAAATTCTGTCCTGTCTGCTGTAATAAGTACACACTATTGCCAAAAGTAGTGGGACGCCTGCCTTTACACACCACACATGAACTTTAATGATATCCCATTCTTAATGCATAGGCTTTAATAAGGAGTTGGCCCACTCTTTGCAGCCATAACAGCTTCAACTCATCTGGGAAAGCTTTCCACAAGGTGAAGGAGTGTGTTTATGGGAATTTGTGACCGGGAGAGCATTTGTGAGGTCAGACACTGATGTTGGATGAGAAGGTCTGGCTCGCTCACAGTCTTCACTCTAGTTCATCCCAGAGGTGCTGTGGAGATCTTGGACTCTGTGCAGGCCTGTCAAGTTCCTCTACACCAAACTCACTCATCCATTTCTTTATAGACCTTGCTTTGTGCACTGGTGTGTAGTCATGTTGGAATAGGAAGGCGCCATCACCAAACTTTTCCCACAAGGTTGGAAACATGAAGTTGTCCAAAATGGCTTTATATGCTGAAGCATTAAGAGTTGGGAAATAAGGAGCCAAGCCCAACCCTTGAAAAATGACAGCACACCTTGACCCCCCAACCCCCCAACCAAACGTTACACTTGGCACAATGCAGTCAAGCAAGTCCCGATCTCCTGGCAGCTGCCAAACCCAGACTCGTCCATCAGATTGCGTGATTCGTCACTCCAGAGGACACATCTCCACTGCTCTAGAGTCCAGTGCCGGTGGGCTTTACAGCACTGCATCTGACGCTTTGCATTGCACTTGGTGATGTCAGGCTTGGATGCGGTTGCTCAGCCATGGAGTCCCATTCCATGAAGCTCTGTCTCTATGCTGCACTGTTCTTGAGCTTTTGGAGGTCTGTAGCTATTGACTCTGCAGAAAGTTGGTGACTTCTGCACACTGTGTGCCTCAGCATGCGCTGTCCCCGCTCTGTGATTTTACGTGGCCTATCACTTCATGGCTGAGTTGCTGTTGTTCCCAATTGCTTCCTGTTTGTTATAATACTACTAACAGTTGACCATGAAATATTTAGTAGCGAGGAAATTTCACAAATGGACTTAATGCACAGGTGGCATCCTATCACGGTACCGCTCTTGAATTCACTGAGCTCCTGAGAGCGACCCATTCTTTCACAAATGTTTGTAGAAGCTGCCTGCACGCCTAGGTGCTTGAGTTTATACATCTGTGACCATGGAAGTGACTGGGAAACCTGTATTCAATTATTTGTGTTGTCTCTGATACTTTTGGCTATATAGTGTATATATGCAACTTAGTGCTTACATATCTAAATTTATAACTATACTCACAAATTTCTGTAAACAATTTCCACTAAAAACATTCTGCTTCATTTGTTTGTTACGTCTGAGTTTTTTCAGCAGCACACAACCCTAGACTTGAAAACGTATGCTTTCATTTTAAGAGAAAATTTATGCAAACAAGAAGCTGTTTGTCAAGAAACTATTTATTTTTTCATTTATTAAAGCTGTGCTAGTCTATGTATGTCTTGGGGGATTGAACAGGGCAGTTGGGATGAACTATCAGCATGCTGAGTTATTGAGTCATAAGTGAGAACAAAAAGATTCAGGTGGCACTTGGCATAGCCCCAGTTAGTTATGGTACTGAAGAAAGGCATGGCGGCCCTACTGTTAACTGTGAAGGTGCAATAAAAAAGTTCAAATGTTTTTAGATCTTAATGGAGACGTTTGATGGAATTAAACCCTGTTCTTTCAACAGCAAGGAAGAAGCAGCTGTCATTTACTGTAACTGCACCAAGATGGATGTGAAAGAGGAGACGTGTGAGGTTGACATAAATACCATGGAGATAATAACTGTAAATATTAAGGAGGAGGACTGTGAATGTGAGTCTGGCCATTCTGAACAGGAGAGTCTCAGCATTAAGGATGAGGATTATGAGCTGGTGTCAGTGGGCATTAAAGAAGAGGCCGAGGAGACATCTGTCAGCAATGAGGCACACAAATGGAAAAGTAGGAAGCGAGGTGAGCTCAGCATGAAGTCTGAATCCTTACAGTCTGACACACAGAGAACGGAGGAAATGTCTTCTCTTAGAAGTGAGGAAGATAAGCCACCATCAACAAACAAATCTGGAGAAAGTAAGTATAAAATAAAAATATGTATAAGTTTTAGGTTTGGGGGTTATTGCTATGAACTGGAGGGAGTGAGGTTTAAAGGAAATTCTACCTAATAATTATATTTTGTTTAAATGTTACTTACCCAATGTAGTGTAGTATTGGTTGAGAAAAACATGTTTTCATGCTGAATAAGAGAAAATAGTTGATGATATAATAGAACAGTAATGGTTACCAGTTCTGTGCAACAACAACCAATGTGAAAACGTTAAGTCAAGTTGGGGAGCATGCACTGGTACAGCGCGTTGCCGCACCCACTACATGACGAAACAGCTTGGGATCCCGGCTGCCAACCCCTCCAGGCAGACACATGGTCCAGTCCCACCCTCCGGAAATGACCCTCAATCTGCCGCAGCCAGGTGTTACGTGGGTGACCCCTTGGCCTGGTCCAGCCACTCGGGTCCCCAGCAATGAGGATCTTACGAGCCGGATCACCCTCTGGGGAAACGCACCACATGGCCGTAGTGCCGTAACTGACACTCCCCCACAATGCAGGTAATGTGCCTCGTTTGGGACTCCATGAGCAACTGCTCATTCGACACAAAGTCAGACCAACGGTACCCAGTGATTTTCCAGAGTGACACAGCACCAAAGGATTCCAGTCTTCGTCTCGGGTCACTGGATAGCGTCCATGTCTCGCAACCATATAGCAAGACAGGAAGCACCAGGACTCTAAAGACTTGGACCTTTTGTGATATCGGGAGCACCACACACCCCTTTCCAGCGACCTCATGACCCCCCATGCCCTCCCAATCTGTCTACTGATTTCATAGGAAGAGTCACCAGAGACTTGAATGTCACTGCCAAGGTAAGTAAACATCCATGGGGAAAAAAAAAATCTTTTTTGTCATGTTGCATATTCCACTTGTCTGTTATCTATTTGTTTCCATTCATAAGGTCAAAACTTAAACCTCTGTAACCCTCTCTAGCTTAATGCAAATTAGCAATTCTTAATTGTAGATTTCTTGAGATCTCTTTTTTGCAAGCCATGCTTTACATCAGCAGGTGTTTCTTGTGAATAGCAAACTCAGAAAGTTTGAGTGTCTCTAATCAATACCTCCAATCTCATTTCATTGGTTGTTCTCCATGTTTACTAACCCCTGACCCCAGTTAGCTTTTGTTGAAGGCCCCAGCATTGGGGTTTACAGACTGTTTCTTACCTACACTATATGATGTATTAAATACGCTCCAGAACAACACAAAATGTCTGTGTTATTAGATAAAACATTTTGTGTTTGTTCATTATTGTAACTTAAATGAAGATCAAAGTATATTTAAGACAAATTTATACATAAATGTGGTTATTCCAAAGGATTCATATATTTTTCTTGTCATTGTGTTTTTAAAGACAAAATTCATTTTTCGATCTACATTTTTACTACTTTCTTTATTAAAAAAAACATAATCTTTGATAGGGTTTATCAAAACATTTTTTAATGGTGAACTACATACGAACAGTTGAAGTCGGACATTTCTATACACTTAAGGTGAATTCTTTAAAACTCACTTTCTGAGCCCTCCACAGATTTTATACTAACAAGCTATAAATTTGGCATATCATTTTATGACACCTATTTTGTCCAGGGCAAAATCATTTTTTCCAACAATGTTCACAGACCTCAGAGTATTTCTCATTTTATTGACCACTAGCCAACCCGCGCCGCATAATTATGTATTGATGGGTGAACACTTCCTGAAAGACACAGTTGTCCAAATGGGGTTGGTTTTGAGGATACGACTGTAGGTGAATTGAAAGATGGAACTCTGGAGAGGGCAACATACAATACAGCGTTTTACACGCTGCATACAGCAATTCACATCGAAGCATAGACACTGCTAAGACCATGGGATACCCCTCGCAAACTGTTTTACACGCTGCATACAGCGATTCACATCCACGACAAACATGCTTCTTCTTATGGGGTGGGCTTGAGGATATGACTATAAGGGAACTCTGGAGAGAGCAACATACAATTGTCCGTGACGGAAAACTGGAGGACCGCCGCCGTGCCCCCACCTCCCAGAGCGAGGGACGGGGCCGGACGGCAGGCGCGCATGGAGGGCAGAACAGGGTGTGAGGGGAAGGACGCCCAGTGATGATGATGTATTGATGGGTGAACAGTCATCTCTTAGTCATCGTTCTGTACGCACTGCCTGCTCATGTGCCCGCCCCCAACTCCTCACCTGAATTGCTTTCGTCTGTGTACAGTCCACATGCACCTGTGAGCCATGTTGACTTTTCATTGTTCTTTTTGTCTAGGCCGGGCGAGGTTTCCCGTGTTGAGTCTAATTAAGCCAAAGGCTCCACACCTGGTGGTGCCCTTCTGTCAATTCCTTTAAGTTTCAGCTTTGCAACCATACTCCCCCCGGAACCCAAAGACTTTGGTTGCCCGGCGGGTCATGGGAATAACGGCATCGGATCGCCAGTTGGCATCTTTTATGGTCGGAATTACAACGGTAGGTGATTGTCTTCGAACCTCCGACTTTCGTTCTTGATTAATGAAAACATTCTTGGCAAATGCTTTCGCCCTCGCACGAATTGTTGGTGGACGGGGCTCTGTTGTGTGTGTGCCATGGAGACGAAAGCGACTTTCGTGGTGTTTGTTGCCTGGAGAGCGAGGGTGGACGCGGGCCGGGGAATAAGGAGTATTGTGTAGACAAACGTTTTCCGTTTTCCTGCAGGACCATCTAAGAAGAAGTATGTTTGTCGCAGATGCAAATCGCTGTATGTAGCGTGTAAAACAGTTTGCGATGGTGGACGCGGTCGTGCGTTGTAACTGAAAAGTCAACGTGGCTCAGAGGTGCATGTGGACTGTAGCAAAGACGAACGCGAATGACGCCGTGTTTTGTGAGTTGTTGCATCCAAGTTGGTGGGCGTGGCTCTGTGAGTTGACGGACGCCGTGTTTTCCGAGTTGTCACGTCTGAGTTGGTGGGCGTGGCTCTGTGACTTGTCGTCCTATCCCATTTGGTGGGCAGGGCTCTGTCTTGCATGCGTCTTGCTTGCCATGGACTTAGTGAATTATATATATAGATATCACAGTTCCAGTGGGTCACAAGTTGACATACACTTTTGCTAATATTTGGTCGCATTGCCTTTAAATTGTTTAACTTGAGCCACATTTGGGGTCACCTTCCACAAGCTTCTTACAATAAGTTGCTGGAATGTTGACCCATTCCTCCAGACAGAACTGGTGTAACTGAGACGGGTTTATAGGCCTCCTTGCTTGCAAACGGTTTTTTCAGCTCTGCCCACAAATTTTCAATCAAATTGAGGTCCGGTCTTTGGGATGGCCACTCCAATACCTTGACCTTGTTGTCCTTAGGCCACTTTGCCACAACCTTGCAGGTCTGTTTCGGGTCCTTGTCCATTTGGAAGACCCATTTGTGACTGAGCTTCAATTTCTTTGCTGGGCTCTTGAGATGTTGCTGTTGTATATCTACATAATTTTCCAACCCCATGTTGCCATTGGTTTTGTGAACTTGTGACCCACTGGAATTGTGAAATAGTCAATAAAATGTGAAATAATCTGTCTGTGAATATTGTTGGAAAAAATTACTTTTGCCCTGCACAAAATAGGTGTCATAAAACGATATGCCAAAGTTATATTTTGTTAGGATAATATCTGAGGAGGGGTTAAAAAGTGAGTTTTAAAGAACTCAGTGTATGGAATCATCTGACTTCTATTGTAGGTATGCTACTTGTACTATATATACAATGAACTGTTACTTGGACACTTGCATGAGATAACCACCCCAAAAGTGTTCACTCATTTTTTGATGCCATTTGTGCATCAAAAAGGTGAATAGGGAAGGAAAAAAAATGTTTCACTTAACAGAGAAGAAAGTACTATTTATCTGCTTTAGGTGTTACAAGGCTCTAAACTTAAGAAAAAAAATCACTAAAATGACACACTCATATCACTCACTCCCTTTTAATCCTTTCATGAAAACAGCCTAAAGTGAAATTATGTTATACTACCCATCCCCCACAGCTCCACCCATGTAGTAGTGAAATAGGACAAACTTTAAAAATCAATAAACAAACAGGTATTGATAGCTAAGCGGAAGTAAGGAACACTCCAAATCGTGGCGAGAGGTACTGTAGACCGACTCGAACAGAGGCTGGCGCGTGAGTGAGGAGGGCCCTGCCCGGCTCCCCACTCCTGATGTCACATGTCATCCTCCCCTTGGCCCGCAGCCTCAGTCTCAGATTAACGTGAATATTTCACTCCTGCAAGCAAACTATGATACTTTGTGCGATGAGAGAAGTCGCAAAATCAACCATTTTGTTCAAGCAAATAATAGAGAAAAACCCGATCTAAATCCGTTTAGTTGTGTCGTTTGCTAGCTAAGTGGAGTTAAGGAACACGCCCAGAGGCTGGAGCGTGACTGAGGATGGCCCCGCCCCCTCCCCGCGGCCCGCTGCGTCTTTCTCGTGGATTTGCGTGAATAAATCGGTACAGCAAGCGAACTATGACTCTTAGCGCGATGAGAGAAGTCACAAAATCAACCGGAATATTCAAGCAAATTCTAGACAAAAACCTGATCTAAATTCATTAAGTAGTTCTCTTGTGAAAAGCAGATAAACGTTGGATTTTATATACTGTACATAAAGATTTAGGCCTGCTGTGTGATTAAAAATGTAATTTGCAATTACCATAATTGTACAATTAATATTTTTAATCAAAATTAACTGAATATTAATCTAAATTTTATGCATTTCCTTCATGTGTTACAAATACTTTTCTATAAAGAAGAAATAACTTGGTGATTACTTTCTGATACAACACAGTTGTAATAAGCACTTGCCTTGGTATATTAAATTATTGAAGTTATTTTATTGAAAAGTTTTGTGTAACAGAAACAACTGAATGAACGGTGACTTCCTAATCAATTAACAGGTTTTATTTTGAGCCCCATCACACTGCAAATTAGTCATGATTGGTCCTGTCAATAATGCTGTCTTTAAAGATGATATTAAGATGAAAAATAAGACTTGATTGATTTTCTGACTTTTAGGTTCAGTCAGGAGATTAAGCAGAGCAGTTTATTTATACCTCATTCCCAGGTTGGGGAGAAGCTGCTACCTCAAGGGGAGGTGTTTTAAGTGTCTCGGGGTCTTGTTCATGAGTGAGGGGCGAAGGGAGTGGGAGGTTGACAGGTGAATCAGAGCAGCATCTTCAGTCATACTGTTATGGTACCGGTCAGTTGTTGTGAAGAAAGAGCTGAGCTGAAAGGCAAAACTCACAATTTACCGGTCAGTCTACATCCTTGTCCTCAACCAATGGTAACAAGCGTTACAAGTGACAAAAGAACTAAATTGCAGATAAGGCTGGCAGAATTAATCTTCCTTCGCAGGGTGTCTGGGCACAGTCTTAGACGTACAGTGAGGAGCACATACTTTTGTGAGGAGCTCAAAGCATAGCCGCTGCTCATCTGCATGAAAGGAGCCAACTAAGGTGGTTCTGCCATCTGATTAGGATGTCTCCTAGACGCCTCCCAGGGCATGTCCAACCAGGAAGAGAACTTGGGGAAGACGCAGGACACGCTGGAGAGATTGTATCATGGCTGGCCTAGGACACCTCTGTAACTCCTCCAGATAAATAGGAGGAGGTGACAAGGAAAATGGACGTCTGAGCATCTTTGCTTAGACTGTTGCCTCCATGACCCTAACCTGGATAAGTGGTAGAAAACAGATGGATGTATGGTCAGTTCAAAGAATGCTCTTTATTTATTAATATCTTTCATTTTTCCACTCAAAAGGATGCAATCTTGGCATTTGAATTCGACAACTCATAGTGGGCTTTTTTAGCTTCTGATTTTGTATTTAGCACCTGGACTGCCTATTGGTCACCAAACTGAACAGTTCCTGACAGCAGCCTGGAAATCCCACCCTCAAAGGGCAATGCTGTCAATCCCACTCCCAGAATGAACAAAGCTCCTATATGTTAAATGTGTGGAAGTCCATAAGACATACGCTTATACAATATAGTTTACATTTACTTATTTGGCTCATGCCTTTATCCAAGGTGACTTCCACATTTGGGATATAATTGGTTATATTTCTTTTGTTTTTCCAAATGGAGCACAGGTAGGTCAAGTCACTTGCTCATGGTCACTACACAACAGTGCCTGGATATTTATGTGGCAGTGCTACACTGCTGTTACTATTGGATTACTTTGACACTGTTTTATTAACAAGCTATGACGCACAGCCAAATCAACATGGTTTAATGGAAGCATTTAAGTGTTGAGGTAAAAAAAATTCAGTTGAAGAAATTTTCAAAGTTTTAATCACACGTATTAATGGCGATTAATCAGAAGTCTTATTTATATGGTTTGTTATAAGGAGAGCTGTCTTGACCTCATAGTAATTGGGTAGACTTAACATTTCCTGTCATGTTTCACTAATGCGTTGCAACATGTGCACGCAGATTTTCACAGGCCCAGCTTGTCGACACGGGCACAACTAGTCACTTAATAACAAGGAGTTTTACAAAAAGTTGAAACAAAGTACTCTAGTAACGTTATTGATACCTACACTGTTAAAACTGTGCAAGAGTTTTACCAAAAAGATGGCTACAGTCACATGGCTTTAATACAAAAATTAAGCAAATGCTTTCTCATTTGGCATTTTGACATTGTTTATGAGCTGACTTGTGTGGGTGCTGGTAGAATAACTTCAGAAAGAGCAGTATAGACTGCTTGGTGTTGGAGTTTTATATATGTAATTGCTAGGCGTGTATGAGAATGTTTCATGGCTGGGGTTAAAGCAATTCATTGTTACTTGTGATTGCCCTTCTGTTTGTGGGCTTCACTGAACCCCTTTAAAAACATGAGAACGTCTCCTGTGTGAGGCAAGCAAAGCTCTTCCCAGTCGATGGCCATGTTGTGGAGAACTGCGTGTGCAACAGTGTTGGCGCTTTCCCTAAAATAAATTTATTAGTGGGTAACATTGGCACTGATGTGACATGTGACACCGATCAAAAATTTTAATAAGGTGATGAGCATCATTTTACAACAAAAAAGGAAGGACTACAGATGGTACAACTTGCCAAACGTTAATGACTGAGGTTGTCACCTTAAGTGATCTGCAGCGTGTGAGTACCGTATATACTCGCGTTTAAGTCAGGTCTTGAAACCCGAAAAATTGATCATAAAATCAGACCCCGACTTATATGCCCATTCAAAAATGTGACACTTAATTTTTTTTTTTTTCCAATGTCGCACCAGTTTCTAAGACATATCGAATTTTGTTGCAGCAGTGCAGTTACCAATTTCTCTCTCCACTTCAACGACGTTTAATTTAAAACCAGCTTCATATTTTCTTCTGATTGAACGCTCCATCGTAGATAAGGGATGCTCTTACAATAAAGGCGTATGAGGGTGTGAGATACAAAAATCAGTGTAAACATTGCTTCGGAATAGTTTGGGTATTACCGTGTGGACACATAGGCACAATAGACAGAGAGAGAGGTTAGGAGCACTCGCTGATACAGTGTATTGCCGCACCCACATAGTAAAAAAGACAGCGTGCTCTGTGGTGACTCTCAGGTGGGCGTTAGCATATCATAATCTCTTGGACTGATAGCGTGAGTTTTCCACATTCGACTTATACGAGTGACATTATAAAATACAGTGAACCCTTGACTTACAAACTCGATTCGTTCGCGAGGGCTGGTTGTAACTCAAGTTGGCTGTAAGTCAAGACTAATTTTCCCATAAGAAATAATGGAAATACCCATAATGCGTTACGAACATCCCACAGCAACACTTACTTAACCTTTTCATAATAAAAAAGGGTTGTATAATGTGCATAATTTACCAAAACACCAATAATTTTTCTAATGTACTAACCAAAAAGTTATAAAAAGTGCCTAGCCTACTAGAAACAGCAATTTCATACTGTACTCACCATTTAATTTGACATCTTTGGGCTGCAGGAAGGGAGGAGGAGGAGAATGAAATGGAAGGTGGTTATTGTTTGGAAGGAGCCTCCTTATACAAATCTTTTCTTTGTAAAATTGTCGAGATGGTGGATTTCGACATGCTGTACACACCACTCTCATATTTCCGCACAATTTCCTTCTTCGTTTCGATAGTGATCGCTTTCTTTACCTTCGTTACCTTCTCTTCCTTCCTTAGCAATTATCGAAAAAAATTATATAAATCACTGCACTGACCAAAATTATGTCCACAAACACATGTATCTGGGCTCCGACTGACGCTTACAAACGCTCTCGGCAGTTTGTTTACAATCGCGCAAGCAGATACACATGACCGCATTCAGGTCGTAACGTAAGATGTTGGTCGTAAATCAAAACAAAAATTTTGGTCGTAAATCAAGTTGTTCGCATGTCAGGCCAGTCGTATATCAAGGGTCGACTGTACCAGAAATTATATTGTAAAATCAAGTCCCGACTTATCTGCTGGAGAACTTATCCACGAGTATATGCACCTTGTGAAATTAAACAAGCAAACTCTATAGACAACTTAGATGCAGTTGTCTCCCTTTCAGAAATTTGCAGCAATGTTCATAAATTAAATTAATTTTGATTCAAGATTGGATGCTGCACTGGATTTACCCCATCCCAGAGGCCATGTGTATTGATCATTGGTTGACCCACTCATTTCAGCAATATGCCAGGCTCTGCATTAATTTGCTGGCTTTTGCCGGTTATGTTTTTAGACCCAGCCAAAGGCTCCCACAACAGGACTCCAAATGCCTTTTCAAAGTGGCAGTGGGCCTTCTAGTGGCTTTGACTGTCCCACAGCTCGGCAAGCCTAGTAGGATCGTGCAGAGGTTTCAGAAGGTATTTACACAAAGGACACACTTGGTCAGCAGTCGTACTCCTTTGATGGCTCCAGTCTCACTCCTCTGGAACAGTCCCCAGTTGTTAAAGATGAGAGCGTAGTGTGTGCTGCCTTGCCAAAATGCTAAGTGATTTGTTATTGCACACCATTTGACAATTGATTGATGCATAGTTGTATCTGTTGATAAATGCTGGACTCTTGACAGTGCCATGTAAATACAGTGTCACAAAGGTGACATCAATTACTCCTGGCATGTTTGAGTATATGAAGAGCACACTTCACCTTCATGTGGCATGATAACGTAGCAGTTGTGGAGACTGGCAAGGGCATTTGGCACCTCTGTGTATGATGTGTTGCACACAAATGTTCGATGTAAATGAATCGGGTCAGCAGCACACCAGTACAATGACTGTGTTGCTAAGAACTAAAGTGGGAGAAGAACTTGTAGCTTTCCTGGAATAATGAGTGAGACCCTCTCCCTAAGCCTCAACATTTCATTAAATATTTCGGTGAGTTTCCTTGCTCCACACTTTGATAACCAGAATCTCTCGTGACATTCCTCTTCTGTGTATGCTACAAAGGGGTCTGACTGGCAGCGGTATTGCCTGGCTGACATCCTTACTAAACAAATCCTGGGCACTGCCAAAAGTTATTCCTTCAATATTTTACATTTGAAGCACATAAAGTGCAAAATGTGCTTTTCAGAAAAATCTACCTTTGTGCTGTTGTCAATAAGCTAAGACATACTATTGGAGTGTGCCAGTTATGGTAAACAGGGCTGGTTAATTGTCAGTGGGCTGTTACATTCATGAGACATTTTGGCAGTTTATTAATTTGGAATGCCAGCTCTACATTTTTATTGATGAATAAATAACAGTTAAAGGTCTTCTTCTTTCGGCTGCTCCTGTTAGGGGTCACCACAGCGGATCACATTTTTCCATCTCTTCCTGTCTTTTGCATCTTGCTCCATTACACCCATCACCTGCATGTCCTCTCTCACCACATCCATAAACCTCCTCTCAGGCCTTCCTCTTTTCCTCTTGCCTGGCAGCTCTATCCTTAACATCCATCCATCCATCCATCCATTTTCCAACCCGCTGAATCCGAACACAGGGTCACGGGGGTCCGCTGGAGCCAATCCCAGCCAACACAGGGCACAAGGCAGGAACCAATCCTGGGCAGGGTGCCAACCCACCGCAGATCCTTAACATCCTTCACGCAATATACTCAGCATCTCTCCTCTGCACATGTCCAAACCAACACAATGTCGCCTCTCTGACTTTGTCTCCCAACCATCCAACCTGAGCTGACCCTCTAATGTGCTCACTTCTAATTCTGTCCATCCTCGTCACACCCAATGCAAATCTTAACATCTTTAACTCTGCCACCTCCAGCTCTATCTCCTGCCTTCTGGTCAGTGCCACTGTCTCCAACCCATATAACAGCTGTTCTCACTACCATCTTATAGACCTTCCCTTTCTCTCTTATTGGTACCCATCTGTAAAAAATCACTCACGCCACTCTTCTCCACCCATTCCACCCTGCTTGCAGTCGCTTCTTCACCTTTCTTCCACGCTCCCTGTTACTCTGTACTGTTAATCCCAAGTAATTAAACTCATCCACCTTTGCCAACTCCCTGCATCCTCATCATTCAACTGACCTCCCTCTCATTTACACACATGTATTTTGTCTTGTTCCTACTGACCTTCCTTCCTCTCCTCTCTAGAGCATATCTCCACCTCTCCAGGGTCTCCACAAACTGCTCCCTACTATCGCTACAGATCACAATGTCATCAGCAAACATCATAGTCCAAGGGGACTCCTGTCTAGTCTCGTCTGTCAACCTATCCATCACAATTGCAAATAAGAGATGGCTCAGAGTCAATCCCTGATGTAATCCCACCTCTACTTTGAATGCATTATTCACTTCTACTGCAGACCTCACCATTGTCACACTTCCCTCGTACATATCCTGTACAACTCTTACATACTTCTCTGCCACTCCCGACTTCCTCATACAATACCACAGTTCCTCTCTACGCATCCTGTCATATGCTTTCTCTAAGTCCACAAAGACACAATGTAACTTCTTCTGGCTTTCTCTATATTTCTACTTCAACCCCCTCAGAGTAAACATTGCATCTGTGGTGCTCTTTCCCAACATGAAACCATACTGCTGTTCGCTAATCATCACCTTTCTTCTTAACCTATGTTCCACTACTGTTTACCATAACGTCGTGCTGAGACTCATCAGTTTCATCCATCTGTGGTTACTACAGTCCTGCACATCTCCCTTATTCTTAAATATCGGCACCAGTACACTTCTTCTCCACTCCTCAGGCATTCTCTCACTTTCCAAGATTGCATTAAACAATCTGATTAAGAACTCCACTGCCATCTCCCCTAAACACCTCCAGCCTTCCACTGTTCTGTCATCTGGACCAGCGGCCTTCCCATTATTCATCCTCTTCATAGCTGTCCTTACTTCCTCCTTGCTAATCCATTTCACTTCCTGATTCATTATTTCTACATCATCCAACATTCTCTCTCTCTCTCATTCCCTTCATTCATCAGCCTCTCAAAGTACTCTTTCAGTCCTTTTGTTTAGCCAATCGGTACAGGTCCTTTTCTCTCTCCTTAGTGTCCAACCTCTCATACAACTCATCATACGCCTTTTCTTTAGCCTTCGCCAAATCTCTCTTCACCTTACACCTTATCTCCTTGTATTTCTATCTACTTTCTTTATATCTTTGACTATCCCACTTCTTCTTTGCCATCCTCTTCCTCTGTATTCTCTCCTGTACTTCCCCTTTTTACCACCAGGTTTCGTTTTCCTCCTTCCTTTGTCCATATGTTACATCAAGCACCCTTCTTACTGTCACCCTTTCTACATCCACTGTAGTTGCCCAGCTGTCTGGTAACTCTTCACAGCAATCCAGTGCCTGTCTTACCTTCTCCTTGAACTCCACTTTGCAGTCTTCGTTTTTCAACTTCCACCATTTGATCCTTTACTCTGCTTTCACTCTCCTCTTCTTCTTGATCTCCAACATCATCCTACAGACCATCATCCTATGCTGCCTAAGAACACTTTCCCCTGCTATCACTTTGCAGTCTCCGATCTTCTTTAGACTGCATAGGTTATAATCTACCTATGTGCATCTAACTCCACTCTTGTGCATTACCAATGTGTTCGTCCTTAAAATATGTATTCACCACATCCCTGCCTATCCTTTTTGCAAAATCCACTATCATCTGACCTTCTTCATTCCTCTCCATCACTTCCTCATCTCCTCTGCCCCCTTTACCAACATGCCCATTGAAGTCCCCTCCACCACATCATCCAACTCACTCCAGAAATCACCTTTCTCCTCCATCGCACACCCAACCTGTGGGACATATGCACATTAATCATCACACCTTCAATTTCTCTTTTATCACCTCCAAAACACTCTTGACATACTGTTCCTTCAAGAGAACTCCTACCGCATTTCTCCTCCCATCCACACCATGAAAGAACAATTTGAACCTGCCTGCGATACACCTGGCCTTACTCACCTTCCATTTAGTATATAGCAATATATCAACCTTCCTTCTCTCCATCATATCAGCCAACTCTCTCCCATTTCCAGTCATACTCCCAATGTTCAAAGTTCCTACCCTCAGTTCCACTCTCTTTACCTTCCTCCTCTCCTCTTTTGTCCAGACACATCTCCCCCCTCTTCTTCTCTTTCTTCGGCCAACAATAGCCTGATTTCCGCCAGCACCCTGTTGGCTAACAGTACTGGTGGTTGCCGTTGTTAACCCAGGCCTCGACCGATCTGGTATGGAAATATGTATTGCTGTCCACATATTGGTCTGGCAACATTTAACACCGGAAGCCCTTTCTGATGTAACCCTCCCCATTTACCCAGGCTTGGAACCGGCACAAAGAAACACACTGGTTTGTGCATCCATCCCCTGTAGCTGGGTTATACAAGGTTATCCTTGTTTTAATATTAAATCTGACATCAACCACATACCCTTTTCTTTATTGCTTAGTTAAGTTTGATTGATTCATTACCCAACTCTTACGTACTTAAGTCCAGATCAGGAGAGATTATACAGTAGGTCTATAAGTATTTGGACAGTGGCATAATTTTGGCTCTGTACACCACCACAATGAATTTGAAACAAGGCAATCAAGATGTGATTGAAGTTTAGACTTTCAGCTTTAATTCAAGGGGTTTGAGAAAAATTATTGTATGAGCTGTTTAGAAAAGACAGACATTTTTATACATGGTCCCTCTATTTCCAGAGGCTTGAAAGTATTTTGACAAACTAGCATAATCATAAATATAATGATCATTGGCAATATTTGGGCATGGCTACAGCAACATACTTGAGAGTGTTTTTGGTCTGGCTGATAGTAGAAATCCTGTTTCATTTCAGTACCTGTAGTCTGGGTAGACAGCCACACTAATAACAGTGGTGTTGCTGGCCAAGTACTTGTGGACTGCACTGTGTGTGTTCATACAGGGAGCAAAAAGAAAAAATAAGTTTTAAGATTATTTATTGGTTTTAAGACTCTGATTTGCGTATTTACAAAGATTGCAGAAAGAGTTTATATCATGGCTATACTGTCATGTGCTGATTTACAGGCCCACTGAGTTGAGGCCATTTGTGCTTGCAGCAGAAAGACATAGGAAAACAATAGGGTAATAATGTACTGCCAAAGCTGTCAAACTAATAATCTTTTGTTGTTATTATTATTTCTAGTTCACAGAGCCTCCTATGTTTTCTGACTGTTGGAGGACCCTTTAAGGTTTGTTTTGATTGACGCTGCTCATTGTGACTAATTCTTGTTCATGTGGTCCACACCGCCTTCCCTTACACAAGTGTTTCTTAACCTTTATGGTCACGTGACCCAGTTTCGCCTTATTAAATTTATTGACGATCCACTAGTAGCAATTGCAAACCACCCCTTGTTAGAGACAAGCTGACTCAGAAACAGGAAAACCTGTCCCGAAGTGCTGTCAGTCACTTAGGCAAACCAGCAACAACAACAACCCACAACCCAGTGGGAGAGAAACATTGCCTTACATGGACCTGACCTGTGGACCCCAAGACTCCAGAATCAATTTGTACACCTCCATTCTGGCAGTTGTAGTATGCATACCGGTGACCCACAGAGCCTCAGCTGCAATGACCTGCTCACTTTGTGACTGACATTTGGCCACAAGTCAGTGGGTAAGCGTATTAAGTAATTTTTTTCATTTCCCTTTATAATTTACTTATACATTTTTATAGCACTCCTCATGTAGTGTAGCCTTGTAGTGCTTGACGTTTCTAGCTAAAATGCTACTGTTGAAACAATATCTGACATCATTTACTGTACATGTGTGAACACACAAATTGGATTAAACAATTTGATTAGCATAAATAAATCACACTACATGTCCATTAACATTATAAATATCACCAATGTATCACAAAGCTGACCAGTCTTGATGTCACCCGGCTATCCCCTTTCAGAGCAGACACAAATGACCGGGCTGATCTATTATGTCTCATCTTCTCCTAGACCCTGATGCTCCTATTAAGACTATACAGTAATAAGTCACTTTGTTCATTCCTTTGTTTGAATTTTGTGATAAAATAAAATTTCTGTATTTTTTTGCATTCAAGTAGCTTTAGACTAATTGTGCAGAAATGTCAGGGCACATCCTCTTTATTAAAGGTGTATTTCACATGCTGGGTATGGCAGCCTTTTTTTACAAATAAAATAATCTTCATGTCATCGTAGAATGGAAGAGCATTATATTTGAAAGCTATTATATGAATAAGATATGAACAACATGCAAGTTTGAGTAGTAGTAAGTGTATGATGGCACAATGAAAATGCAGTTCTGTAAAACAGTTAAAAATGTGACCAATAATACAATCAGGGCTCTAACATAAATCATCTAATTGTGTAGTTCCTGCTTATTTAACACTTATTGTTTTGCTTACAGTGTTTGTAATCATGAGTGAGTAGTTGTAATACACGACACAAAATGATCGATTTAAGCGTCTTTACAAGTTACATTTTTACAATTGTTTACTCATAAATTTCAACCAGCATTTATTTAATGTTATGACTTAAGGTTAATATTCAGGCAGCAGATTAACAATTAACCTTTCATTTTTCCTCTTGAATTTAATACAGGACACAAGCGTCACTGCTGTTCCCAGTGTGGCAAACGCTTTTCTCGTTTAAGCGCTCTTCAAACCCACAAAAGAGTTCACACTGGAGAGAAGCCCTACTGGTGTTCGGAATGTGGCAAACTCTTCTCACAAATCGGCCATCTTCAGAGACATACAGCAATTCACACTGGAGAGAAACCGTATGGCTGTTCGGAATGTGGCAAACAATTCTCACGAATCAGCCATCTCCAGAGACACACAACAATTCACACCGGAGAGAGGCCATTTGGCTGTTCAGAATGTGGAAAAAGATTCTCACAAATTACCCATCTTCAGACCCACACAAGAATTCACACTGGAGAGAGTCTGTATTGCTGTTCTGAATGTGGCAAGCAATTTTCACAATTAAGCGATCTTCAGAGTCACACAAGAATTCACACTGGGGAAAAGCCGTTTTCTTGTAATGAGTGTGGCAAGCAGTTCAAACATATGATCAGCCTTCAGAGCCACATCCAGATTCACACGGCAGAAAGGCCATATTCCTGTAATGAGTGTGGAAAACAGTTCAAACATATGATAAACCTTCAGACCCACATACAGATTCACAGTGCAAAGAAGCCATACTGCTGCTCTGAATGTGACAAGCAATTCTGTAACAAACAAAGTCTTTTAACTCACTCCAGGATTCATGTAGGAGAAGATCCAAAATCTTGTTCTGAATGTGGAAAACAATTTTCTACCAGCAGCTATCTTCTGATACACAAAAGAATTCACACTGGGGAGAAGCCATTTTCTTGTTCAGAATGTGGAAAGCAATTTTATGACAACAGCCACCTTCAGCGTCACCAAAGAGTTCACACAGGGGAGAAGCCGCATTGTTGTTCAGAATGTGGTAAGCAATTCTCGCGAATGGCCCACCTTAAGACCCACATAAGAATACACACTGGAGAGAAGCCATATTCTTGTTCAGAATGTGGAAAACAATTCTCTGACAGCAGCCATTTTCACAAGCACAAAAAAAACTCACACTGAAGAGAAGCTGTATTGCTATTTGGAATGGTTCCAGTGACTCTCATGAACAAGCAGTCTTCAGACAACTGAACTATCATGACTGTAAAGAGTGAGATTTGATTCAATCCTGTCTTGATAGTGAGCGCATATAGAAAATTTAGAGAAATTTAATGCCAAGAGAAGCCATATTGCTGTAGTGAATGTGAAAAAACAATTTTGTTTCAGGCGTAGTCTTTTAACCCATTCAAGAATTCACATAGGAGAGAAAAATGTTCTTAAAATGTCGTGATTAAGGATCACATAAAACTTCACGCTGTAGCCAAGCCATATTCTTGCTCTGGATGTGGCAAACAGTTCTTTGATATGAATCCTTTCCAATGCCACGTGAGAATTTGCTATCAAGAGAAGCCCTGAAGGAGGAAGTTGGAAAATAATAAAGAAAGGGAAGGAAGAAGGAGTTAGTAGGGTGATTTTTGGACTCTTAAATGTTGACGAGTCTCTTCAAAGGTGGGGTTCTTTGCGTAAGATCAATACCAATTCTCATCAAGGTGAGAAAGATCCATCATACTGGCTGCACATCTCTGAGGATACAAAAGCGGCCAACTACTTCATTTTGTTAATTAATTTGATATTTTGCTCTTGTTCTTTATTTTCTACTTTGCAAGTTTCACTTTTGGAATTGTTTCTATTTTTGATTTTGATTTGATATACTTTTTTAATCCTCGATGGGAAACTGTCTTTTCGCATGACCTTTGGAGTTCAGAGCACAGGGTCAGCCATTGTACAGCGTTCCGGAGCAATTTTCTGCTTAAGGGTTAGACACTTTGATTTAAATGTAATAAAATTTAACTCTTTAAGTCAAGGCCTTGTTGTTTGTGGGTTTAACGGTTTCCCTCTCCCATTTTAGTGAATGTTAAGCCTTAGGCTCTTTCTTTATAGTGAGTGGGTCACTGGCCCTTTCTGAATGTATCCATGATTTTTTTGTTTTTTGGTAGCCCTGAATCCTAACACTATAATTGGTAGCAAGCATTCATAGCATGGCAGTGAATTTATTGTTTGAACAGGATTACAAGCACGAAAGAAGAGAAATGAGGCAACGCTTGGTGTGTCTTGGAGAAAATGCTAAAAGTTCCACCTGCAAAGAAGAACATTTCCAAAGGTATTCCCTATGAGTTGTCAAGGCTTTTGAGCAGTCCATTGTATGTTGTGAGTATCCATTACTTCTTACTTGCTCTGAGGAGAGTGAAGAGGCAGTTTCATTTTTTCCTGCCTCCATGTACATGAGCATCACACGGGCCTGCAATCTGGTTATTTTATTTGTACAGTGGGGAAAATAAGTGTTGAACGCGTCAACGTTTTTCTCAGTAAATATATTTCTCATGGGGCTATTGACATGAAATTTACACCAGATGTCGGTAACAACCCAAGTAATCCTCACATACAAAGAAATCAAAACAAATCAGTCCATAAATTAAATTCTGTGTAATAAAGTTGAATGACACAGGGAATAAGTATTGAACACGCTTACTGACATTTATTTAATCCTTAGTAGAAAAGTCTTTGTCTGTAATAACAGCTTTGAGACACCTCCTGTATGGAGAAACGAGTCGCATGCATTGCTCAGATGTGATTTTGGCCCATTCTTCCACACAAACTGTCTTCAAATCTAGAAGGTTCCAGGAGCCTCTTCTATGAACTCTCATCTTCAGTTCTTTCCATAGATTTTCAATTGAATTCAAGTCAGTGATTGACTGGGCCATTCTAGCAGCTTTATTTTCTTTCTCTGAAAGCAATTGATAGTGTTTGGGATCCTTGTCTTGCTGAAATGTCCCCCCTCATTTCATCTTCAGCATCCTGGTGGATAGCAGCAGATTCTTATCAAGAATGTCACGCTACATTTCTCCATTCATCCTTCCTTCAATTATGTGAAATTTGCCAGTACCATATGCTGAAAAACAGCCCTCCACCATGATGTTCCCACCTCTAAACTTCACTGTTGGTGTGGTGTTTTGGGGCTGATGTCCAGTGCCATTTCTCCTCATGGTGTGTGCAATGACATCCAAAGAGTTCCATTTTGGTCTCAACTGACCAGACTCTATTCTCCCAGTATTTCATTGGCTTGTCCAAATATTGTTCACCAAACTTTAAATGAGCTCAACATGCTCTTTCTTCAGTAGTGGAGTCTTGCGTTGTAGAGGCCATGGCGGTTGATTGCATTACTTATTGTTGCTTTGAAACAACTGGACCTGCTAATTGCAGGTCTTTCTGAAGTTCTCCACGAGTGGTCCTTGGACAACTCATCTGATTATTCTTTTGACTTCTCTGTCAGAAATCTTGCAAGGAGCACCTGGTTATGGTGAAATGATGTTCTTTCCACTTCCGGATTATGGCCCCAAAGGTGCTCACTGGAACATTCAGAAGTTTAGAAATATGTCTGTCACCAATGCCATCAGGATGTTTGGCAACAATATGGTTGTGAAGGTCTTGAGAGATCTCTTTGCTATAATACACAAGAAGCACCTCATGATGGGACACCTTGGTAAGGAGAAACCCTTTTATAGGCCATCAGTTAGGACTAAACCAGCTGATATTCATTTGCACTGATAGTTGGCTATCAGGATTGAAAGATGTCAGCTTCTTTCTTGGCTTTCCAGGCCTCTTTGCACCTCCATTTCTTCATGTGTTCAATACTTATTCCCTGTGTCATTCCACTTTATTACACATAACTTAATATATGGACTTACTTGTTTTGATTTCTTTGTATGTGTGGATTATTTGGGTTGTTTTCTGACATCTGGTGAAAATGCCCATGTCAGTAGACCCATTAGAAATATATTTATCTGTTTGATGCACCGTTTGCTGTTTAATACCTGTTTGTGCTTGAGTGTGTGTGTGTGTCCACCATCTTACAGTGCGAGTTTTCCTAATGGCAAGAAAACCTCAACTATGTTTTATCAGTCTAACTTGAACTGCCACCCTTGGCCACTATGGAAAGACTCAGGAACCCTGTTGCTGGAAATAAAGGTCATACAGTAAATACAATGAGCTACTATGGTTACATGCAGATCTTTTGGAGGGAGTAAATTCACAAAGGCTGTAAAGTGATCCACCATAACAAGCACGTCTGTTCCCTTGAGTGGTGATGGGTAACTCTGTCAGATCAGCTGCAACTTTCTGAAAAGACCTTAGTGCATGAATCAACTGCATGGGAGCTCTCTCTCTCGAGGGCTAGGAGAGCTGCAGGTTAAGCAGAACAAAATCTGCTTATATCCCTGGACATGAATCTCCAATAATAAAATCTCCTAGCTCTGTGCAAGGTTCTGTCAACCCCCAGGTGTCAACT
This sequence comes from Erpetoichthys calabaricus, assembly GCF_900747795.2. Taxonomy (NCBI): domain Eukaryota; kingdom Metazoa; phylum Chordata; class Cladistia; order Polypteriformes; family Polypteridae; genus Erpetoichthys; species Erpetoichthys calabaricus. Next base: position 341,257,314 of record NC_041394.2, on the reverse strand, counting down.
AAACCCATTGTCATGTAGACCTTTCAAAGATGTGGTAATGGAGCTCCCCAGTAAAACAATCTGATAGGTTGGACTTGAATATGGTATCAGTTTGACAGTCCGGCAGAGCATTCAATTTTTAAGTGTTAATTTGTGTGCCATAATTTTTATATTAGAGCAGAGGAACCTTTAATGCAATGCAAAGGTGGTGGATGTTTACATTTCTTTTGTCCAGGACTTGACTGTGTGAAGACACATATATTAGCATGCTGCTGTTCCAGAAGCTCCTCCAGATCAATAGACAAGGTAAGCGGTGTATCATTAGATTAGATAAACTTTACTAATCTTCTTCTTTCGGTTGCTCTCGTTAGGGGTTGCCACAGTCGATCACCTTCTTCCATATCTTTCTGTCCTCTACATCTTGCTCTGTCACACCCATCACCTGCAGTTCCTCTCTCACCACATCCATAAACCTCCTCTCAGGCCTTCCTCTTTTCCTCTTCCCCGGCAGCTCTATCCTTAGCATCCTTCTCCCAATATACCCAGCATCTCTCCTCTGCACATGTCCAAACCAATGCAATCTCGCCTCTCTGACTTTGTCTCCCAACCGTCCAACTTGAGCTGACTCTCTAATGTCCTCATTTCTAATCCAATCCATCCTCGTCACACCCAATGTAAATCTTGCCATCTTTAACTCTGCCACCTCCAGCTCTGTCTCCTGCTTTCTTGTCAGTGCCACCGTCTCCAACCCATATAACACAAGGGGGCTGCGCCCCCCTGCTCGCTTCGCTCGCCTACCCCCGGCGTTTTGAATCCGTGCCCGCCGGGCAGCCGTAGGTTGCTTTTGTATTGGCCTCTCTTTCAACCTCATGTAGCATTTTTATAGACTTAGCTAATGGGTGATTGTTTATGACCTTAGTGACGTTTCTCATTATAAGCTCCGTGCATTGTTTGTTTTCAGGAAGGTTCATTCGTTGATAGATTGCGTCATCTGGATCTAAGATGTACATTTCTGCAAATTTGCGTTCATGATTTGTTTCAGGGTGCAATGTTCTAATGTGATGTAATATTTTTCCACATACGCGAAAGCAGTATGGGCCATTGCCAGCTGGTGGCCTGATATTTACTCCGGTAGATGCAAAAGCAAATGAACTATTGTAGGATCTAATGCAGTTCATAAAGTTTTTACTTTCAGGTACATCGTTAGTTAGAAGCTTCCGTAGATATTCAGGATATTCATGTAAAGGAGGCAGTCTAATTTGACCCTTTTGACAACAACGTGTAAACTCATTAGTTGTATTGCCAGTTGTTTCTTCAGGGAAGTTAAGTGAATGACAATGATTGCAAATGACATTCATTAATCCCAATGAATTTTCATTAATAGTCGACTCATTATAGAACGCGTTGTTAGCCAATTGGCGGAATTGTTTAGCAGGTGTTTGTCGTTACTGTCTTTGACGTTTATCTTTTGCCTGTGCCGTTTGAGAGGCGTGTTGTTGTATTTCCAGTATTTGGGATGTGTTGTTTTGGAGCTGTAACTGCTTTGGTTGTGTTGTGTGAGAAGTGCGTTGTAGTCACCGGCGTTCATTGTTTTTATGGAGCCGGGCCCGTTTTTGTATCCTGGTCAGTCGAGCTCTCTCTTTTTGGAGCTGTGTCTGCTTGTTTTCCGGCATATCAGACGCGCGTTGTAGACATCTGCGTTCATTGATATTTTCCCGTCGGTCCCGTTTTTGTATGTCTGTCACTCGAGCTCTTTCCTTTTGAACCCGTGCCTGCTTCGCTTCTGCAGTTTGAGATGCACGCTGCATGCATCTATGTTCATTGTATCTGTCCATTTGGGCTCGTTTCTGTACCTGTGTTAGTCGAGCTTTTCGTTTTTGGAGCCGAGACAGTTTTTCTTCCGCGGTTTCAGAAGCGTGTTGTAGGCACCTACGTTTATTGTTTTTTTTCATGAGGGCTCGTCTTTGTGGTCCCGTTACTCGAGCCGTATCGTTTTGCACCCGTGATCGTGAATTCATGACTTGTCTGTTCTTTATTGTTAGTAATATGGGTAAGTAATAAGGATGATCGCACTTACTGGTAATAGGGAGTGTTTTCTGTGGTTGTACGGTTAATAGTGCATCACTGTAATGAGATTCACCTATGCTGTATAGTTTGTACGTGTTCAGATGACGTATGTTTAATACGGAGCGTTCGTTTCTTCTTATTATTACCCATCAGGTGTTGCGCCTGTGTTATCTGTGGTTGTCCTGTTAATATTGCATCACTATAATGTGATTCCAATATGTAGTGTAGTCCAGTTTCTTGTTTATGTATGACGTTGGGTGTCCGCGTGTGGTTTTTTAGAAGTGCGTGGATTATGCTGTGTAGTGTGTACGTTGATTTCAGATGCGCGTTGTAGGCGAATGCTCCTATCGTAGTATTTGCTGTTTTCCATACCACAATTCGCTTTCCGTAATATCTCGGGGTTGATGTGTGACCCTTTGTGGACTCCGTAGTCTGTCCCGTTTTACTCTGGTGCGGGGGGGGTGACTCCTCTTTTTCCGTACCATCTCAGGCTTGGTTTGTGAACCTTTGTGAACTCCGTAGTATGTCCCGTTTCACTGTGGGGTGGGGATAATGTGATTCAAATATGTTGTTTTGTCCGTATTTGTGGGGTTTCTGTATGATGTCGGGTGTTTGCTTGCGGTTGCTCTTTCGTTTTTGAGCGGTAATCTCGGGCTTGATGGGTGACCCTTTGTGGACTCCGTAGTCTGTCCCGTTTCACTCGGGGGGCATGGGTCTGACTCCTCTTTTTTGTGTGCTATGGGCTTTGTGTGGCGCCTGCGTCTGACTCCTTTTTTTTGTGTGCTATGGGCGCGTTGCCTCATTTCTTATTTCTGTTAGTGGAGGGGGGCTTTGTGTGGCGCCTGCGCACTATGTCTTTTGCGTCCACGGGCAGGTCCCTGCGTCCATATCCGGTTTACCATTCTCGTTTAGTAATATGGATAGCTGGTCTCACTACCATCCTGTAGACCTTCCCTTTCACTCTTGCTGATACCTGTCTGTCACAAATTACTCCTGCCGTTCTTCTCCACCCATTCCATACTGCCTGCACTCTCTTTTTCACGTCTTTTCCACAATCCCTGTTAAGAAATTCAGATGCATACAGATTAGATAAACTTTATTAATATAATTAAGAAATTCAGATGTATACAGCAGCAGCAGAAACATAACAAAACAAGAATCCAGAGTCACATGACAGATAATACAGCCAATCAATCAATTGATCAGTAAATAAATAATAAAAATTAAACTTAATTAGTACATCAGGTGGAAGCATTTAATTGCCTGATAACAAAGGGCACAAAAGACCCCCAGAGGGGCTTCTTATCACTGTATGATGGAATGAGCCTGTTAAAGTGCTCCTGAAGTGGATGGAGGGGATTTTTCATGATGGCATTTAATTTTGCCATCATTGTCTTTTCCACAACAGCTTCCCGTGTGTCCAGGGTTCACCCTGTAATGGAGCAGGCTTTTGTTCAGGCCTTGTGCTTCTTTTGAGCTCAGGTTGCTTCCCCAGGATACTGCAGTATAGCACACCACACTGGCTACTATAGATTTGTAGAACATTTCCAGCAGTTTACTGCATGCATCAAAAGACCTAAGTCTCCAGTCTGCTGTGGTCCTTCTTGTCCAGCACCACTGTGTTGTCAGACCAGTCCAGTTTGTTGTTTATGTGAACCCCCAGGGACTTGTAGCTCTGCACCACTTTCATGTCCTCCGACTGAATGGTAACTGGTCTCAGAGACTCCTTGGCATGTCGGTTCTCCAACAAGAGCTCTTTTGTCTTGCTGATGTTGAGTTGCAGGTTATTGTCCTTGCACCACAAGACAAAGTCCTCCATGGCTTTTCTGTACATTGACCCGTCTCCATTATTAATGCAGCCTATGATGGATGACTTTCTGTATATGCAAGTGCTGGTATTGTGCCGAATGTCTTTTGTGTGGAGGTGCTCCACTACTACACACCACCATTTCTAACACACACAAGCCGTCAGTTTCACAAACTGCTGTCTGTTGGTCAGGAAGTCCATGATTCAAGGGGGGGGGGGGGGGGGGGGGAATCAAGATTTAAATCCTTGAGCTGTTTCTCCATTCAATGAGGTGTTAGAAGCACTGGAAAAGTCAAAGAACGTGATCCTAACGTGGTGCCAGCTTAGTCCAGGTGGGAGTAGGCCTTGTGGAGCATAGAGATGAGAACACCCTCACTACACCTACATTACTGGTCAAATGTTTTAGAATACCTCCATTTTTTCAGTTTTTCTTCAAATTTAATCAGTTGAAATGCAATGAATAACCTAAACGGTGACCAGGGGAGAGTAGTAAACTGACAGAGGACACCCTAGAAAGTCGTAAATTCTAATGATAATGGCAAGAAAACAGCAATTAACAAATGAAATGAAACTGAGTACTATTACTGCGGTGGGTTGGCACCCTGCCCGGGATTGGTTCCTACCTTCTGCCCTGTGTTGGCTGGGATTGGCTCCAGCAGACCCCCGTGACCCCTGTGTTCGGATTCAGCGGGTTGGATAATGGATGGATGGATGAGTACTATTACTTTTAGATGTGTGGGCCTTTCATTTAGAGAAATTGCAACAAAAAAAAAAAAAAATCAAAGTCTCCATGAATACAGTGGTATTCTACACAATCCAAAGGCAACTGGAAGAAACTCCGACAGGAAGAGATCTGGCAGACCCAAAGTCAACACCCCCATTAGAAGACAAACTCCTGAGGGTCACCAGCTGGGGTGATCACAGGCGCCTCACAGCTCAACAGTGCAGGTTGAAAAAAGCGAAGTGTCAGTGTCTACTGTGAAGAGGAGACTTTGTCCAGTCTGCAGTGGTCCACGGCTGCTATTTCAAGCCCTTGTTTTGTCCTTTAAGGAATGGCTTTCTTCCTGCCACTCATCCTGTCGAACCAGCAGCACAAAGTCTCCTCTTCACAGGACAGACTTGCTTTTTTCGACCTGCACTGTTAGTTGTTGTGCTGTGAGGCGCCTGGTCACACAAGCTGGTGACCCTCAGAAACGTGACTGGTAGAACAAATGAGCACTGTTTTCTGAATGCTAAAAAAACAAACTGGGAAAAACACAAAAATAATGGAGAAGAAAAGCAAAATGTTATTGTGGGGCCCTACTATAACAATACAATGTCTGCTCTTGATGAAAATATCATAACTCGCGTGCAGCTTTATTGCTTGTCTCCACTGCCTTTGGTGACCACACAGCTGATATTTTTTTAACCCTTTTCTCCTCCATTTAGTCATAAAACATGTTAGTTGATTTTTAAGACAATATGTCTCATTAATAAACCGTCTATACCAGGGGTGTCGAACTCCAGGCCTGGGGGGCCGCTGTGTCTGCAGGTTTTCATTCTAAACCCTTTTCCTAATCAGTGACCAGTTTTCATTGCTAATTAACTTCTTTTCCCTTCATTTTAATAGCCCTGTTTTTAAGGATTCAGTCCTCTGAATTTATTCCTTTCTTCATTAAATGAGAGCCAAACAGAAATGAAATGTGAAACAAGCTGACAGATGACCAGGGGGGTATTTTCCGTACGTGGATTACTCGTTTAGCCGGATGTAATTGTTGACGATTTGGCTGATCCTGGATCTGTCGTGTTTTCGAAACTCTTGCTGGATGTTTTGTCATAGCAGTACATCCAAATCCTCAAACCTGTTCGATGTAAACAAGGATTAGCTCACACACTTAATCAGTGTCCGTGCGTGGAATTCATTAAGACATGACTTCGCCGTTCATGAATGAGCGACCAGTTGATATCAGTGCGCAAATTATAAGAAGAGAATTTCATATTGGAGAGGGTTTTGCGCGATCGGCAAAATCCTCTATTGCTCCCGGAGGAAATTCTTTTCGAAAGATTCCGCTTTAGCCGAAGGGGGATATTGTACCTCAAAGATTTATTAGCACCTTATATTACAAGTCAAACTCGGCGAAGTCGGCCTCTCACAACCACACAGACAGTAGGCATTGCTTTGAGGTTTTTTGCAAGCAGCACTTTGTTTATATACTGTAGGCGATACGTTAAATCTAACTAAAAGTGCAGTTTGCCAGGCAATTCGTAAGTCTGTTTGGCTCTGAAATATTTCCTTCAGGTTTTCATTGTGTTTCCTGGACACCTGCATGTGCAGACCATAAAAGAAGCATTTCATTGCCATTGCAGGTAGGTAATACACAGGGTAAAACACCCACAGTTCCATGAAGAATCTCACAATCGGCCTAACATTCTCATTACCAGATTTCCAAATGTGATTGGGGCACTGGATTATATGCAGATCCGAATAATCAGACACAGTGTCTTCATCAAATATTTCACCTTCATCAATATATCGTTGGTCAGACACAGGTTCAAGGGATATGACATTCCCTGCCCAGACAAAAAAGAGGGCTATATGGAACATACCTATGGCACACATGGAGGACAAATATATGCAATGACCATCCTTTTACCTGAAATGAAGTGACCACTGCATCCTGCACTGGTTCTGAGGAGGAGCTTCCCCCTGGAATGCCCTCAGAAACAAGGCGATGGGAATTTTGCTGGAGAGCCAACTCTTCTGCAGGGTTTAGGTCCGGACCGCGTAGACCTCCACCTGTTTTTTGCTTGTCTGCCTTCTTATTAGCTTTAGAATTAATGTTTTTTATATTATATAAAGAATTGTTGACATAAAGAATCATAAATAGTTCTATACCAATATATTTACCAGTTTGAAGTATATTCTTGTATTTTACTTTAACCTGTTCCCATGTTCTCCTTGTGCTCACGTTTGATCTGGAATTATGACATATTAAATAATAATTAATCTGACACATTGGACACACTGCATTCAGTAAGTACAATGCACACTACTTAGCGTTTAATTTGTCGGCCACTTTTTGCCCAGCCGTCTTTTCTGGTTTGGGCTGCTTTTGCAGTGTTACCACTTGTGCATATTAAATCTTGAAATTTTTCATGTCCTTCGAATAAAAGGTCTTGCTCCGCTTGTGTGAAAAAAAAATGCGCCCATTCTTTTGTCATTTTGTTGCAGCCTATCTGTTTTAGTTTGGGAAAATGGTTCAAAGGTTTTAACAGAAAATAAGCAGGCAAGAATCAGAGAGGAAAGGTCCAATACTTCAATTGTTTACTTGTTCAAATATAATATCAGTTACATACAATATATAGCAATATACATGCAGATATAGGAATTGTACTATTGACTTACAGTAATATATATAAAGATATATGATTTATACTATTAACTTACAGTAATACAGATATGTGAATTATACTATACTTACAGTAATATCAAAGACCCAGAGCCATCATCCTAGACCAGTAAACTGAGGGAGCCCGCGTGTCAGTCTCGTCAGAGGATCAACTCGTGAGCCTGGTCCAATACCGGGCGGTGTGCACGTTCCCCACGGTTGAGCTTCCGAAGAAACTGAGGGCGGAACCTTCCCTTATATACTAATTGAGTGTCCTTACCCAAATGGCTTACGTGTAAGCAGTGTATACAGAAGTGATGAGTTTCTGCACACCTTCTTCCCACGGGACATCTTATTGTTTTTCTTCTACTTGGCCCTCACTGAGATGGTGCCTAGTATCAGAAGACACACAATAACAAGCGTTGCTTGCAATGAAGCCCCTCGAAGTGAAAAACAAGTACATGGCCTTGACTGTATTCCCATAACATTCTGAAACTCTTTATGAGAAGCAAGTTCTTGCACATTCTTTCGCTATCATCCCAAACATTCCAATCTTTGTAGCTGGTTTTGCACTGAAGCGACCAACCCCCTCTTACTCCTTTATTTCATCCCTTCTCCTGTTACAGAGAAAACCTTTTTTATTACAATCGGTCCCTCGCTCAGCGCAAAATCAGCAACCTTGTCTGTCGTGCTCTGTTATTAATTCGTTTTAAAACACAAAACACATAGCAATTAAATATAGTCATTAAAGCAATAATAATAATAAGCAGCACCAAAGGGTGTCCGTGTGCAACAACAGGTAAAACGTGATATCTACACAAGGTTATCATAGTGGTAACATTGTATTGAAACCAATACCCATTACATATTGTATCATTACACTCAGTATTTTCAGGTTTAACCGTTAACCATAAGCTACTGCTAAAGTTCCATATATCATGCCATATTTGCATATTATTTTTCTGTATCTGTGCTTGTAATATGTTAAAAGTGCATACAGTCCAGTTCATGAAAGTTGAGACATTTAACCATCGAGTGTCATTGCTAGCCGTGATTATCCAATCTGAAGCGCGTTGTTCCCAGTTTACTGTTTGCTGATGAGAGACCATGGACTGAGGTAACCACCTAGCCATTTGGTCTGCCACTTTGTGAGTATGTCGTCCCACATTCTCAAGCTTGTTTGCAGTTATTTCATTATCTACGGTGTTTAAAGTTCCTAGGGTGGTGCCAACCCCTCCTAAGAAAGTGTCAATACCATGCCCGTTTAGCACGCTTACACTGTGGCAACAGTGGAAACGTCACTTGCCATGTAACCTTAGTCCTTTTTGCTGTCATAGAAACAAGTTTACATGTGTCAATTATTGGTTCTACATGTGACTGTCTCGTTATGGGGGTTCTAGCCCACACGGCTATAGCAAGCATTGGTATAGTCCTGTTAATAATTTCAGTTGCATTGATCCAGCCAATGGGCCCAGGCTTATTAGAGGTGTATTCGCCTGATGTTGCATTGACCTCGCACTGTACCTTGGAGCCGTTCCAGGGCCCCATACACCAAGTTACTTTCGACGTCCAGGTAATATTTAAGTTTTCAGAGCACTCAATCAGATACTTCTGTGGTTTTACCCCCGGCACCTTCAAGTTCGAGGAGTAGATGGTGCACCCGTCACCAGTCGTAATGTTGAGGACATTGCAAGACTGATTCTCCAGACACGTGGTGTTCTCCTGACGTCTGGGCTTAGTGGAATCGTTCCACCACCATCGGACCGGAGTCGTCTCCGTTGCCTCGCCTCCTAATGTGGTGGCTCCTACTTCATTCAGAACACCCCCAATTCTGTAAAACAAGAGCACAGCATGTTGCACCCACTCCTCACTCCCGTCTATAGCAGTGTTTTACAGGAACATTTACCCATGCTTCTTCTCCATTGTATAGAACAGTTACAATCAAATCCTGTCCCATTGCGATGATTTCTGCCGGGCGGGGTGGTTCATGGGGTTGTTTAACCCACACCTTCACCCCGTTAACCAATTTAGGAGCATCTGTTGATCCAAATCCCCCCACATTCCGGCCAGTCTTAACTACTGGTGCAGTACTTTCCTGCACTTTTCCCATGTGAACTGGTATTATTAACAAGTGCGCTATTCGATCTCCCTTAGTCAATTTGATTGGATCCCCCATTGAGGATTGTAACAGAACTTTGACGGTCCCTTGGTAATCTGCGTCGATTACGCCTGCTAGCACAGTGACTCCCTTTAGCGCCAGACTTGATCTTGGGCATACATGCCCGTAGTGTCCCTTCGGGATTTTCACCCCTTTGTTTTACATGCTGAGCTCCAAAAACTGGATGGTAAGCCACTGCCTTTCATTTACTTATTCCCCAATATGAATGTGCTGCTTGAAACAACAATAAGTTTTTTCATTCCAACTAACTGCTAAAATGGCCATTCCATTAATTCAAATGCAGTACTTTCAAAAGCTTTCATATACAAACACGTGCTTTGCTTTCATCTCCTCTATTTCTTTCTTTAATTCACTTAGTTTTCAGTCACATTATTCAACTCATGCCCTGCAGTCTACAATGGCTATACAAATCCACCAGTTTCTCCACATTCAATGTCTAAATCAAATCTTACCTTAGCACTGGTTACTTTTACAAAAAGTTATGAATTAACTATTGGTATAACATTTTTAAACCTCAGAATTATACAGAGAATGCAGTGCAGTAGAGAATAAATGGAAGAAAACATTCTTACTCTTTTCCTTTTCTTTCAGTCCTCTGTTTTAACTTGCAATTTGGCATTGGCTGTTTTTATACTGCCACATGCCATTTTTCATACCAATTATTGCATTTAAACAAATGCACACCATATTGTCACTTACACTTTCCTTCATTACTACATACAAGTAACCCTCACATTATAGCAGCTTTACTTGTAAACTGACGTCTCCAATATACATATTGTTTTCTCTGCAGCAACAATCAACACAGGGGCTTTGAAAGGAGTGCTCCCAATAACCAGCTTAAGTTCTACTGCTGTTCCTCAGGGTCAAAAGACCCCGAAATCAAAGCACACACTTTAACACTGAGCGGTCGTTGTTTAATCCGTATGGCATTCTCGATGTACATCGCTACGTGTACTGCTAGCTGCTCGCGACTTTTTAGCCAGGTATTACTCCTCTCTTTTGCCTCCTCATCTAACTGCTTTATAATAATTATTAACCTTACACAATCTGTCTGACCAGCAGACAAGTGTAGGTTTTCTGTTTCAGCCGCCTTTGCCTCCACTTGATGCAGAGACGCTTTATCTGCGTCTTTGACTAGCGCAGCTGCTGCGGCTGACTCCGCCCTCCTCGAGGAAAGCACAACGGCCTCCGATTCGACTCTCTCTATCGCTACTGCTACGGTTAACGTTGCCGTTAAAGTTTCTGTTGCAACTACTGCTGTCTCCATTTTTAGCGAAGAAAACACAGCTGTAAAAGTTGATTCTACCGTACACCTAAAAACTTCAGAAATGCTGTTGATGCACGCTTACATTTGCAGGCTGTATGCCAGCATGCGAATACAGCATATTTGCCACCTGTGGACGATCCATCCCTATTATATACTCTTTCACTGGGGTGATTAGTACGGGGTAGGGTCTCACGGGCAACTGACCAATTAGTAACATCACCGTCACCTGAGTGGCAGGGATGTCCGTTCCCCCAATCCCCTGCACTGTCAATCGTTTCCCTTTGAATTTAGATGGATTCTCATATATTAAGTGGCCTCCGCACCCGTATCGATGAGAGCCTTTACTATTTGTTTGTTTTTATTTTCCCAATGTATCGTTACCGGTACAAAAGGTCGAATGTCCGCATCATGCCAATTTAGGGCTCTCACCTGTGCTTGGCCCCATCCCTAACAATCTCGTGCTGCGCGTTCTAATTCTTCAACGGGATATAAAGTCCTTCCTTTATTTTTTCCCTTTCCCTTTGCCTTTAGCTTTTTTCCCTCCTTTCTTATGCTTACTCTTGCGTCGGTTTTTCTCCCTATCTTCCTCCTCCTCTTCCTCCGAGGAGCTCTCGGAAGATGAAGAGGGGCCAGTTTCATCACGCTTTTTGCTCAATTTCTCCCACTCAGCAAAGGTAAGAACTTCGTCATGCTTTTTACTTAATTTTTCCCATTCTGCAAAGGTAAGGAGTGAATGTACTTCCGCCTTTGCCACTCGCTTCTTTATTCCGCCAGACTTATCTATAAGTCCTTTTTTCTTTGCCCTGTCCAGGAGCAGTCCTGTAGGCTGTCCATCTATCTCCTCCTTAGGGACTTTAGCATTAATTAACGCTCCCCATAACTCCTTCCTATTCACTCCCCCCTGTTCTATAGGCGCTATTCCTTGATGTAGCCCCAGTGGGTTGTGTTGCAGCTGTCCCTGGCGGGGCTCCTCCCCACTCCCCCCAGGTCACCTAAATCCCGTAATTTAGTCACAACCTCCCCCACTCCTGCACCTACCTCATTCAGTAAAAGAGTCATTATTATTCCTTTCAAACTAGCAGGGGCTGTTTTTATTAGGATGGTCCTGGCTACAGATGTAAATGGGAACAAATCTAACTGGTCCGCCTGGCCCGCTACCACGGCGTCCCTCATTGCCAATTCTCTAACCACTCGAATCGCCTGCTGCAAAGTCGTCCATGATTTTACTTCAGGCCAATTCTGTGGGTGCGGATATATTTCAAATGCTGCGTTCGCCGCCAGCGCCAACAACGTACTATCCCCTTCTAACTTGGTCAGTTCTTGTCTCATTGCTTGTTTAAACCGGGGATCGATGGCATAATCTGTAAATTCAGTACCATCCCCCTTATCCAGTGACACATGCCCGGCTCCTGCATCATGCAAGCGTACGAGCCATGTGTCTACTGGCTCATTTCGCCCTTGTGCATAACGTGATCTAAATCCTTCTCTTTCTTGTGCAGTGTAATCTTCATAAACATGTCCCCTCCTAACATTACCCTGTGCATCAGTAAAAAGTCTGCGACGTGTCACGGTTTAGCCTGTAAAGGCAGAGGATCAATTACCGACCCTGCATCGGGTCCGTCATCATACTCATAATCATCATCCCAAATGTTACCGTCCCATTTTTCAGGATCCCACTCATGGACGTTAGCTGCGGCTACAAACGCTTTGATCTTCGCAACATCCGGTCTACGCTTCTTTTTTGCATTCACCTTGGCTATGCAAAAGGCTGCCTTTTCCGCCATCCCCTCGGCTCTCTGTACCCGCGGCAATAATACAGCTACCTGGGATTCGGCCATTGAGGCCCACCCTAACGCATCCGCCAAGTCCATTTGCATTTTCTTAATCTCCCTTTCTTTTTCGTCTATCAGACTATCCAGATTTTTAACCGCAGTTAGCAAAACCCACCCTCACGTCTGCAAGCCCATTATGGGTTCCTTTGCAGACACCTGACATTTCTTAAGCGCGGCTCGCACATTCACTGGTGTTGGGGGATCCAAGCTCTGCCAATATTGTGCTAATCCCCCCCCACATCTCAATTCTCTGGCGCAGTCTTCCCATACTGTTTCTTCCCAGCCAGGGAGAGGTAAAGGAGCTGCACCAGGGTTTTTATCCTTTTTCTTAAACATCTCTGATTTCCTTTGCCTCACTTAATAGTTCAATATTTTACCAGATTCCCCAAAATCCTGCCGACTACGCCAAAATGTTTTAGTTTGGGAAAATGGTTCAAAGGTTTTAACAGAAAATAAGCAGGCAAGAATCAGAGAGGAAAGGTCCAATACTTCAATTGTTTACTTGTTCAAATATAATATCAGTTACATACAATATAATAGCAATATACATGCAGATATAGGAATTGTACTATTGACTTACAGTAATATATATAAGATATATGATTTATACTATTAACTTACAGTAATAGATATGTGAATTATACTATACTTACAGTAATATCAAAAGACCCAGAGCCATCATCCTAGACCAGTAGACTGAGGGAGCCCGCGTGTCAGTCTCGTCAGAGGATCAACTCGTGAGCCTGGTCCAATACCGGGCGGTGTGCACGTTCCCCACGGTTGAGCTTCCGAAGAAACTGAGGGCGGAACCTTCCCTTATATACTAATTGAGTGTCCTTACCCAAAATGGCTTACGTGTAAGCAGTGTATACAGAAGTGATGAGTTTCTGCACACCTTCTTCCCACGGGACATCTTATTGTTTTTTCTTCTACTTGGCCCTCACTGAGATGGGTGCCTAGTATCAGAAGACACACAATAACAAGCGTTGCTTGCAATGAAGCCCCTCGAAGTGAAAACAAGTACATGGCCTTGACTGTATTCCCATAACATTCTGAAACTCTTTATGAGAAGCAAGTTTTTGAACATTCTTTCGCTATCATCCCAAACATCCAATCTTTGTAGCTGGTTTTGCACTGAAGCGACCAACCCCCCCCTCTTACTCCTTTATTTCATCCCTTCTCCTGTTACAGAGAAAACCTTTTTTATTACACTATCAAAGACTTGATCATGTTTTCAAGACTCAATATATATGGGCTTTTCACTCAGCGCGGGCGCGCGCATTCATCCGGATGATTAGATCCAGCTAGACTAATCTACTACACAGGCTGCGTTTGAAAAACTGATTATCCCGGATGAGTTTCACAGGCATTAACTCATCCAAGATGAGACATCTGATCTCGGATGATTTAAACGACGTATGGAAAATACCCCCCCGGCTAAACTGGGATTTCAAACTCAAACCAATTTCACTCCAGCCAGTCTCTTAATGAAAAGCTGATTTTTGCTGTTAATTAAACTTATTTAATTCCACAGCTTGTTGCTGCTCTCATTCTGCCATGGCAGACATTTCTAAAACTGTTGATTTTCTGTTTTTTCTAAGAACATTGTCAAAATGTTTTGGTGACCTGAGAGTTCAACCTTACTGAGACCTTAACCTTTCGTTATTTTCAGATATTATGTACTGGGCACAGGTGAGCTGGTCATGTTGGCGGCTCGTTTTGTGTCTCGTTTGTATTTGGCTGCTAATTAAGGAAAAAGAGACAACTAAGGGGCCTGAGTCAAGTTAATTAAAACCAAGGCAAAAAGAAGTTAATTAGCAGCAAAAACATGTCACAAATGAAGAAGATGGTTAGAATGAAAAATTGCAGCCACTGCGGCCCTCCAGGACAGGAGTTCGACACCTGTGGTCTATACTGACAAACGTCATTAATTAATGTGCTTAAGTTATCAGATCAGACATTTTAGTTTAAATATATACTTTTAGATTTTGTCCTCTTTAATATGCAACATGATCATGAATTAATTTTTACATTTTCTGTATCAAATATGAAAATGTAACACTTATTACAGGGAAAGTCCTAATGTGCAAAACATGTTTGCCATAACACTCCATGGATTCTTTCACAAGATTTTTTGTAAGACAGGCTTACTTCAGAATTTGTGCATTTTGTTTCATAGCTCATGCATACTTGGAAACTGTTTTGGACAGAAAACACAGGTATCTGTTTAAACAATTCTATTATTTTTTTAATAATTGAACTTAAAACTGTTTCATTTACACACTTTTAATCGCTGATATAATAAAGTGGTGGGTTTTACCTTCTACAATATATAGCCTTTGTAATGGATTTATTTCCCCCAGATTAATCAAATGAAGACTTCCAAGCAAACAAGGTAAGGACACTTATTTAAAACGCCAAACAAGAAAATTTAAGGCTTTCGGTAGAGCAAGGAAACTACCTGAGTAAATGTAGGCCTATGAGAGCAAGGGACCACGAACAGAGTGAAAGTGGACGAGTGCATTGATTTGAACGAATTGTCTTTTAAATGTCTTTGCAGAGAGTTTTTGGCTGTCAATGAATTATTAGTGATATTTTCTAACTTTTGTATAAACGTCTTTGTTAAAAAGGTCAATATATAGGCCTACAGGGTGGTCCAGATCTAATTATGCAAATTTCATTACGCTATAACTTAAGTTTATTACATAGAGAATTCACAAAAAAATTATTTTTGTTGCCGATAGATGGCAACACCTGCCCTACATTAGTTTATTACAAGATATTTCGAACAATTCGTTTGTCTTGCATTGTTTTCCTGCATTGCATTAAAAGTTGCATAATTAGATCTGTACCCCCCCCCCTCTCTCTCTCTCTCTATATATATACTGTATATATATATATATATATATATAATATATATATATAACTATATATATATATATTACAGTATTTAAATATACACAATATAAAAATGTTCTATCTTTATTAAAGAATATACTTTATTACTAAACACTGGCACACCACTACAATGAAAATCACGCGCAGTGTACCTGCAGACTTAATGCCATAGCTGTGCGGAAAGAAGCAGAGGACAGGTGGCTGCGCGCGCACGGCACTCGCAGGCAGGACGGCACACTTTGTACGGAGCGCGCGTTAAACCAAAACAGAAATAGCGCGCAAAGATCGAGAAGGATCGGAGAGGAGGAGAAAGATCGAGGATCTCGATAACAATCACACTTTGGCGTGCCTGCACTAAAACAGAAGGGCCGCTGAATTCTACGGGGCACTGCTATCTTCGTAACAAGTATTGCGTGCTGGAAGGACTTACGGATTCACAGGTGGATTTGGGTAAACGAGCGGGCAGGCGATGGAGACTAATGAGCTGCCCGGTTAGGGACCAGAACGCCTCCGCCCCAAAACTAAAAGACACTCAAATACGGCTCACTTGCCTCTGCTACAATCAGTGATTTGATTCTCCATAAAACCACCGACTGTCCTTGTCGATGCTCCTAACTGCCTCATCGCTCTCTGGGGAGTGCTGAGAAGACTTTAGAAATCACATGGGGTGCCGCGTGACGTCATACAGGGCGACGGAAAAGAGAATGTAAACGAGAGAAAAGGCTGTCATCGAGTGTTTGCAAGAGAACTGAATCGCGTCACCGAGAGGCAGGCAGAGGACAAGTGCTCGGGGACTTGAGGACGCCGCTTTATAGCTGTGTAAGTAGCTCACAGCTGCATGCGACTTAAATGGCAGAGGAGCAGCGTGTTCGTGTCCCATCAACCCACCACCAATATTTCCCGTCGGTGAATCTAACTGTGGCTCACGCCATTTCTATTTATTGTCCCCCAAAGCCCACCGTACGTTATCAAGTCCCATTTTTACTTCACATCGCCGCCCTAACCGTCTCATATTCATTCCTTTAGTTGTGACGAGGTAAAATTAGCTTGACGTTCGACATTCTTTTGACATTTGAACGTTGAAGCTTCGTATCTCCGTAACGAAAATAGAGTGTTATTAAAATCAGCTATGTAAAAAAATCACATTTTTCACAAAATTTGTTTACAAGCGTTTCATTTTTCCAGAAAGGTTCCTATTTTGTGTTAAAATCAAGAATAGCCCTCAAAACGCAATGCAACTCCGAAATGGATACAGAATGCACATAAGTCGGCACCAATGTATATACTTCTTCTTGTGAATTTTATGACAGACTTTACATTGCTTGCGATCATTACTAGTTATTATTTTTTAATAACGTATGCCAATGTAAAGTCAACAGAGTAAAAGCTAAAACCCGCATCAATCCGAAATTTATTTATGAATAGGTCAATGCCTAACGCGCATTTTACAACTCATATTTTTTTTCCTTTTTATTCAATCGAAGACCCTTAAAATGTCATGAACAAGACCTCCGGAATTCAACAGCCTGGCGCTACAGCGTCACTTCTCAAACACTGTAGGTATGCATTTCAAAATAAAAGATCCCCTTAATAATATCTTGACATTAAAGGTCTTCGATTGAATAAAAAAAGGAAAAGTATAAGTCTATTCTATACTTATGCTGGCGATTGTATGTGTATTTTGCACCCATGTCGGGCTTTTATTTAATTTTGACAGGCTTTTTTAATTTTTACGGAAAAATGGAAGGAATTAATAAGGATAAGATTGAGCAGCACGTGGAAACAGCTGGAGTTTTACTGAACAGTCAGCATGGGTTCAGAAGAAAGAGGTCGTGTTTTACTAACATGCTGGAATTCTATGAGGAAGCAACCAAAGGATATGAGCAAAGTGGAGCTTATGATTTTGTTTATTTTGACTTTCAGAAAGCTTTTGATAAGGTGCCACATGAAAGGTTGGGCATCAAAGTAAAAGAAGTGGGAGTTCAGGGTGATGTATGTAGATGGGGGCAGAATTTTCCTGTTTATTATATTTCAGCAGTTTTATCATAATAGATTGCAGTTCAATATAAATGTATTATTCTGTAATGGTGCTTTTTTGGCAAAACATGTCCGCAAAAGCCTTCAGATTAACTATTCTTGACTCCGTACTTAACACCTCTGTCTTTTAACAGTTGTGAAATGAAAAACTCTGTGACTCTACTGTTGGAACGACTTGTGGAAACTTTCTTAAAAGGAGAGGTCTGTTATTTTTCTCACACTGAAGATGACCCCTTAAAGGTTTGTTTCTGTCCTGGTGTCTGTATAAATGCAGGGAATTCCAGTTTCTGTATTACAGCCTGCCCAAAGAACAGGCCTCTGAGTTGCTTTGAAAGCTTGCATATTGTAATCTGTTCAGTGAGCCATTAAAGGTGTCATTTTGCTTGACTTCTCATTAGAAGGTTCATGAAATGGACCAAGTCGAGTTGTGTTTCTAAGTTCTTTTCCCTGACTCTGTTCTGCCTTTTGACTTCTCCTCTTCCTCCTCCTTCTCCTTATCCTAATCTGTCTTTGTGGATTTCTTAGCAGAAAATGAATTTGTTGTAACACGTCAGCATAAATTCATTGAGACTGTTAAACCTAATATATGCAACGCAACAATTTGATTTTTCTTTTTTTTATATACTTTGTTAATCCCTGAGGCCTTTTCACAGTTCAACACAAATACACAGTTTTAACTTCACCATCATTGAACGTCTTTTTAAAATTTTGATTGCATTTTAATGAACACTAATAGATTTTGTAAAAGTGGAAGGGGGAGAACTAATATCCAGCCATCCATCCATTTTCCAACCCGCTGAATCCAAACACAGGGTCACGGGGGTCTGCTGGAGCCCAATCCCAGCCAACACAGGGCACAAGGCAGGAACCAATCCCGGGCAGGGTGCCAACCCACCGCAGGGAGAACTAATATGTCTGGCTAAAAATCAATGATGTTTAACATTTACAGGCTACAAAGTGCATTCCAACACTTGGACTATGGCAGTGCATGATAGTCGGAGGATGGAGATACTAAATGGTGAGAAGTGGGGCGATTAATGGCAGCAAACAACTTGGCTATCTAAGTTAATTTCTTGTAATCCTAAGGGAAATAAACCTTAGCAAGGGAGAGAAAATAGATTTTCTGAAGAAATGCTAATAAAAAAACAGAACCACCACAAGTTCCCACCATGCATGGAATTTGTTGGGTAAACGCTTCTCTTCAAGTGCAGTGTGAATGTAGCAGGATGGTGAAAGTGATAAAAGTCAACATGTAGTGAACATTTATAGTTCTACATGGCGCTTCTTATCAGAAGAAAAATAAACTGTTGGGGGTCATGGGGTGCACTTTTTTTTTTTTTTGTGGGGTTGATTGCACCACAATATAATGGTTCACTGCAATAAATGTGCAGGTGATTTTGCAATTAGTAGACTTTTTAAATACATAATGGAATTTATTTGTTTCATTTAAGGATTGTGGACAAGTAAAAGGTAAGACAAATGACTTATCTACACAAAGAATTTGCCAGTTGCCATGTGTAGCAAAGGACTACTGTGTCTGTGAGGAGTTCAGGACTTGTAGTGTTCAGTCCGGAGTGTTGGGCAGAACACTAAGGCAGAGATTTCCACAAAGCAGCTTAGATTGAAATTGACTTATTTATTTGAAGATATGCACGTGTATTTGAATAGGTATATATTATACGTGTGTGTGGTCTTCAATAAAAAGAATACATAAATGTTATTGGTAAATTACACAAAAGTCCACTAGATGTCAGTATTACTCAAATTAGGCACTAGCTTATCGGTAGTACGAGATCCAAATCAATAAAGTTTATCAGTAAACAGTATCAACAAACTTATAGTAAAGTACATTAATGTAACAACATAAACTATTATTGGAAGACTATTCAATAGTGTAAATAACACTAAGGCACATTACCAACATATAAACGTTACACAGTACACTTTAAACAACGTTGCATCTTAACGTATAACAAACATACAAGTCAAACGCAAATGAACCCACCTCTGGTCATTAACGCACACTTCTTACTCTTAGTTATTACAAACAAATGGTTCTCTATGTGGAAATGACTACTGTAGCACATTTGCATCTCTTTCGCTTTTTGAACATCCCATAATATGTGCTCTCGTGCATGCTGGGAGGTGTTACTTGAAATGTGAGCCGTGTCTCTTGTCTATTGCTGTCTCTCTCATAGACATAGAATTACTAGACGCCTCATGACCAGCAGCATCGTACGTCAACGTCGCCGCCATATTGCGAGTGGCACTGCTGTGGAGTGAAGTAATAGATAAAGATGCCTCACGCATGGGCTGCTTGGGATTGTACAAACCGCTGTACGCTCTAAACCAGATCACAGGGATTACATTTCAAAGGTAAAGCTAAACAATTGTTTTGGTTATATTTGGCCATTAGAAAATCGTGTTTTATAATCTTAACTTTAGCTACGCCAGGCTAAGCTAGCAAAGCTTTGCATTTATGTGCTCAAGTGAGCCTCCAAACAACATTTTGGCTAAATGTATTTAGTCACTAACTATGTAGATTGTTGTTAGCTGTTAACCTTTCTCAAACTGTGAAGGTTTCCCAAAGAAATCCACCTCAGGAAGCAGTGGGAGGTAGCCCTTAGACAGGATTTTGAGAAAGCTGTCCTGTGATGTGTGCCGTGCTAGTTTGGTAACAGATGCTGTACCGGCATCATATGATCAAAGCTACCATTTGCTCACATTATAAAACAAAGGAGGTTTGAGGATTCCTTCTGAGGGTACAGTCAAGGTGGTCAAAGTCGCTGAGCGTGTTATCCGACAGTCGACATTAAGGCAAGCTGTCAGTGTATCTTTGATCAATCAGTTTGTTTGGGCTCAGATTGGTTCAGATGATGTGTTTTTTCTCAAGGAGCACATTGAGCAAACACAGTTTGAAATTGACAACCATCATTTTATGCTCATGTCTTTAGTTGTGTCTGTCTTCCACAAACTAAGGCTGCACCATATTGCCAGACTGAATACTCTCAAATTACAGAGTGGCAACACACAGAAAAAGCTACGTAAGACAGTTCTGTTTCAAGGATTTTAGATCCTATCCTGTAAATATTTAAGTAACCACATTGTGTGTGTGAGAGAGAGAGAGAGGAATGAGTGAAATGTTTTCAGAAATTATTAAGCCAATTTGTATACAATAAAATTCTTTATTTTTGTCAGTGAGTGTATCATTTAACTGTTAAAAGAAAGACACACGAAGATAACTTACAGTAACAGTGCAAAATTCACAATTGGTATGCCAGTTTGAAAAGATAAGTTTTGAGGGCAGTTTTAAAATGTGTTATTGAATCGAGCTGACGAATATGAGAGGGAAGAGAATTCCCGAGTTGAGGAGCACAATGAGAGACGCTCGAGCTCCCATAGAACTGAGTTTGATGTGCGGTACAGAAAGTCGAGCTGCAGATGAGGATCTGAGTGAGCGAGAGGAGTGTAAGTCTGTAGGAGATCAGTGAGGATGTGGAGAGCTTTAAATGTTAAGAGCAATATTTTATATTGTATTCTGTAGTTAACAGGGAGCCAGTGAAGTTGAGAGAGAAGAGGTGTAATATGTTCAGTGGATTTAGAACAGCAGGTTATTATCCTGGCAGCAGAATTTTGAAGAAGTTGTAAGCTATGGATACGTTTTTGTGGGATGCCAGATATAATAGCATTTCAATAATCTATACTTGAGGTGACACTGGGCATTAATCGATACTTCAGCACTGTGTTGCATAAGAACAGGACAAAGTCTAGAAATGTTTTGGAGATGGTGAAGGCAGTCCGAGAAATGTTACTTATATGAGAGGAATTATTTAATAATAATAATTATTATTATTTAATAATTACAATTATTAGTGTATAAATGGATATAAATAATTGCATTTAAACGATTGGCCAAAATCTGTTGTATGTAAACGATACTGTTTTCGATGTTATTCTTTATTCATGAGAAAACCCGGTTTCCACATCTACCTGTATTAGTTTAAGTGGCACTTTTGCCACCCGCAATATGGCGGACGCGCTGACGTATCGTGTCCACTCGGCAACACAGTGAATGCGGCGTCCATCTATATATGTCTATGGTCTCTCTAACACCAGTAGACCGTCCAGCTGGACTTCATGTGTTGTTGAACGAGAATAAACCGAGTTGTGATCTGCCTACGTGTCGTATTCTCTTTGCTGCTTCATCCCATTTTGTTTTTTCTCACTGTTGGGAAGGCTGCTGCATGACTTACTTATCATCTGAAAGAAGACGACGATTAATAGGCTCTCCTTTAGAAATGTGGGCTTTCCTATTGTGGAGAGCGTGCAATTTGTATTTGTCTGAAACATAATAAGTCCAATTTAGTGCTTTTTCATACACTTTGCAGTATTTTTATTTATTAGGTTATGATGTCCCGTTTACTGCATAGAACTTTTCACAACTTTATTTCAACTCGCTGAAGGACCAGTGATGATGTTATTTTAAATCATTTGCTTTTTAATCCGCTTGTGATGCTTTGTTTTGTAAGCAGGGTTAATAAAGTAGTACATTATGCTGATTTGTAAAGTCGCCGATTAAGACGGGTTTGGGAAATGTGAACAAAAGTTTGTACGTTGCATACATGCAACTTGGGGTTCCTCATTAATCCCTAAGATTTGTCGCTTTCAGGAAACGCAGTCTTGATAAGGAAAAGAGGGAAGCGAGTGGAGTCTGTGAGCTTGAGAAGGAATGCAAATGTAGATGCAGTCCGAGAAAATCTTACTGTTACTCATGCGTTAACTTGACTTGAAATTTAACTGATTAAGTTAGGACATCATCATTAGTATGTGCGTCTTTATAAAGTAACACGGCTTGACATTTTAAGACCTGTTTAATCCAATGTAGACAGAATATATTTGCATACATTACTGGGTGACAATTTAGATAGATTTTTTTTTTCTTTTAAAGCTGTATCAAAAGTAGCAAAATCCCATGATTCAGTGCAAAAGCTCAAACCACTAATGCCTACTAATATGTATTAGAGAAGTGAATAGAGATTTGTGGTTAGTGTTAGTGCCTCACAGCTCCAGCAGACTGAAGTTCTGAACCTTCGCTATGTTTACGGCTTGTGTGAGGTTTTCAAGTGTGCCCTGGGTTTTTGTTTTTCTACTTTCCACAAGATGCATTGATTTAGTGGACTGACAAATCTAATTTGAATAGGTGTGGTTGTGGTCATGAATGCTAGTGTATGCTATGAGGTCCCACAGTTCGTTTCTGACCTATAGAGGTACTCTGGCTTTCTTCCCATCAAACTACTATATAATGAAACACTAAGGTTTGTGTGTCCATTGGCACAGAGCAATCTGATTGGACAGTTTGGCTTTGGTGTGATTGGTCAGTTTGGCTTTCATAATGCAACGAAAAAAGAAAGTGTGAGATGCATGAGGAAGAGTAAAGGATACATGCTGTGAGAGTTAACTTCAAAACCGGAAAGTATAAAATCAAACATCAGAAAAGAAAGGCACCTCAAAAGTAACGAGAGTTTAAGAAGCAGATGGGAGTGCTCTTGAGAAAGTGGAACCGGTGAACAAATGTTCAGGCACAGGCAAATGAGTGAGGAATGGCACTGCAAGTACATGTAAATACTTTTAAATTATTCTATGACCTGTCATCAACAGGTTCTGTGGCTAGTATCCTAATAACATTAAACCAATCTAGACGAGAACAGGCCTTTAAACCCAAAAAAGCCTGTCAGTCCGATAGATAGATACTTTATTAATCCCAAGGGGAAATTTACAAATTCTTCTAAAATAACATCAAGTCGAGTTTCGAAAGTCCCTAAAGTCTTACTGTCTTTCACATTACTTGGTCGCTTATTCCAACTGTCTATGGTTCTCTGTGTAAAGAAAAACTTCCTAATGTTTGTGCGAAATTTTACCCTTAACAAGTTTCCAACTTTGTCCACATGTTCTTGACGAACGCATTTTAAAATAACAGTCTCAATCCACTGGACTAATTCCCATCATAATTTTAAACACTCCAGTCAGGTCTCCTCTTAATCTCCTTTTGCTTAAACTGTAAATGCTCAGCTCTTTTAATCTTTCCTCATAATTCATCTCCTGTAGCCCTGGACTCAGCCTAGTTGCTCTTCTCTGGACCTTTTCTAGTGCTGCTATGTCCTTTTTGTAGCCTGGAGACCAAAAACTGAGGCCTCACCAGTGTGTGATAAAGCTTAAGCAGAACCTCCTGTGACTTGTGCTCCACATATCAAGGCGCTATATAACCTGACATTCTGTTACCCTTCTTAATGGCTTCTGAACACTGTCTGGAAGTCTATAGCTTAGTGTCCACTATAACTCCTAAATCCTTCTCATAAAGTGTCCTCTCGATTTTCTGACCTTCCATTATGTATTCAAACCTCACATTTTTACTTCTTATGTGTAATACTTTACATTTACTGACATTAAATTTCATCTGCCACAAATCTGCCCAAGCCTGTATGCTGTCCAAGTCTTTCTGTAATGATATAACAAATTCCAAATTACAGTCATATGAAAAAGTTTGGGAACCCCTCTCAGCCTGCATAATAATTGACTCTCCTTTCAACAAAAAAGATAACAGTGGTATGTCTTTCATTTCCTAGGAACATCTGAGTCCTGGGGTGTTTTCCAAAACAAAGATTTTTAGTGAAGCAGTATTTAGTTGTATGAAATTAAATCAAATGTGAAAAACTGGCTGTGCACAAATGTGGGTCCCCTTGTAATTGTGCTGATTTGAATGCCTGTCACTGCTCAATGCTGATTACTTGCAACACCAAATTGGTTGGATGAGCTTGTGAAGCCTTGAACTTCATAGACAGGTGTGTCCAATCATGAGATATAAAGGTATTTAAGGTGGTCAATTGCAAGTTGTGCTTCCCTTTGACTCTCCTCTGAAGAGTGACAGCATGGGATCCTCTAAGCAACTGTCAAAAGATCTGAAAACAAAGATTATTGAGTTTCATGGTTTAGGGGAAGGCTACAAAAAGCTATCTCAGAGGTTTAAACTGTCAGTTTCAACTGTAAGGAATGGAATCAGGAAATGGAAGGCCACAGGCACAGTTGCTGTTAAACCCAGCAGGTCCGGCAGGCCAAGAAAAATACAGGAGCGGCATATGCGCAGGATTGTGAGAATGGTTACAGACAACCCACAGATCACCTCCAAAGACCTGCAAGAACATCTTGCTGCAGATGGTGCATCTGTCCATCGTTCTACAATTCAGTGCAATTTGCACAAAGAACATCTGTATGGCAGGGTGATGAGAAAGAAGCCCTTTCTGCACTCACGCAACAAACAGCGTCGCTTGTTGTATTCAAATGCTCATTTAGACCAGCCAGATTCTTTTTGGAACAAAGTGCTTTGGACTGATGAGACAAAAATGGAGTTATTTGGTCATAACAAAAAGCGCTTTGCATGGCGGAAGAAGAACACCGCATTCCAAGAAAAACACCTGCTGTCAAATTTGGTGGCGGTTCCATCATGCTGTGGGGCTGTGTGGCTAGTTCAGGGACCGGGGCCCTTGTTAAAGTCGAGGGTTGGATGAATTCAACCCAATATCAACAAATTCTTCAGGATAATGTTCAAGCATCAGTCACAAAGTTGAAGTTACTTATGCAGGGGTTGGATATTCCAACAAGACAATGACCCAAAACACAGTTCGAAATCTACAAAGATTTTCATGCAGAGGGAGAAGTACAATGTTCTGGAATGGCCGTCACAGTCCCTTGACTTGAATATCATCGAAAATCTACGGGATGATTTGAAGCAGGCTGTCCATGCTCAGCAGCCATCAAATTTAAGTGAACTGGACAGATTTTGTTTGGAAGAATGGTCAAAAATACCTCCATCCAGAATCCAGACACTCATCAAAGGTTATAGGAGGCGTCTAGAGGCTGTTATATTTGAAAAAGAGGCTCAACTAAGTATTGATGTCATGTCTCTGTTGGGTGCCCAAATGTATGCACCTGTCTAATTTTGTTATGATGCATATTGCATATTTTCTGTTAATCCAATAAACTTAATGTCACTGCTGAAATACTACTGCTTCCATAAGGCATGTCATATATTAAAAGGAAGTTGCTACTTTGAAAGCTCAGCCAATGAGAAACACAAATCCAAAGAACTAAGAGGGGTTCCCAAACTTTTTCATATGACTGTATGTAATTAGTGTTTTAAATGCTTTATTTTATGCAGAAATCCTCAGTGGACTGATCTATATGTGATTAAGAGTGTTTTAGTGATATTTGGATACACTGGATGGAGACACCTGTTATTATTTTTCCCACTTGAAGAGAAGGAAATGGATGCTTCCTTTATGTGAAAACTTGTTATCAAAACGTTCCAAGTACAGCATTTTATGATGATAAGGAGTGGCTATAGTTGGTTTCCACTAAATTGATATAGAAATGCAATTAATGTATCTTACGCTAAACCAATGCATAAAGCAAACAAGGTAGAGTGGTGGCTCTGTGGCTAAAGATCTGTGCTGGTATCTGGAAGGCTGCTGGTTCAAATTCCAAAGGGATCCTACTCCTTGAACAAGGCCTTTTAAACTGCAAATTTTTTCCAGGGGGTGCTGTATAATGGCTGACCCTGCACTCTGACTACTTAAGGTCATGTGAAATGGCAAATTCCCCTCGGGAATTAGTAAAGTATTTCAAATAAAAAAAAAAAAAATTCTGTTTTACTTTTAAACACTGACGGACATCACGGGACCTTAATGTTACTTTTACAAAAGGAAATCAGCACTGCAGTTTGAAGCTAATGCTAGCAATAATGGTTTTATAAAATCTGTTATTGCAATCAAATGTTTCAATTGGCTTGGTGGGCAATAGCAAGACTTTCTCAAGGTTTCTTCTATTTTTTCCCTACAAGGGTTTTTTTTGGGGAGTTTCTCCTTGTCTTCTTAGAGAGTCAAGGCTGGGGGGCTGTCAAGAGGCAGGGCCTGTTAAAACCCATTGCGGCACTTCCTGTGTGATTTTGGGCTATACACAAATAAACTGTATTGTATTGTATTGTATTGTATTTTGACCTTATGATTGGGTTTAGTCAATTACCACCAACAATCAAACGTTGGCACCATAAATTACACATTTTAGCATAAGCTAGAAGCCCTGTGTTTCACTTGCTTGTCTTATGCTGCATGTTGTGCTTTCCAGCAAATCTTCCCCTTCCTGACCTGCGTCTGTCTCTTGGGCCCTTCTTGTATAAACATTCCTTAATATACTGTGAGATCACAATTCTGGGACCCCAACAACACTTTGTTTAATCCAAACAGTGAATACTGCTGACCCATAACTGTGCAGAGATCCTTTTTACTGCTTGTTGGACCTTAACTTTCAAGTTTATTTCACACCTGATAATTTGATATAAAGAATAATGAATTGTTAATATGCCATGAACTGTCTGACTTGAAGGGCAGCACGGTGGCGCAGTGGTAGCGCTGCTGCCTTGCAGTAAGGAGACCTGGGTTCTGTGGACGAAAAAGGCACACTGAAAGCAGGCAGATAATATTTCTTCAGTTCTCTTTATTATTCATTCGGAGTCACAGTAAGTAGAGATTCAAAGAGCATAACTTATTGCCGCAAAGCTCAATTTGAACCCTGATCAAAAGCCAGGAGGGTTTTTTTATACTTCAACATCTCATGATTAATAAGACAGAAAAACATCCTTATCATCTAAGTAAAGTTAAACAATATGTCTGTTGTGCTAAGCATTATCTGTGTTCTCAAAGCTAAGCACAGGAGAGACGCCTTTGCATAAACTACATGTACTTTCTGCAGCCTTGTGACCTTGTCCCTGAAACATTCACTCTGAGAAAGAGAAAACAAGAAACAGCTTAGATTTTATTCATGTGGACACTATTTCTCCTGAACCCTGGAATAACATATTTTTGTTAGTTCATAAGCCAAAGCGTCTCTCACTGGCAAGTTATAAATTAGTTGTTATAAAATTCTAATTAACTATACATGGTGCTGAGGAGAACATTCTTCTTCTACAGTTCTCTTCCTGTGTCCTCCCTGTGTGGAGTTTGCATGTTCTCCCCGTGTCTGCGTGGGTTTTCTCCGGGTGCTCCGGTTTCCTCCCACAGTCCAAAGACATGCTGGTTAAGTGCATTGGCGATCCTACATTGTCCCTTGTGTGTGCTCTGCGGTGGGCTGGCGGCCTGCCCAGGATTTGTTCCTGCCTTGTGCCTTGTGCTGGCTGGGATTGGCTCCAGCAGACCTCTGTGACCCTGTGCTAATGGGTTGGAAAATGACTGACTGATTAACTGTCTGACTTGATGTAAACCAAACGTTTGTTCTAAAATGAAATTCAAATGTCTTTACATCTGGATGATGCAACTTTTATGAAATTAAGTCTTGTGCTTTCTGCAGGGAGAAAGAAAATAAAAAGCTGCCTTTAATTGTAAAGTCTAGATGGATGTAAAAGAGGAGATGTGTGAGGCTGACCTAAATACCATGGAGATAACAACTGTGAGTATTAAAGAGGAGGAACGTGAAGGGGAGCCTGTCCACCCTAAACAGGAGAGCCTGCACATTAAGGACGAGGATTGTGAATTTGGGTCAGTGGGCATTAAAGAAGAGGCTGTAGAGAAGTGTGTCAGCCTTGAGACGCACATCCATACAACTATGGCGAGTGTCAAGGAAGACAACCTTCATGATTTCTGTCAAGATGGACAGGTGACCGGGCTAGTCTCTTCTCAAAGCAGACACTGCTCTTCTCCGAAGCCTACTATAGGTGTGAAGTCTGAATCATTGCAGTCTGAAACGAAGAGGACTGAGGACATTTCTCTTGTTAGAACTTTGGAAGATCAGTCACCATCTAAAAATCAGTCAAGAAGAAGTAAGTATAAAAATATGTGCATTTTTTAGGGTCTGGAGTTAAGTGTCTAGAAGGAGGGTTGTTTGTTTTTTTTTAATGAGAAATATAGTGAAATTGCAGTCTTTTATTGTTTGTCTAATGGAGTTTGAGAGTTCATCACCTACTGAGAGACTTCAACAGTCAAGCTGGGGAGCAACAGAGATAAGGAGAGAGGCATGAGTGGAAGCAATGACCTGTATGATTTGAGCCCAACTGGTGAATTGTTCTTGGATTTCTGTGCTGGTCATGAATTGTCAGTAACAAACTCCATGTTTTATCGCAAGGTTTACCATGTGCTTTCTTGGTACTAAAACACGTTAGACCAATGATCAGTGATTGACTGCTGTGGCATTGTCAGCCACTTTCTGTGAGGCCACATTTTATGGACATTTGGGCAATGGCAGTTGCTGAGTTATCAATGAAAGCTTGCTTGACATTGACCCGGCTCGGGTGGATTACACGAAAGTGTAGTGAAAGAATCTTTTTAGAAAGAGCTCCTTCTTCTGCATCACGGCAGGCTTGTGGAGCATAGAGTCTGAATAGACTACGTTCAGGACCTCCATAGTGGAGGCCACTGCAAGGAACTCTAGACAGATGCTCGTTGGTGTTGGTCATGATGACCGCCCTAGAAGTCATTGGAAGACGGTAAGCTCTTATACTGAAGAAAGAGGTCTTTCCTGTAACCTTAGCAGGAGAACCTCAGGAAGCTGAAGTTAGCCTCAATGTCGGACATCTTTGTCCCCAAAGGCATTTTACTTTAACTTTTAGATTATTCATTGCTCCTCCTACCATTCCACAGTAGTTTGAGGGCCTCCTAAATCTCTCCGACACGCCATGCTGTGAGGAAGCAGAGCCTGGGGACTCTGAGGGGGATTCACCCATTACTGGAGCAGAGATTAGTTGGATTCAACATTATTGTCATTGAACAGGTACAACAAAATGCAATTTAGTTTCTAACCAGAAAGTGCAAATACTAGACTAAGGTGCAATAGACAGTGGGCTCAAACAGTACATTAAAGTGCAACAGACAGTAAGGTGCAATAAGTTAGCATACAAATGAGAATATATATCTATATGATAATTGACTTTACAAATAGTAGCATGTAAAAAGAAGAGTATATAGATGTGATCACCAGTACAGATACACGGTATGAATAAATATAGATATTTTTATATTCAGAATAGATACACATAAACAAGTGAAAATATGCATAGAGTACAGTCAGAAGTTATTGATATTTAGAAAGGTCGGCTATTGAGTGGTAAGGGTTGAGAGTCCAGGATGGTGATGGTGTTATGAGTGCTACTGTTCCTGAGCCTGCTGGTGTGGGACTGTAGGCTCCTGTAGTGCCTCCCTGATGGAAGGAGGGTAGACAGTCCATGGTTGGGGTGTGAGGCATCCTTGATGATGACACGAGCCTGTTGCAGACACCATGTGTGCTGCAGGTCAGTGATAGTCGGCAATGGGATGCCAATGATGTGTTGGGCAGTTTTCACCACCCATTGCAAGGCCTACCTGTCGGCTACAGAGCAGTTGCCATAGCACATCGTAATACAGTTTGTTGATATTCTTTGAACAGTGCAGCAGTAAAAATTCAACAGAATTTGAGGAGACAGGCAGGCTTTCTTTAGCCTCTACAGAAAGTAAAGTCACTGTTGCATTTTCTTAACCAGTCTGGAACTGTTTATTGTTCAAGAAAGGTCCTCAGAGATGTGGGCACCCAGGAATTTGAAGCTGGCAACACACTCCACCTCAGCCCCATTTATATGGATGGGAGTGAGTCTACTGCCTTTAGTGTTCCGGTAATCCACATTGAGCTCTTCTTGATGTTGAGGGTGAGTTTGTTGTCAGCACACCATGTTACCAAGTTCTGGACCTCCTTTCTGTAGGCCGACTCGTCATTGTCACTGATCAGTCCTATTACTATAGTGTCGTCTGCAGACCTGATGATGGAGTAGTAGCCATATAATGGGATGCAGTCATAGGTGAAGAAGGGAGTAGAGGAGTGAGTTGAGCACACAACCCTGTGGAACGCCAGTATTCAAGATCAGGGTAGAGGATGTGTGGTTGTTTAGCCTGACATGTGAGGATGTGTGGTTGTTTAGCCTGGGGTCTATTGGTTAGAAAGTCCAGTGTCCAATTACAAAGAGAGGTACTGATGCTGAGATCATTGAGTTTAGTTACCAGATTGGGTGGGATGATGGTGTTAAATGCGGAGCTAAAATCATCAAATAACATTCTGACATAGGAGTTGTTGTTGTTGTCCAGATGTGTCAGGGCAGAGTGAAGAGTTGAAGATTTGGAAAACCTGGTAGGGATCTGAGGTAGGCTGGATTTGAGGTGGGCCAGAACCAGTCTCTTAAAATACATGGCGATAATGGGGGTGAGTGCAACAGGGTGGTAGTCATTCTGGATCCCTGAAGATAATAGTTTAGGCACCAGTACAATCACTGTGAACTTAAGGCGTATGGGGACGATAGCTTGGGCCAGAGACAGATTGAAGATGTTCCTGAAGACCTTGGACAGTTGCCCATTTCAGGCCTAAGCAAGCGCCCAAATATGCCATCCGGACCAGCAGCCTTGCAAGCATTCCCTTTTCTCAGTGCAGATTGTACAGTGGAGGAGGTAAGTCTGAGGGACTGGTTGGCTGGGGAAGAGGCAGTTTTGGTTACAGGTGTTTTATTGTCCTTATTAAAACGAGCATAAAACTTGTTTAGCTTGTCAGGAAGGGAGATATTATTTGATGTTGAAGTTGTATTTACCTTTATGTATTCTGGTCTGGATTCCTTGACACATAGGTCTGGGGTCAGAGTTTTTGAAATGATCCTCTATTTGTTGCTTGTATTTCTGTTTGGCCCTTTTTCCAGATGGCTCTGGATGAGCTGTAGCTGTCGGCGTCGGCAGATCTGAAACTGGAGCTGCGAGCTTTCAGCAGGAGTCTAACTTCTCTATTCATCCAAGGCTTCTGGTTAGGGAAGGTCTTAATCTGGTTGTACATTGTGATTTCATTAATGTTTGTATTGATGTAATCTAGGACAGAAGAGGTCTACCTCTTTCAATGTCCACTTCCGAGTCCTGAGGGGCACTAGTGGCACAAAAGCTCCAGTCTGTGTGCTAAAACCTATGCACTGAAGCAGGGCCTGCCTCTTTAGGCCAAACTTTTACTGTCCTCACTGAAGATCTTGTGCATCTGATAAGTGGTGTATATTTAGGGAGGAGGAACAGGGAGAGGTGATCTGATTGTCCAAGGTGGGGCAGTGGAAAAGCCTTGTAGGCTTCAGTAATATTTGTATACACGTGATCTAAAATTCTGTCACCTCAGGTGGGGCAGGAGACGTTTTGGTGAAATTTGGGGAATACAGTTGTAAAGTTGCAATGATTGTAATCTCCTGCAGCTCCATTTGAATGTGCCATTTGCTCTCTGCTAACAGCAGCAGGCAGTTCTTTCATTGCAGGCTTAGAGTTGTCAACCGATGGTACATACACAGCAGCGATAATAATAGATCTTCATTCCCTGGGCAAGTAAAAAGGTCTACATTTAATCATCAGAGCAATGACTCTCTGTTACAACAGTGTCTGCACACCAAGCATTGTGAGTTCTGAAGATGGTGCATCCCTCCAGTTCAATAGCAGTGTCTGGGATACAGTCAATTAACCACGTTTCTGTGAAAAACATGATGTTGCAGTCCATAATATGCGAGTGTGAGATGATCCAGAGTCATCATTTGTCTAGCTTGTTTGCTAGAGACCGAACAGTGGCAAGAGAAATGCTCGGCAGAGATAGATGGTGGAGGGTTTCCTGAAGCTTCACCCGGATATCCCCACGTTTCCCTCTCCTTTGTTTACAATCTCGATGTCGCTGTTGGGCTCTGCTTTTCGGAAGAGCTGATTTGCTAGACTGTGGTGTCCAAGCTATTTCCAGAGGCAGTTGAACGTTGTCCAGTGCTGCATTTTTGCAAAGGGAGCCAATATTCAGAAGTTCTAGTTGGCTATATGATGAATTTGCAC
Organism: Erpetoichthys calabaricus; assembly: GCF_900747795.2. Taxonomy (NCBI): domain Eukaryota; kingdom Metazoa; phylum Chordata; class Cladistia; order Polypteriformes; family Polypteridae; genus Erpetoichthys; species Erpetoichthys calabaricus. The sequence goes on along the minus strand of NC_041394.2, from coordinate 341,224,986 downwards.
AGCTGTATCAGGAAAAAATAAATGAAAATAGTAACCATAATACTAGTAATTCACAAAAACTGTGAAGATGCAGGGTGTCGTGATGCACATGCACTGTCACCAAGGTCTTGTTCACTGAGGTACTTAAAAAACACTCCTTGGTAGCAGGACTCCAGGGATGGATGACGTTCGCCCTGAGTTGTTAAAGGCTCTGGATGTTGTCGGACTGTCTTAATTGACACTCCTTTTTAACATTAAGCAGAGGTCAGGGATTGAACCTCTGAATTGGCAAACTGGGTGGTAATCCTCATTTTTAAGAAAGGAGAGGGTGTGTTCCAACTTTAGGGGGAATCACTCTCCTTAGCTTCCTTGGGATGGACTATGCAAGAGTTCTGGGAAGGATGATTTAGCTGTTGGTCAAAAAGGGAGGAGATCCCTCTCTTGGTTTAGGATATGGTGCTGCCTCTAGCGGGGAAGTTTAAGTATCTTGGGATCTCGTTCACGAGTAAGTGAAGAAGGTAGTAGGTAGATCGACAGGAGGATCAGTATACTGTTGGATCTGAGCCGAAAAGTGAAGCTCTCGATTTACCAGTTGATCTAGGTTCATACCCTCACCTATGATCATGAGGCTTAGGCAGTGACTAAAACAACTAGATTGCGGATTGTGAAGACCAGGGGTGCGCAGATCCGCCCCTAACTGACACAGGCAGGCAGGGACACAGGCTTTTACCACACAACACTCCTTTTATTGATCTTCCCCTCGGGATCCCTTCCACTCTGTTCCCAATATAACAACACAGTTCTAATATACAGTACCAAACACTACAAGGTTGTCTTCTTCTTCTTGCTTTCCTTTTCTTTCCTCTTTTTCCACCTCCACTCCCTCTCTGGTAAGCTTAGTCTTCTTCCTCCCAATTCTCACCCAAGATTAGCAGTGGCTGGCTCCTTTTAAACAGGTCCTGGAAATGTTCCAGGTGATTCATCAGCATTACCTGGAATCACTCCCAGGTGTAATGGAAATCTGTTGCCAGACTCCCCCTGGAGGCCTCCATGGGTGAAGCAACAGGGCTGCATGAAAGTCTCATTCCTAGTCTGCGCTGGAGGAACCCGTGGTGATACAGCTGCCCAGGAGAGCTGTCCTCCATTATCCCGCTGGCGTCCCGGCCAGACAACGACCGTGGACCCCCAACATAAGACACAAGCGGCAGAAATGAGATTATTTTAGAGTGTTTGGTGGGTCCAATCTAGAGAGAGTGTGAGAAGCACAGACATTTTGGAGGAGCTTAGAATAGAGCTGCTGCTTCTCCGCATTGAAAGGAGGCAGTTGAGGGAGTTTGGGTATCTGATTAGTATGCCTCCTGGACACCTACCTGGAGAGGTGTTTTGGGCATGTCCAACTGGAAGGAGACCTCAGGGCAGAACCCAGGGCACATTTTTATGAATTCTATCTCTCATCTGGCCTGAGAACACCTCTATATCCCCTGGAGAAGGTGGTGGGAAAAAAGGGATGTCTGGACATCATTGCTTAGATTGCTGACCCAGATAAGGATAAGCAGAATAAAATGGATGGATGCTGGATTAACATAATTTGGATTTCTAACATTTATGTTATGGCATCACATTTATGAGTGCTTTGTTATTCTCAGCCTCGACTGATGTGCTTCTGAGTTCTGAGTGTCAGTTCTGGTTGCGAGTTGGTGACCTGGATGGCAATGAAACAAATTTGGATTTCTTACTGAAAGCTGTCAATTTAATCCTTATTGTTTAGTAGTAATGAGATTACCAGGGTATGCTGGCGTGTATGTACCAAACAACTATTCAAAGTATTGACTGTGCAGTCCTACTTTCTTGCACCACACTGGAAAAGATGGTGATATGTGGTGGGATGTGATTGTCAAGAATGATCTGAGTCTGAGTTTTTAGTTATTAAATTTTTGTGGTAGTCAAGATTGTCTATAAAAACACCATATTTGATCACACACTTGCCTAGTACCAAAGTACCTTGGGCCAGATGTTAATGATAAGTGGTAGTTTTGTTGCCTACTCTGTCACACACGTTCTGGATATTTGGGTCAAGAGCGTTGCTGACTTGTCGATCGATCACCATTTGGTACTGAAATTACACAGGTGGATGAACCAAATGGGCAGTGAAAACCTCTTTCCAAAATAAATTAAATTCTACAGGTACAGCTGAGTATCATCAGAGAAACCATCAGAATGAGCAATAGGGCCTAATGATGTGGTGAACAGAGAGAAGAGCAGAGGACCCAGCACTGGTCCCTGGGGACCCTCATTCATTTACATACAATAAATACAAAAAAAAAATGATGAAACAGGCAATAAAACAACATATTTGATTTTGATTAACATAAATAAATGAGAGTACATGCCCTTAGCCATTCTAATAAAGAGTATAAGCAAGCCAGTCCTGGCTTCACCTGCCATTCCCAGAGCTCCAGAACAGACACGCATAACTGGTGATCCCATGTTTTCTCATCCTCTACTTCTTCTCACAGACCCCTTGAACTCCTACATGCCTGTGCATTAATTGGTCACATTCTTCAATCCTTTGTCTGTCTTTGGGAATTTAAATAAGCCATTTTGCTACATACTTTTCATGTTAGTGGCTTTAGTGTAATTGTAGACAAATGTCTGATTATTAAAGGTGTGTTTCATGTACTTGGCATGACACTCTGTTGTACAAATGAAATTTCTTCAGTATTATGATATGTAGTGATTTTAACATTTTTCTTCCTTAAATAAAATATGAGCAACATGTAATTTTGAATAATATTTTAAATGGATGATGCAGTTCTACAATATAGCTATAAAATGTGACCCATAATGTTATATATTGACCTATCATATGTCCTCTAACTAGCTTACTATGAGTGATTAAGTGTCTTTCTCCAGCATTTTCAAGATTGCTTATGCATGTTGTTCCTAATTTCAGCTGCCATTTATTTAATGATGTGACTAATGATGTGTACTTTAATATCAATAATAGATCAGCAGGTTGAAAAAAAGCTTTTAATGTTCCTTTTAAATTTCATACAGGAGACAAATCACACTGCTGTTCTAAATGTGGCAAACAATTTTCTTCTTTAAGAAATCTTCAGGGTTGCACAAGAATTCATGCAGGAGAGAAGGTATATTGCTGTTTGGAATGTCGCAAACAATTCCTTGACAAAAGTTCTCTTCAGAAAAGCCCTGATATTCACAGAGGAGAGAAACCGTATTGCTGTTCTGAATGTGGCAAACACTTTTCATTGAAGTGCACCCTTCAGAGACACACAAGAACTCACACCAGAGAGAAGCCATATTGCTGTATGGACTGTGGCAAACAATTTTCATTGAAGAGCAACCTTCAAAGACACACGAGAATTCATCCGAAGATGAGATGTATTGTTGTTCTGAATGTGGGAAACGATTCTCCCAAATTGAGAATCTTCAGACCCACACAAGAATTCACACCGGAGAGAAGCCCTTTTGCTGTTCTGAATGTGGCAAACAGTTTACGGCCAAGAGCAGTTTTCAGAGCCACAAAAGAATCCATACAGGAGAGAAGCCGTATTACTGTTCGGAATGTGGTAAGCGGTTTTCGCAGTGGAGCAGTCTTCAGTGCCACAAAAGATCCATACGGGAGAAAAGCCATACTGCTGTTCAGAATGTGACAAGCGGTTTTCTCAGTGGAGCAGTCTTCAAGGTCACAAGAGAACTCATACGGGAGAAAAGCCGTATTGCTGTTCTCAATGTGACAAGTGCTTTTCCCAATGGAACAGTCTTCAGGGGCCACAAAAGAATTCATACAGGAGAGAAGCCATATGGCTGTTCTGAATGTGGCAAGCAGTTTTCACACAAGTGCAATCTTCAAAGCCACAAAAGAATTCATAGCGGCCCCACCACAATGGAATAGACAAGACCACACAAAGGTACTGTAGCAAGGAAAAAACAAGGAAAACACACAATCCAGTGGAAACTCAAGGAGATCATGGTCTGCTGCTTCAATGCAAGTGAGCCTGGATATGCCAGGAGGATTAATGTAAAACTGTAATGCAGGAATGTAATCTTGAGTTCTAAATTGGATAACTGGCATGAATTTAAGAGATCTAATTACAATTATTAAAGAAGGAAAACCAAAAAAGTAAACATGAATTTAAGAGATCTAATTACAATATTAAAGAAGGAAAACCAAAAAAGTAAAAACATGAGTACTTCAAAGTACAGCAAAAGAAGAACCAACATGAACACATCAACAACCAAGTTTAGTTGCAACACAGATATTAAGATATTGGAAGGAGGAGGTGAAGGCAAGGATGGCAGTTAAACAAATTGAAAGTGACAGCGGAAGTTTTCATTAATACAATTTATTAACATCCACTGAATATATTGACCTTGAACAAAATTTTGTTACCAAAGACTTTGTCCCAGAAGAAATATATAAGTAGTTGGGGTTCAATGAAGGAGCAGATCTAAACCTTAAGGCAGTCTGTTGACAGAGAATACATCTGTAAAACACCAAACATTGAAGATTGAAAGTAACAGTAAAAAGTTTAAGTTCCACAGCAACAAACATCAAAAGAAAATCATTCCAATGGTCCATGAAGAAGTGCAACTGGAATTAAAAAAAAAATCAAGAGTGCCCCAGATCTTAAAGAGAACAAGCCAACAAGTACAAATGACACGATTACAGGAGAAAGAAATCTAGGAAATTAAAGTGGAGCCTCCTGTATGTAGAAATCTTCAGAAGGGGAAAGTGACATGAAGTACTGTAGATCCAAATGCAGCACTACAAGTAAGGTCAATATGGCCATAAGTGAAAGAAAAGCAAAATTGGCTGCTAATAATGGCCTTAGCAACATTAGATAGGAACCGGTGCAGTTCAGCAAAACTCATTTAAAGCAACACCACAGAAGAAACTCTGTAAGGAAGCATCAACAAAAAGACCCTCCATTGTGATGAAATAAAATGAGAAAAGGTAGAGATTCCACTTGGAGTGGAGACCTTGATCAAAGTGTATATGAAAGCAGTGAGATCACACAGTTTTATCAAAAATACAAAAGTGCAGAATTATATATTAACAAGTGAGGACTTGAACATCACAATGGCAAACAACAATTTCCCGATTCACGCAGACATTCAAGATAGCCAAAACCTTAAGATAGGATATGGAACATACTATTCAAAGGCCATCCAAAAAAATTCAATTGAATGTTCAGTGAGGGCACTCTTAAATGTAATATCGTCACCAGAAAAAAACAGAAACACAAATGTTTTGGGGAGAATATATGAAAATGTTCAAGAACGTAATTATGAAGCAACAAAAATAATCAAAACACAGATGGAAACCAAAAACATCCAAGTGAATGGAATGGAATGGCATGAAGTAACGACGAGAGAATTTCCACTAAGATGTATGGTCTTGCCACTGATCTCTGGCAGCCTTATGACTCCTACTAAGATGTGAGATGGTCATTTAGCCATGCCAACCGTGATGCCTCAGTGCCCAAAACTATTTGCACCATCAAGCCAAAAGAGCATCTTGTACTTAATGGCCAAAATGGACCAGGGCAAGACAGATGTGACTTTAAAATGCAAAACTGTGTATTCAGTAAATGCTCTCAAAACAAAAATAGTGTCTTCCCGGTGCAACAAATAATTTTAAAAACATTCTAATAAAAAAACACAGGAGTAGCATTAAAGAGTGTTATCAAGTAAGAGAGTTTTGAATTAAAAGATCATTGCACCAAAAAAGGGAATTTATATTATCCTTCATGAAAAGATTGGGTATATTGACCCCCAAGTGTCACCACAGCTCAGCTCGTCCAGGTATATTGGGTCAGACGCCAGCAACCTGAACACCGCACCATTGCCCAAGCTCACACACACCTCCACCTTTGTCTTTGCACAACGCTCAACCATCCGTTTCTTCCTCCAGGACAATTCCGATTTCTTCAGTGACTAAAGTTTTCAATATGATCATCAGTTCCAGATATCCTCTAACTTTCTGACTCTCTCTAGACATTCACAGCTCTTCCGTGGCCCTTGCTCTGATCTTCTTCTCATTATTACTTTCCATCTTACTCGAGTGTTCTTTTGTTCTCGTCCCCTTTACTTGCCCCCCTCTATTTACATTAGTGGCTGCCATTGGGCACTACTAAACAGCATTGAGCTCATTAAGGTGAATGCACTTATGTGCTGGCGCCAGATCACCCGCAGGGCAAGTAAAAACTAAAATCAAATAATACCTTAAACCTCTAACACACACTTCTGTGACATGCCCTGTCACACCAACCTGATCAATCCTTTTAAAGTTCAAGAGCTTTTTACTGAGTCATATCACCCTGAGGACTCTTTCTAAGGGTCACAAGCCTCATTTTGATTTACCCCATGCTGATGGTTCTCTCTAAGATACATGAGCCTGTGCCGGTCTTATGACTCTCACTAAGAGGTATGAACTGGTCACTTAACTATACCAATCTGACAAATCCTTTTCCAAATCCTAAGCCATTCCACCTTAATCCTTCATCCTGGTGGTCCCAACAGGGCATGTGAGACAGGCAAACCATTTCTAGACCTGGACAGCAGCAGAACCATCGCCCCATATGAAGGACAACTGGGCTTGGAATCATAAAGTGACTTCTTCAGCAACACCCAGAGCTGGGCACTCCATACTTCCAGCCTTCGGTCTGAGGCTCAGGCAATGCCTCCAAACACTGAGTTTCTTTCAGAGTGTTGTTGTCAGCTTTTAAAGACTCTTAACCTGAGCTTCTGAGAGCTTTCGATCTTTTACCAAAACAGCAAACCTAACAAAAGGCTGTATTGATGCATACACTAGGGTGGACAGTGTAAAGTTAGCAGCAATGGAAACTGGGAGAAGTGAGCAGGTGGAGGTGGTAGCAGACTTTGGAGACCGGGTGGGAGCTGTAGGCTTACACCCCGCACTCACGGCAGGTTTACTTCTTACAATAGTGGCTGGTTTCCGGTGGGTCTCTCTAGCCCAGACGGGATAGCACTCTAGTAGGTACTCGACAGTACTTTCATGAACACACACACATTCTTTAAATTTAAATACTTGTCATCCTCCAGATCAATTCTTCTTGCCTAGAAAATGATGTCTTTTTGAGATTGTCTTCTATGTCTCTTTGGTGATTGTACTTGTGAACAAACAATTGGTGATAAGGTAGTGTTTAGGGCATTTAGATAATCATGGAAGTGGCCATCCACTGATGGCAAAGAATTCCATAAGGAGTTTTTCTCCTAATGGGGACACGTTTTTTTTTTGGGTGATGGTTCATTTTTGTTACAAGCTCAGAGCCTCAAAACCTTCTAAAAATACCAACTAGAGGGGGATATCACCATTAAACCCTGGCAAGCAATAAGGGCAAATGTAGGATCTTTAAAAAAAAATAAAATAAAGGTTTATTCCACAAAAAGCCCTTTTACAATGTGATGCTCACTCCCACCACAGGAAATAACATACAATGACTGCAAAAGGCAAGCGCATTCAAATACAACACCAGACCCTCTGCTTTTATAGGACGGAGGGCAGTTTCTGGCAGTGATGGGCAGGTGGTCCCAGCTTTTCAAGAACCACCCAGAAAACACAAGGCACATAACAACCTTACACAAGATGTATGTGAATTTCCCTTTGGGATTAATAAAGTATCTATCTATCTATGTAAAGGATATTGCAAATCATAAACATATGAAATTGTAACGTATAGAAATAAATAAAAAATCTACAACAAAGACACAAAACAAGTATCTGAACCCCAGCCATGGGAGGAACCCTAGTTCAAATATAACAGATGAGCTACATGAGCCCAGGTACTAGTCTCTGCAGAACACTGACCCAAGGGGGCGGATTTCAAGTACTGGAAGTGTATTACAGTGGGCGGTCTCAATGCGTTGTTCTGATTGGCTAAAACAAACACTGGGTGGATTTCAAGCAGAGTAGGCGGGTTCCATTGGAGTTTCTGATTGGCTAAAACGACAACTGGGCAGATTTCAAGTTAAGTATCTGATTGTCTGTATGACGGGACTTCTTATCATACCGGAAAAAAATCTTAGTCTGGATGCGTGCAGCACAGCATGCAGAAACAATTGCGGCGGATCGGATGAAGTACATGACCCCCTTTTACTGTATACAAGGACACTGCAAGTCCCCATCTCAGTTGAATTAAACATTGAAATCACACAGCACAAGACTTGGCATTAAAAACAACATATAAACCACAACCAAGGCAGGTAAAAGTTAGTAAAATTGATAATCATGTAAAAGATAAAATATAAAGTGCTTAAAAGTGTAAGGTGTAATGAGTGCCAGATTACAGCAACCAGTACATGTATTATGAACAAGATTTATTTGAGTATGGATATTAAAGATGTTCAAAGTTATTATTGAACGACTGGAATTCTTTTTGAAATAAGCTGTTCGGCAGTCTGTTAGTGCGTATTTTGATTGACGTTACGTTTTCCTGAGGACAGAGGTTCGAAGTGTTGATGACCGGGATGAGACGTGTCCTTGATGATGTTCTTTGCTCTGCTATGGTACCGGGTGTTGGCAATGTCCTCGAGTGAGGGAGCCATTTGTTTTAAAAGCGGGTGTTAGGTTTGTGGAATATCTACACATGAATAATCGTATAAAAGGTAAGGTGCATGAGCATTGCACAGAGACAGAAATTATATAGGAGCTAAATACACATCAATTTGAATATTGTAGCAGAATATAAATATATTGGACAAAAGAAATATTGGTATTGTACAGTCATATTACTGTGCTAAGGGGATGGGGAGGTAGACAGAATGTACACATAACACAGTGACGAGAATAAATGTAATGTTCAGCGTATCTGACATTGACATCCGGAAGAATGGTAGGTTGAAAAAAAAAAAAGCGTGCTCAGCAGGAGATCGTGTGAGGATGTGTGTGGTTATAAACTGGAACGGTACCGCTTAATGCAGAGCAAAGCAGGCACATTACACATCCCAGCTCATCGCATTTTAAATATTGAAAGTTAGTGGCGGAACCAAGCCGTTACAGTTGTATTTTGCAGGTTGCGTTCCAGTTTCCCTGTTTTTTCACCGAAAAAAAGGTTTAACGATGATTGGATGCTTGAAACAAGCCCATACAGCTTGGGGAACGCCCATTACGTTCTCTGATTGGATGCTTGAAACCTGCCCATACAGCTTGGGGAACGCCCATTACATTCTTGATTGGATGCTTGAAACCCGCCCATACTGCTTGGGGAACGCCCATGTTATTCTGCAGAGACACACTTCTCCATGAGCCTGGCATTAAACTTTGCCACCCTACTGACAACCTCGAAGATGTACAATCCCATAGCATTAAATTCTTAAATACACAATGCCTACTTCTAAGTACATTGGCTTGGCTCCCAATTCAGATACATGAGTTGCTATTGATCTGTGCCGGCCTAATGGCCCCTTCTGAGCCTGTCAATGATCTGTGCCAACTTGATCATTTCCTTTAAAGTTCATCAGCCTGGCACTGTGCCTTTAGAACGCATCAGCTTATCAGTGAGGCGTGTCACTCTAATGAAACCTTCTCCTGGTAAGATCCTCTTGGTGACCTGTCCCGGCACCAGGGTATGGCTGAGTGTAACAGAATTTGCAAACACCTATAACAAAATAACAGTTTGCAGTGGAACAGAATGACAGAGAAAGGAAATTTGTATAGACCAATAAAATACTTTTTAAATAAAAGTAATCCCAGAGTGCTGTAAGGAATGCAGAAATCTACATGTGGCTTGGGTTGACTGTGGAAAAGCCTGCCATAGCTGCCACACAGTGAGCGTCTCAAATTCTTGGACGTGTATAAAATCCACTCTGTTGTGATAAACTTAACTACCAATGAGGGAGCTTTGCCCCCTGCTCGCTTCGCTCACCCGAACCCACACACCCCCCTCCCCGGGTAGCCTTACTTGCCAGCCACTTCACGTCTCTTCCGCTCACAATGTGAAGAGGGGGGCTGAACGCCCCTCAAGGAGATGTGGTTGCTCCTCCAAAACCCCCTCTTAAATGGTTATACAATAGGAAAGCAATAGTTTTTGTTTTTTACCTCCTCTTTGCTCAGTCAGCTGCTGGCTTGCTGCTGCCATGCCGCGTGATCTGCAACAACTGCTCTTTCTTCTTCACTTAGTCATTGACGTGTCATCTAGAAAGTATTTATAAGAGTTGAGAGCATAGGACGTGTGTCTGATAAAAGCCTTTACACGACTGAGAGTTTAGATGTCCGTGGTCTAATTTGAAAATGGTTGTAAGTAGGGCATGTCTTGAAAGAATGTCATGTTAAAAGTCCCAGCGAGACTGTCCAGGGACAACAACAATCTCATCTTTTAATTCTCATGGATACGCCTCTTCATTGGGAAGAAACACTACTTTTCCCTGATGGCAACACGAATTAGACAATCTACAAGTCTCCGACTTAAAGTATAAATCCGAACAATATATTCGATCTCTTTTCGCTGTTTCGTTATTTCACCTAGTAATAATTTCCCTTTGTCTGCGCTAATGCGAGACTTTCGAATGTTCGTACTTCCATTATCTCTAACGTGTTCTGCATGTGTGTCATGCCAACATTTTTGAATTCTTTACAATGTTCTACTTTGTCATCTTCTCTTTTTTTTTTCCTTTTATTTCCGGCCCCGGGCGTGGTTAAATGTCTTGGCACAAAGTCTCGTGTCACGGGACATGAAAGTGTCTTTGAGAAACTCACGTGTCGTATCCAAGATTTTTTTTTATAATAGAGAGATATGCACTTTCAAATAGCTTTGCCATGACAACGGCGGGATCACAATCTCAAATGTAATGACATAAACAAGAGCATTTCAAGAAGACATGCTTTCTCCACCCTTGTTGCATTAAACCCAGTTAGAACTTTCTCAGTAACCTTGGTCATGCGTTCAACGTCTAAACTCAGAATCTCAACTAAACTCTCAAATATCCCAGTTTGTTATGTGCTATTAAGCCTAGAGGAACAGCTGCACTTGGTGAAAGAATTTTTGAATGACCTCCTACTGACATCTGGATTGAATACGTTCAAAGGCAACTTTCCTTAAAAACAAAAGCTAACATCCCCTGGACATATTGACCTTGATCAAAATTGTGTCAACAGAGAATTTGATTATTTAAGGAGCAGATCTAAACCATAAGGGATCACGGCAGACTGCTGTCAGAGAGCACATCTGTAAAGTGAAGATAAACTCGGGAGTTCTCTAGCAGTACGCAAAAAGAGGACAAAACAAAAATCGAGCCATATACCAAAAAGCAATCCCTGTTGCATTGGAAGGTGGTCTGGGCCTAATTGAAATGACTTACACATCCGGAATTACAGTCATTGGACTTCATGGCTTACCTGATGCATTCTACAGACCCAATACATGCAGAAAGTATTCAACCATTAAAAAAAAAAAAAACAATACTTCATTATAAATCTGGGGCAGTTACTCAGCAAAAGTGAAATCAGAAACTCCCCCAATTTTTGCAGAAATAGGAATTTAAAACATGGGACCAACAGCGAAGAAAAGACAACTGGCAAGAGCACCATACTGTGGGAAACGCGCTGCAGACTAGGAACGTACCCAAGAGTGGCTTGTAAGGTGCAAACTGAGACTTGGAAGTGATCATCTAGGCATGGCTGGGCAGGACCACCGTCTTCACACAGGGTGCTTGAGACCATCTTGTATAGCAGGTCAGTGCTGCTTCAACCAGGCAGATCTGGAGACTGTCAGACATTTGTGTTCTGTAGGGTTTGGGCCTGCCTTACATACACTTTGATTTGATCATTTTTGTTGTTTATTGAGCATTTTATTCAAAATTTTGATATTTTTGTTTATGTATTAGCTGTTAATGTATTCGTGTTTAGTTATGAGCCCTGTTTCCTGTTTGTTGTAGTCAAAAACAAATTGATAATAAAGACAGAGCAACACATTCTTGTATTGTGGACATTTTTTGGAAAGGTGTATGTGAAATAATTAAACTATTACAAACCTCTAAATGGTAAAAGACTTCCGGACATATTATTGCTAAATTGCATTCTATTGAATGACATGATGGCCAAACTTTGAGGTGCATCCTCCTTTATGGCCATAATTATTGATCTGGAGGAGGAGGATAACTTTGACGATTTCGATTTCGATATTTATTTTATATTTTATATTTTAATATTTTATATTTTATATTTAATATATTTTTTTATATTTTATATATTTTATATTTTATATTTTAAATATTTTTTTATATTTTATATTTTATATTTATTTATACTAGCAAAATACCCGCGCTTCGCAGCGGCGAAGTACTACTTTAAAATTTTAAATAATAAACTGAAGGAAAATGTACCAATAATTATTTGTTAAGGATCTCTTTGTATACCACGTTGTCAGTTCGCCCCTCCGGTTGTAATATGACCAAGCTGTGCACTGAGCTTACTCTTGATCATGCAACGTATAGTTGGCCATGTGAAAAGCAATCTTGCCTCAAATCAATGCAAACCTTTTGTAGGGTCTGTCCCTGAGACTTATTAATTGTCATTGTGAAGCAGAGCCTTACTGGAAATTGGAGGCGTTTGAATTGAAATGGGAGATCAGAGGGTATAACGGGGATGCGAGGAATAAAAACTCTCTCCCCCGAGCCACCGCCAGTAAAAATAGTTGCCTCAATTAGGTTCTTTTGCAGGCATGTGAAGTGAAGTCTCATGCCATTACAAATTTTTGGTGGCTGTAAATTATTGGTGCCCCAACCTTCAAAATTAGATAATGTTCAGGAGTGCCTGGAGGGTTCAGAGTGTGGACCGAGCTGCAGGCTATGGACGTGTGGCTGTGTTTGTGTGTTTGTGGAGGGACGAAGAGTTAAGGCGGGTGTTGGAGTCACGTGATCATCTCCCCTCCCATTCACTTCATTTCGCTCCGAGCTCAGCTGAGCAGTTGACGCGGTCTTGCCGTCCTTTCTCCTTTACTGATTTATTGTTTAGTAGACGCGCTACTTACTGAATAGTATTTTTTCCTTTAGTGTTTCTTAGTGTTTAGTAGACACGGTTTGCCGGTGTTGCGGTTTAGTGTTACTTTCTACTTCGTTTTTGTACTTTAGTGTTTAATAATAAATAATAATAATTCATTACATTTATATAGCGCTTTTCCCAGTACTCAAATCTCTAAAATAGTGAGTGATACTTAGCTGACAGCAGTGTAGAAGCAGCACAGCACAACGGAGCCGGTAGGACAGGCGGGTGTGGTAGCGTAGGTGAGCGGCGATAGCAAGCAGCAGAAAGCACAGCAGCAGGAGGAGGAAGCAGGATTTGGATGTTCCAATACACAGCCATAAACAGTAACGCTTGGTAATTTCAGGCATGATCGCCCCGGAGCCATAAGCCAGGTTAGTATGAACATCAGATCAGTTCCCGATCGTAGAGTATGGCTACTGTAAGATGAAACGGGAGCAGATCAGCAAAGCGAATATAATCACGAAGACAGATCATCCCGAGGTGCTAGATCGCCAGGTACAAAGAAATGTTCGTAGGTCTCGACCCGTGATCCACAGACTCAGCTGTTCCCAGTAAAGTGGACTATGACAGTTTAAACGCAGATAAAAAATTCAGCCTCACCGAACAGCAGCTTCGTCTCCTTCATGCTTTGTTTCCTTACAAACCTCCCATAGTTTATGAAGACGCACAGCAACAATTAAATCATACAGATTCTGGTGTATTCTCAATTGCATTTGCTGTGTGTATTTCTTTAGGTATTGACCCAAGTGATCAAGTTTTTACTATTTTTTCAATGCGAAATCACTTACAAATAATTTTTGTTACTCGACAATTGCTTTCATTCTCTGTCGAAGTAGCCGACGGGCGACACCAGTTACAAGGATCCAGTGCGTTCAAAGACCTGTACGAAGTACGGCCACTGACACAGTCACTCATAAAAGGGGAGATGACTCGGTGCAGGAGATGGGTATTGAAACTACCTTGGAAGACATGCAATCAACGAGGCGATTAAACGAATCTCAAGAGACGTCTTCTAGGTTGGAAAAAAGCGCTTGGCTGCCAATACCATATATGTACATAAATATATACATCTATATAAATAAAAATGTAAATGTTCGTTTGTTCAAAACCTTAAATCTCCAAAAGTTCTTCACCGATTGCTTTGAAATTTTGACACAACGTTGCCTTCAAATACGCGCGTGTTTTTATATACATATTATATAGATGTCACACCTGTGACAGGTAAAAACATGCTTTTTTGAAAACACAGCGCCATCTGACGTAAAAGCAACACACGCTATACTAAATATTTTACGATTCTATTTCAATGTTTCGGTCAAATACATTTGTAAGTACGTGAATAAAGGCAGCGACATGGCAGTTTTTGGCGTGCAACCAGAAAGAAGTGATAGGAATGCGGTCATACATATCGATGAAATCGCACAGTATTAGGCTGGAAGATACATAAGCAGCAATGAAACTGTATGGCGAAGTCTTTCATTTCCCATACATGAACGAAGTCCAGATGCTGTTCACTTAGCAGTACATCTAGAAAATGGACAACGCGTTTATTTCACAGCTGCAAATGTGCAACAAATAGCCCTGAATCCACCGACTACAACGTTAACTGCTTTCTTTACGTTATGTCAAAATAACGTGTTTGCGAAAACACTGCTGTATTCGGGAAGTGCCTACGTATTACACATGGAATGCGAGTAGAAAATCATTTGAACAACGCAAACGAGGAGAGCGAGTCAACGGACAACCTGGCATATTCAAAGAAACTACGATAGACAGACCGTACACCGTGCATCCCAATCAAGATGAATGCTTCTTTGTTCACATGCTGTTAGTAAATGTGCCCGGTCCAACGTCTTTCCAGCAATTGAGAATTGTCAACGGCGTTATACATGCCACTTTCCGAAGTACTTGTCAAGCTCTGAATTTATTGGAGAACGACCGACACTGGGATGTATACATTAATGACGCGTGCAACACGTCACATCCAAATCAAATTCGTGCATTGTTTGCAATCATATTGACCGCCTGCTCTCCTTCATTTCCAACACAGTTATGGGAGAAATATAAATCGCATATGGCTGAAGATATTTTCCGTCGAATACGCAAGTAACATTCAAATATAAACATGGATTTCACAGCAGAAATCTACAAATAAGCGTTGATAATGATTGAAGATTTGTGCTTAGAAATCGCGAGCAAAGTTCTCAATCAATTGGGAATGCCATCACCGAATCGATCTGCTGCTGCTTCGTTCGATGTAGAATTGCGTCGTGAACAAAATTACAACACGGGTGATCTTTTGTCGTATGTGCAATCAAATATTCCTAAGCTAACGATTCAGCAACAAGGCATTAACGATCAAATAATGCAAACTGTCAATAACGGGGTTGGAGAAATCTAGAAATTGGGAACGGAAAGGTGCCGGTTGATCTGACCTCAGGACGAATTTCATTGCCTCATAACTTCTGCAATTTAGTGACATCAAAAGAAGAATTGGTTGAAAAAGTATTTCCCAATATTCAAACCAATTATAAGAATCACGATTGGCTGAGTGAACGAACTATTCTTGCGGCCAAAAACAAAGACGTCTACGAACTTAACAATATTATTCAGTCTAACATTCTGCACAGACAATGGAACAACAAAAAATATTGTATACCCACAAGCATTGTGAAATTAAACATATTAGAAACGTGCGCTTTCTCTTTTCTTTCTTTTCCATTTAACCAGATTGAGCCACAGCAAAGCTATCTATATAAGTCTATATAGATATATATCTATATATCTATATCTATATCTATCTATCTATATATATAATAATATAAAATATCTATATCTATATACACTGTATATATATATATATATATATATTTTTATATTATATATATATATTATATATATATTATATATATATATATATAATATACACACACACACACACATATATATATATATATATATATATATACACATATACATCTATACTAATTAAAGGCAAAGCCCTCACTGACTCACTCATCACTAACTCTCCATCTTCCCGTGTAGGTAGAAGGCTGACATTTGGCAGGCTCATTCCTTACAGCTTACTTATAAAAGTTAAGCAGGTTGCATTTCGAAATTCTACATGTAACGGTCATAACGGTCGACAACATGCCATGTTAAACTTTCTTATTTATGGCCCAATCTTCACGAAATTTGGTAGGCAGCTTCCCTGCGCTAACCGAAACCGATGTACGTACTTATTTCGGTGGTATGACACCACTGTCGGCCACCATATTGAACTTTCCAATGGTCTTTGTTACTTAATGGGCCCGTCTTCAAGAAATTTGGTACGCGGGTTCCCAATGCTAACTGAATCCTACTTACGTTCATATATACGTCCATAGCCTGCAGCTCAGTCCACACTCTGAATCTTCCAGGCACTCCTGAGCATAATCTAATTTTGAAGGTTGGGGCTGAGAAACTTACAGCCACCGAAACTTTGTAATGGCATGAGACTTCAGGTGACATGCCTGCAAAAGAACCAATTGAGGCAACTATTTTTACTGGCGGTGGCTCAGGGGAGAGAGTTTTTATTCCTCGCATCCCCGTTATACCCTCTGATCTCCCATTTCAATTCAAACACCTCCAATTTCCAGTAAGGCTCTGCTTCGCAATGACAATTAATACGTCTCAAGGACAGACCCTACAAAAGGTTGGCATTGATTGAGCAAGGTTGCTTTTCACATGGCCAACTATACGTTGCATGCTCAAGAGTAAGCTCAGCGCGCAGCTTGCTTATATTACAACCAGGGGGTGATACAAAAGAGATCCTTAACAAATAATTATTGGTACATTTTCCCTCAGTTTATTACTTAAAATTTTAAAGCAGTACTTCACCACTGCGAAGCACGGGTATTTTGCTAGTCACTAATAAGATCGTTGATGGAAAACGTCTTGTTGGTTAATGCTCTAACATTTAATAAACCCATATTTAATGTTTTGGAAGAGCAGAACTGAATTGTATGTGCGTTATGGGTATTCAAGATAAAAATGAAGTTATTTTTATTAGCGCCGCTCTGTACATATTTTTTATTTAATCTATAATCTGTTTTTATAGTTTTAATACATTGTTCATATAAAGGTGTAATGTATTTAAATTATTTGTATTTATATGCACTGCCTAGATTTTTTACATGCATTGCAGTTTTGAGGAAGATTTTGTTACCGAATTATCACGTCCTAGCAAAGCATTACGGAAAGGGTTAGGAGTAAAAATACATAGTCAAGAGAGACGAATTACCTTAGCGATGTTTACGGAGAGGACCTGGGCGCCAAATCTATTTGGATGCAGACCATCCCACTTGAAGAAACGCAGCCTCCCCAGAAGAGGTCCCAGTGGTCTATGAACCCGATGTTTTGACTCTCACAGAAGCCTTTCAGCCAGTTGTTTAATGCCAGCAGACGACTGTAATACTCGTTCGATCTTCTAACGGGACCCGAGATGAAGATTCTTGCAGCTGGGTCCTCTCCTTCATGGCTCTGTTAGTGCTGTGAAGTCCGCTTTGAGAATCTCCGACTGTCGGTATCTCACGTCATTTACCCTGGCGTGTATCACAATGGATCCTACTGCCCTGTTCTTGTGCCTCTCGAAGACTGTCAGCGCCCATCTCATAATATCTCGGACTAGTTGATGATTAACACTCTAAAGAATCAAAGCAGCATGCAATATCTTTTAAACTGATACAAACCATTAATCAAGTCCATCCCAGTCACTCAGAAGATCAAAGTCTATGGCTGTCAAGCCCAAGTTACCCAAACGTGTTACTTCTGCCACTGTTAGCTTTTGTCACTTCTATTAAACCACCCACTATGTCTGTACTGCCTCCATAGCTGTTCAGTCTCCTACTCCATAGTTGGTTTGCAAAACCTTTCAACCTACAACTTCAGAAGTGGAAATTCAGGGCACAGTTTGGAGGTGGGTGCAAAATTTGCTCAAATAATAATATGTTTTCATTTGCAGGAAGCAAAGAGTAATATAAATAAATTCTTATTCAAGAATACGGCTACATGGTTGAAGACTTCTTAAGGTCAAATTGCACACAAATGCACAATAAACTATAGGCACATGGAGTACATTAGTAAGTAGTGTGGTGAAGAGAAGAATTAAGGGACTTTCAAATCTCAACTTGATGGACAAACTTGTTGGGCTGATTGATCTGATTGACTTGTTCTCCTCATAATTTTTAGATTATTTCTTATGTTTCACTTTATGCTTCTGGTTTTGAGCCACCATCTCCCACCCGGGGTTCAGTTTCCATTGCACTTCCTTCACCTGTTTTTGTTATTACTGGGTCTCAAGTTTTTTGCCTCTGTTCCTTGCTTGGACCTCCATGTCCTGTTTTTGTTTTCTTTATTTATACTTTTGAGGCCTTGTGCCCATTTTAAACCTGTTCAGGTTGAAGCCGACCTTTTGACTTGGTGACCAGGCTGCCTGGGGCGAGACCCACATTTGGATTTTAGATCAGCGGAGTACTAATCTGGTTTTAGATATTTTGAAGTTTCACACTTTTCTCTGAGGTTTGTGAGCAACTTCATGACAAATTGGTTATAGTGGTCCTGATGGTCAAAAGATTACATACTCCAAAATATATCATAAAACTTTTAGATTAATTCAATTAAAAATCTGCTAAAAAATGCAACTTACCAGCACCAAAGAGACACTGGGTTCACACTCCCAACTGAATACCTGACAAGAAGGTGTTAGTCACTTAAAACAGCCAGTAAAACTGAACGGGCTGGATAACTGAAGTTCAGTACCATGTGACTCCAGGTAGTGTACCATAATCTCATTGTATGTGCTATGCAATAACAAATATGGAATCTTATCTTATCTTATCTACTCCCTACTAAGAATAGAGAGACTAAAAAAATACCAATAAATGAAGTCATAAATATGTCTTGTGTGGAACCAAATAATAAAATTTTGCCAGTGTTGCTGGGATCCAAAAGACTAATTAAAATTAATAACATACATTGACATCCTACCCGACACCATTACCTCATACAGATAACAAAGAGGCATTATTAGGAATAATGCAGGTGCTGCAGTGACAGTAGTAGTGGTTCCACATCACATCACTTTAAATACAATACAATACAATTTATGTTATATAGCCCAAAATCACACAAGAAGTGCCACAATGAACTTTAACAGGCCCTCCCTCTTGACAGCCCCACAGCCTTGACTCTCTAAGAAGACAAGGAAAAAACTCCCAAAAAAACCCTTGTAGGGAAAAAATGGAAGAAACCTTGGGAAAGGCAGTTCAAAGAGAGACCCCTTTCCAGGTAGGTTGGGCGTGCAGTGGGTGTCTAAAAGAAGGAGGTCAATACAATACAATACACAGAACAACAAATCCTCAATACAGTATAAAAATAAAAAAATATTACGAGTATGGAGCAGAATTTAACAGTAGATGATATCACATCATATGATTTGGATTTGTTCAGAGTCCTGGAGACCTCAGCCATCAAGCTGCCTCCCCCTATTGGCCATTCCACAGCTGAGTTGGCTCTGGGCCAACCAATCAGATGAAAGGACCCCTCTACCCGATGATTCCTGTGATCCTCCATCAAAGATAATTTTACCTTAGGCAGGCAAAACAACTGGGCAGGTGGGCCGTGGCACCAAGTGCCACAATTGAGTACCGAGAAGAGAAACAGAATAGGTGAGGGTTAAATCACAGGAGTTAAAGACATCTTTATAAATATTTGTGCCAGCAAGTGTGCTGTGGCCATGTAGACACTTCACAAATAATGTCTCATCTATAGGACACAGTTAAAATAAAAGTGTAAAGTTGTTATGGGTCCACAGCTCTCCCAGCAAAGGCCAGTTCATTTTTAAATAAATAATCACCACGCTCACAGCTTAGCGAGGGGGCGTGGTGGCTGTAGTGAGCCGCAGGGCGATCTGCGGTGTGGGCGTTTCTTACCTAAGTGCGCAGGTGAGAGACTGCCCACATCCGTGATTGTTCCTGGGGCTAATGTGCTGCAGCTGCCATGTCCTCTCGACATATATAGAGAAGCCCGAGACAGTTACAGGGGGGTAGAGAAATGGTGGAAGAGAAATGCAAGGATCATTAGAAAATGTTGACAATGGAGGTTAAATGACGAGAAAAGGAAGTCTAGGTGGAAGGATCTGGCCACCAATAGTAGAGACAGAACGAGCTGGGGCCCCGCTAAGGAGCATGTGGCCGATGCGCTCTGGCTAATTCGCCCCACTGAAGACAAGTGAGTGGGATGAGCAGGAGAGGTGTCCTCCCATTTGATCTGAAGAGCGACTACGGGTGCACGAAAGATCACGGATGGAGAGCCAACCTCGACGGTCTGGCAGTGACGTCCGTTTGGAAGCCAAGATGGAGGTTGACTGTAGGAGCTCGTGGCTGTTTAGTCTCCGCCGGCTGAGAGAGCAATGGGTGAGCTGGAGAGAGAGTGATGGAGGTGGGCCACAGAATAACAAGGGAGTGAGAGACTGCATTTTTAATTTCTGTATTTTTAACCTCTGATTTTAAAGGATTTATTTATGGATGGTTTTAACCCCACTGAACACTTGTTTTATGGATTATGTATTTATTGAACTTTTACTGCACTTGATTTGGACACTGTTTTGATTGTTTTAATAAAAGCACTTTTGCACCTTTATTACATCATCCCCTTGCTCATTGTTATTGCCTCACTGTCTAGCTCATCGGTGACATTACCGACGGTGCTGGGTTCAAGGGCTCCCTAACAGAGGATGGGAGCATGGAGCTGAACCTGCATCGTCACAAAAGTACCACTTCCAGTTAATGGAAATAGCCCAGAAGTTGATAGAAATCTATATTTTGCACCTAATACTTGTATGCAAAATTTGGTTGACCTAAGTGAAAACATACTCAAGTTATCATGTTTACACACACATAATTCCAATAACTGCGCCCTGCCCGGGGTTTGTTTCCTGCCTTGCGCCCTGTGTTGGCTGGGATTGGCTCCAGCAGACCCCTGTGACCCTGTAGATAGGATATAACGGGTTGGATAATGGATGGATGGATGGATAATTCCAATAATGGTATTTTCGGACAAGGAGGTCTAAAATGTCGAGATTCATCAAAAATCTCAAAATGGAATTTTTGGAGGATTCCAAGACTTCCCCTACACTTTATACACGAGGAAGTCAGGGAGGTATCAAACGTTGAGATTCATCAAAATCTCGACATTGACTCTTCGGACGATTACAATATATTTCCTATACTTCGTATACGAGAAAGTAAAAAAAAATGACAACTTCCTGTAGGTTGGCTAAGACCAGGAGCCATCTGGCTTTACATTGAAATGCTCATGTTGACAATGTGCATTTGTTGTAATATGAAAGCAAACTTCTTGTGAAGGCACGAGGTTCAGAATACATCACCTACCCCTTCACATTTCTGGCACACCTCGCCTATTTTCACAGTCTCTGTGTTTTTAGAATATAACTTAATGGAGAGACGACAGAGCCCTCCATAACTGAAAGGTCTTTAATTAACCCTGTAAAGAACTGGTGGCTTTTGAAAGTGAGGTTAGCAAATGGGGTGTGCAACCAAGCTGCAACAGAATGGACACCTTGCCCTGTAATGTCTTTTCCTGCGGAGGTAGCTGGGTAAACACGCCACTTTCTTTAGGTTGGCTTCACATTAAGATCCATTTTTACACGCTGATGTCCACACCGGCTGTTCTAACATAAGCACAAGCAGGACATCATCTTGAACAGAAGCAAAGGTTAAAACAAAGACGACAAACTACACCAGGCAAACACATTTGAAAGGGTAAGATGACAACTCATAGTCATTGGAAATGAGTCATAACAAATCTATGTTTAAATTATTAATTATTTTAATGGAAAATGATAGGAATAGATTCCTGAACATACAAAACCTTAATTTATATGGTGTGTTTGTCATGAATTGTGACAGAGCGCCTGTTGTAAATCTTGCTTATTGAGGTCTGAAACTAGCAATAAGAAGTGGAGACAATCCTGTAAGGAGGATATGGGACAGAGCAGGGGGATTGCTTGATAGCTGGTATATTCAGCTTTTGGGCCCTTGCCATTGTCCTTGCATTGTTATACAATGTGAGGACAATGCCCTCCTTCCTTTCATGTGGCACCTGCCCGAACACCTTACCTGGAAAGGAGTTTAGAAAAGGCTGAGCTTATGGGTTCTCCACAATTTAGCAGCTCTGGTGAATTTCTGTCAGGCCCCCCAGGTGGATTTGAGCATGGACCTCAGCTAAACTTGGAGGATCTGTTGACATGATTGGGACATCCATAGCAGAAGCAGAGGTACTGCAGAGGTCGATGCATGATGAAGATGAAACATAATTTTGAGGTTTAGAAAAGTGATCACAACATCTCATGAGAATTCCTGCCTGGCTTGAATAAGTCATGTTATCAGACTATTAGCCATGAGGATTGGGACAGCTCTGTGATTGCTAAGTAATCCCCTCATGTTGTTAACTCCTTTGTAAGCTGTCTATATGTTATTATGTCTCATCTTCATCAGCCAATGACTGAAAGTAGTTTTCTCTGTTACAGTTTGCTTTTGCTTGAAAAAATAATTGTATTCACACATATTCCACTCTATTGTTATTCAAGTGGGCTTGGGGGTTTGTCTCCTGGGCATCATCAGAGACCTAAGCTGTCAATGCAACCATCTGAAGCCAACAGTGTTCTTGACCACATTATGGATGGCATTTGTTATTGCGAAAGATGCAGGGTCCACTTTATCAGGTAGGACTTCTCATGTAGCAACATTTTCCTCCTTGGTCACTTTGTACTGACAGGCCTTAGTAGGACCATCTTGTCACTTCTAGACATTGAGAGCTAGTAGTGGTTTGGGCTTATACAGTGCCCTCCATAATGTTTGGAACAAAGACATATTTGTCCCTGCATTTTGTGACATGTCTTTATATTTTGAACTTGTACATGCAGTCTTCCATTTTGGACCTTACTCGGCTGAAGCCTACAGGCAGTAGTGAGGTCTGGCTTCTGAGGTAAGGTCTTATCTGGGCAAGTCAGTGAAGGTTGTGGACACTTTTTGTGACTGAAGACAGAGAAGAAAATTAAAATTAGTCAAAACCTTTTATCGATACATACCAGGCAAAGGTAAAATGTCAGAGAAACACAGTCCTAGGACACCGCACTTCATCTGCCTCGAGCGCAGATGTCCTTGCTCTTTTATACCTTTCTAATCTCCTGATCGTTGACCACGTAAGAAATAAAAATAGCGTCCTGACTCATTGTACTTTTCCAATTTTGTAAAGTCATTACCCTAAAGGTATATTTTCTTGTCACACACATCATCAAAAGAAAACTTCCAGAAAGTATACATACTTCTTGTCACGTACGCAAACCACAAACAAGTTTCATCATTCTGTCCTATTTTCTGTACACACATACATTTTGTTCAATTACATTATTTTATGTTTTTACACTCCTCCCTTTTTGAACAAAATGATGTGGGCAATATAATTCTATCTTGAAATGGTTGATGAAGGGGAAGGGGGGGGAAAAGGGGATGGGGAGGAGAAATTGGAAGAAGCTATACGAGACATGCGCTCCTCATGTAGCATATATGCCCTTTCCATTGAGGCGGTAAAGTACTTAGATAGAGATCACCACCCATCCTTGGGTAGCCTGAGAGGGTGCGGGTAACAGTCAACAGAAAAAATATTTTTAAGATAGCCATTTCTTGCAATGCGATGCGTGGATCCAGGCAGGCAGTCCTTCAACCTTCACGGCGTGTGGTGTGGACAGAAGAATTTGGAATGGTCCTCTCCACCTAGGCTGATGCCAGTGTTTCCTCCGAGTATCTCGAACCAGGATCCAGGTGCCCAAGGAAATTGGTAAATCCTTGGAAAGGGGGCTGGTCCTCCAGGCTTGATTAACCTGCTGGTGGATTTCCTTCAACGAGGTTCGCAAACCTGCAAGACTAGAGAGAAGATCATTGTCCACAGTATGCAAATTCACATTTCCTACAATCGTCCGGTCAGAATCTCAAACGGCGATAGTCCCAGTTGTCGGTGTGTCCGTCCCCTTAGTCCCATTAAAGCTAAGGGTAGTGCATCCGGCCATGATAAATTAGTTTGTTCACAAATTTTTGCGAGTTTAGCTTTTAAAGTGCCATTGCATCGTTCTACGATGCCTCCGCTTTGGGGATGGTATTTACAATAATGGTGCACATTAATTTGGAGCCAGGTGGTTAATTCATTTATAACGGAGTTCACAAAATGAGTGCCATTATCTGTTTGTAACTTTTGAGGGATACCCCATCTTGGAATAATCTCTTTAATTAGTGCTTTAGCTACTGTTTTGGCATCGTTGTGTTTTGAAGGGAAAGCCTCTACCCATCGGGAGAACACATCGACAATCACAAGACAATATCGGAACCCTTTAGACGGGGTTAGTTCAATGAAATCCATTTGGAGGTGTTCAAACGGACCCATTGGATTAGGGGTAACGGCGGGACTTACCTGGGTACCTTTTCCCACATTAAACTTTTGACATATTGCACAGCGTCTGCAAAATTGCTCTGCATATGTAGAGAAACCTACAGCTTCCCAATGTTTTTCAACATCTCGAACCATGGCATCTCTTCCTGCGTGATCGAGGCCATGGGCGATTTTTGCCATTCCTGGGAAAGAGGCTTTTGGGAGAAAAGGTTTGTTAGTGTGTTTATGAGTCCAGACTCCATCAGAGAGGGACCCTTCTTTGGACCATTTTCTCCTTTCGATATCCGTGGCTGCACTCTGTAAAGAAATAATTTGATTATCAGGGTCCTGGTCATTTCTCTGTTGGAATAAAGAAATTGGTGTGTTATTATATGCAGCCTCTTTAGCAAAGTGGTCAGCTAATTCATTTCCTTTGCTAACAGGATCCTGTTTTCCTGTGTGAGCTATCATTTAACAATCGCTAGCTTCGATGGTTTGGTTATGGCTTCTAAAAGGGATTCGATCAATTTCTGATGTTGGATGGGTTTGCCAGTACTGGTCTTAAATCCCCTTAGTTTCCATAATGCTCCATGATCATGGCAGACTCCAAAAGCATACCTGGAATCCGTATAAATTGTTACGATCTTCCCTTCGGACAGCTGACATGCTCGAGTGAGTGCTACGAGTTCAGCTGCTTGTGCACTTAAGCTTGATGAAATTCGATTTGCTTCCAGCAGGCGGTCCCCTTGGACCACTGCGTAACTAGTTGAGATGTGAAGTTTTGGCTTGTACTAGGATAGAATGTACAGCGTGAGGCACTTTAACTGTTAGGGGGCTCATGAGAACTACATCCGTGCTTGCTAATACAGCTTCTGTTGTTACAGCCACAGCACGAAGACACGGAGGAAGTGCTGCGGCCACTGGATCCAGTTTTAGAAAAATAAGTCACCGGTCTTTGTTTATCTCCATGTTGTTGCGTCAGTACTGCATTCATAAATCCCTGCTTTTCGTCCACGAACAAAGTGAATGGACGAGAATGATCAGGCAAACCTAGCGCGGGCGCAGATAGAAGAGCAGTTTTGAGGGTACAGAGAGCCTTCTCAGCCAGTTCATTCCATTGGATCTGGCCAGAAAGGAGGATGCCAGGAGTATTAGCCAATTGTTGCAACGGCTGTGCTCTTTCAGTAAAATTTAGAACCCACTGTCTGTAGTGGCTGTAATGCGATCGCTAGAGAGAGCTCTTGTTCCATACGTAATGTCATGACCTAGATATTTTACAGTTGTTTTGATTAGCTGCAGCTTAACCTTAGAAACTTTATGGCCATTGTCCCCCAAAAACAGCAACAATTTCTGGGTATCTATTGTACAATTTTCTTCCGTAGCGCTACATATTATTTCCATCTACATACTGTATCAATGTACTACCTATTTCCGGCTAAAAGCCTTCTAAATTTTGGGCAAGAGCTTGTCCATAAACACAAAGGGCTTCTCTGTATCCCTGAGGCATGACGGTCCATGTCCATCGGCGGTACCGCGTTTGACGAGATCGGGATGTACGGCGGAGATGCCAGCCTCTGCTTCGGGAGACAGAGGATTGGGCACGGTGCGGGCGGAAGGAGGATTTCGGGTGGATCACCAGAGGCTCACAATGGGCTATCCTTCCATAATCATTCTTTCCCTGAACAAGCAAAAGAGGAAGGACGGCACAAAGCGCGATGTACTAAAAAATCAGTTTGAAGCACCACTTTAGTTATTAAACGGTCAGGAGTATCAAAAATATCTGGAGTAACTTGTAACCAGTCTGTTCTTTCAAGGCATTTTTCTACCCATGGTCCTATTTCCCCCCATTTAACAGTGCGTGATTTAGCTAAGGAAATATGAGGCACTGTGCCGCCAAGATAATATATGTGCTGTGAGCATGTAAGATGAACAGAAGCAGCTGCCTTTGTGGATGAAATAAAAACACAGGAGATGTGAAGGGTTTCGGGGCAAGTACCAGAAGTAAGGAAAGATTGTAGCCAGGTGGTGTCTACCTCTATAGGGAAGTATTGGGCAGTACAGTGTAAAATGTCAGGGGCCTGTAAATTGGGAAAAAGACAAGGGGAAAAAGAGTGTAGGGCTTTGAGGAGAATGGTGTGTGGGGAAATATCTAAAGTCCATGCTGCAAAAGTGGGTTGGGGTAAGGGGTAATTTGACACAACAACTTGGGGGTTGAACAGAAAAAACCTTTGTCAGTCATAGAAATAGAAAGAGAAAGTTTTGTCATGAGATCTCTTCCTAAAAGGTTAACTGGACAAAGCTGATTCAAAAGAAAACGATGCAGTAAGGTATGTCCGCCAGGACATGACTGGACTTGAAGAGGTTTTGATACTTGAAGAAGGTGAGGTTGTCCAGAAGCAGTAAGCACAGTAACAGTTTCGTTCGAGGCAGGGACCTTTGCCAGCGAGCGAGTGGCACCAGTGTCGATTAAGAAAACAGTCTCAGTGCCATCAGCGAACAATGTCAATAAAGGATCAGTCTCTGAATTATGGGTGAGCAAAGGTAGTTGAAAAGAGTGGCTGGAGGTCCCAGCGTTTTCCTATGGCCAGTATTGTTGGTCAGGGGTGTCAGAAAAAACAGGTGGAATAAGGGGAGGTGGGGGCTGTTGCTGTCTGTGAGGGCACTCCCGACGAAAATGTCCAGTTTCACCACAGGCGTAGCAAGAGAAGGAATTAGCATTGGAATTTAAGGGAGAGGGAATAAAAGGATTCTTATTGTGGTCAACAGGAGGAGCTCTAAAACCACCTCGTCCTCTTCCTCGTCCTCGTCCCCTTCCTCTAAAGCCATATCCTCGACCTTGGTCAGGAGTATTCCTGGTATAATAGTTCATCTGTGCTGCCAATAATTTGGCATGAGAGTCCGATTCCTTCTGCTTAGTTTGTTTTTCGGCATGTTCAGCATGTCGTTTGACTTCATCAAACGTGGCACTTTCCCACTCAATACAGGAAGTGCGGACCTTGTTTTGTATATCAAGGCGCAAACCGGAAACAAAAGGTGGAACTGCAGCTCGGGGTGCGGTCATCAACATTTTCCAAGCCCGAGTGATTAGCCATAAGGTCTTGAATCCTATGTGCCCATTCATCAACCGTTTCGTCTCTCTTTTGTTTTGCAGCAGAAATAAGGGACCAGTCCGTTCCTTTTTTATATTTTTCTGCAATATTTTGTCTCAACGCCTCCCATTGTGGGTTAAATTCGCCTTCTCCACCTATCCCCTGTCCTCGAGTTAAAGCTGGGTTCCATACCCATGGAACGTCATTGCGGACACCCCTGCTAACAGTGGCCCATGTGGTCCCAAGCTTTCGACGAAGTACCTGGGTCCATTCAGCAGCATTAGGCTTATACATGCTATCTAACTGATCAAGTTGTTCAACAAATTTTAGTCCTCCTACTTCCTTTGGATCTGGAAGTGCATTCACGACATCTTTTAGTTCTTGGATGTCCCAATTCCGATTTATCATAACTGTTGTGGGATTTTGGGGTCCAGCTGGATGGGCAGGGTTATAATGGGGATTGGGAACTTCTATTAAAGGGTAAGTAAGTGAAGGTGAAGGATCAGAAGAGAAAAAAGTTGGAGCTGGTTTGTGACTTCGAGTGCATTTGGAGACGGGGGTTTGTCTAGTACAGGGTGGGTCATCAGGGGCTGCTAGTTGTAGTGCAGGGGGGGCAGTCGGAATGGGGGATAGAGGAGGGGAAAATGGAGGTGCCTGAGGTTGGTACTGAGGAGGGGAAAAATAATAGGATAAAGGGGGTCTTTATTTGGATTATTCTTCCTTTTCCTCCCATCTGCCTGTGGTTCAGTGCCTATCTGAACTTTCTGTAATGTAATTAGTAATTCCTCTTTCTCCTTTTTAGCCTTTCCCTCATTTGCCCGCAACAATTCATTCTGTTTCTGTACTGCTTCTAAATTTCTGTCTTTTATTACTAATTCCCATCTATCGAACATATCCATTCGATACGGTCCACTATTATAACAACCCTGCTTATTCCTACACAGGATCTTCCTAGTTTCCTGTATTTCACTTACATCTCCTGTCCCCTCTATCGGCCAACGCCCACCACTCTGTCTATTCCATTTCTTACATGCCTTCTTGAAATCTAAACCTGTCTTCTTTTCTATAAATTTTCTAGGAGACCCATTTTTACGGGGCGTCTGTTGATCCTCCGAAAATAATTCTTCCAGCATTAATGATTTTGATCCCCCTGTGCGGCGATTAACAGGCTTACTGTTATAAGTTCCCATTATGTCCCCTTGCCCTCCCGGGTTCTGTATTTAATTTTCCAACTATTTTTCCATAGCGCTACATATCTTCCATAGCGCTACATAGTCTGTATTTAATTTTCCAACTATATACTGATTCGCCTAATCCCTTGTACGTATGAATCAGCGAGGTATTAAGTGTGCCACTCACTATTCCTTACTGTTCCCTTCTTTAGTCC
The DNA here is from genome assembly GCF_900747795.2 of Erpetoichthys calabaricus. Classification (NCBI taxonomy): domain Eukaryota; kingdom Metazoa; phylum Chordata; class Cladistia; order Polypteriformes; family Polypteridae; genus Erpetoichthys; species Erpetoichthys calabaricus. The sequence goes on along the minus strand of NC_041394.2, from coordinate 341,196,020 downwards.
CAAGGGGAGACACCTAACTATCGGTCCTGTCCCAGTTCCCAGGAGAACACGGTATTGTTGCTTATTCCGTATGTAGATTTATTTATTTTCCATAGCGCTACATATCTTCCATAGCGCTACATATCATTCCGTCCTAACAGCAATCCTGCAATCTGTGCTCTTTTCGGTTTATATTTCCATACCACCCCGTTACTCGTCCCGTTAGCCTGTCCGCTCACATCCCCGGATTCCAGCTCAGGTGACTTCGTGTCCGATTCGGTTCAAGTCTCCATCACCTTAAGCAACCCGTTGAGATATGAGTATGACT